>NW_028288586.1:6755833-7086666 GCF_059628265.1 Tinamus guttatus
GTGTTCAGGGATCAGTGACTTTCAATTAATAATGGTAGAATTTGGGGAACTATTCATTATTTAAAAGAAGCAGCTCTTTCAAAAAATATACTAACAATTTTCCATCTTAAGATTATGATATTTTTACACTTATGACATGATTTTTTTTCTGTAAAAGCAACATATACTAGATATTTTTCTTTCTGCATCAAGAAACTCCCTTCAGCTGCAAGCAAGTAAAAAAAAATGTGCACAAAGTTTTCGTGAAATAAAGATTACTGATTATCTTTCCCCTCTTGCACAGCTGAAGCTCTGTGCCATTCATCTGCAATACTGCATGCACGAGCAATTGTCTGATACAGAGTCCTGAGTTTTTAATAAGAATTTTGCATTTTGGCAGTCAATGGGGCTGTCTTAGATAATTTATGAACTCCTTTGCTCAAAAATGAAACTGATTCAGTCCATAGAGAAATCCATGGACTATTTTTTGTGTGTGAAAGTGTGATACATGTTTTCTCTGATGAAGTGATACTCCTCTAAAGCCTCATCTTTCTGGAGATATTATGCCTTTGAGCAAGGAATTATCTATTGTCAATATAAATGAGTTCTTCCTGTTAATTAGAACAAGGGAATGAATACCACCTGTCTGTTGCCTACCTCTTGTTCACCGTTTCAGATTCGCTTGTCTATACTGCGATTGAAATGTGTTGCCAGATTGTATTTCAGTACAATTTAGCAAGAAACAGTGAGCAGGGAAAGCAGAAGGAACACAACCAAAGTTCTGATTAATGGAGCACAGTCTTTGCAGTATATAGGATTGAAAGAATTCAATAACTGATGATTTTTATGCATCAAGTCAGCAGAAGAGAAAATGCAAATACAAGCCCACAATAAAATTAAACAGAGAAATGAAGATTACCCTGCAGGGTCTACTGGCATAAGCATTGTTGAGGGATGAGCTTTCACAGAGCTGTTTTTTGCCCTACTCATTCTTTAACAGATTAAACATTTTGTAGCTTTGAATAGTTTATCAGCAGCAGCGCTGGGTGTGTTACAATTTCTCGTTGGAGCAATTCCATATTTAAAAGGCACTTCATGGCTTAGCACTTTTTCCTTTCTTACCATCCTATTAATCTAGCCAGCCTGTGTTCTCTTACACTTTCTTATCACTGCGGAAGTGAGCAGAGCTGCTACCAAACTCATCAGAGTACACTATTTCTTATTTGCCTTTACCTTGCTGTTAGGCAACGAGCTTGGAGAAGAAGAAAGAATTATATGTAAATTCAATCCTCACATTTTGTTGGATAGCCAAAGTTATATAGGTCTGTATAAGTAAATTACTGCCTTTTAAGGCAGAGTTTATTTGGCTAAGTCTTTCCACATCTATTCTATGTGCTCTCTTAAAAGTACTGTAAATCTAACTGCCTCCTAAATTATCTTGAAGTCTTCTCTTCTGTCACAGAGAATAGGATTAAAGCTATCAAGAGTATTCTAAAAGATATGTCTTCCTAAAATCATAACACTGGTTTTATGTTTATGACATTGCAAAAGAATTATTGATTTGTCCAAAGGCAGAAAGAGACTTTTTTTCTAAAGTACTGAAAGGGATGCTGAATTAAAATGATGTAGTGACTACTGCCTAATGGCTGATGCTCAACAGGAGAAAGCAGTTCTCTGTCATTACAATATATGCTACAGTCAGGCTTTTGCTAAAATGTATTTAGCTTTGGAATGTATTATTTATTAAATAAACTTGACTTTGATTTGCCTCTTTCACTTTCTCCTCTCTCTTCTAATTAAATTGGGATATTTTCCAGCCCTTTGCATTCCAAACAGGATGTTAATACTGTAGAGAGCTTCCTGCTAGGTGGGTATTTTAAAAAGTCCAAAGACATATATAACAAAAAGTAACATACACCTGGGTGAAAACCTGATGGTAGCTTTTTCTAGTGGAGTTAGAGGCTTATATATTAAATCTGGAGGTGCATTAGGTAAATAAATCTTAAATTTTGAGACATGGCAGTGTCTTTAATTTGGATACCTTTGTTGTTATAGTAAAGGTGTTGTAGTCACTCAGAACAACTTAGCTATTTGGTTTCTGAATCATTATTTTAACAGCTTTTGGAATATAACCATAATAGAATCACTGCATCCTCCTGTATAAAATGTGAAAATCTGGAAACAAAGCTAGAAGAAAGCAACAGGATCACACAGGACTATTAATAACCATAAAGAATGACTTGACTGAGGACAGGACTAAGAACATCTTACCATTTCCTTCTGCAATTATATCCCGAGAAAAAGAGAAATCATCATGCAGTACTAGGAAAGCTAGAAGCTAGGGGAAGGTTTTAGAATGGAGCTCAAAACTCCATTACCACCATCAATAGTAAACAGGATACTTCATACTGTTAAAAAGAGAATTTTTGCTATTGAGCACAGAGAGATTGTAAAACAAAAAACAGCCACTTGAAGATTTCAAAGCCAATTAGAGAATTTAGCTATACAGCTGCCAGTAACTGATTGCCTGCCCACGGGCTGGTGGATTTTTTGTGAACATTCAACAACTTTAACTTGCCTCAGACTAAAAGGCTAAAAAATACCATCAAGTCCGTTCGCAGCTGCTTCTTTATAGGCCTAAGAGATAAGTAACTTCCCTCTTTCTCCACAGCCCCCTCCAGTATTTCCAGCTTTCAAAGTACTGCTCTATAAGAAAAGAGAAAGAAATAGGCTAGCACTCACTGAAAAAATGTATATGTAGTATGCAAGCCACTTACAGCTCATGAGGGGTTCTTTCAGCCAACCGAAAGACCCAAAATACAGTGGCCCAAAATATTAGGTCTATTTCAAACTCTCGCTTCCCTTCTATGCGCTAAAAAACACAAGCAAGTGGGTGTTTGGGGTGGGGAAGGGTCTCCTTCAACCTAGAAAAAGCTATATAAACTAGTATACAATCTGAAAAGAGTTGCCCAGAGAAAAAGTAATGCTTTCTGGTATCCAAAAGTGCTGCATATCAGCTGGGCTCCTTTACCAGCACAACCACTCATCTATTCCATGGGCTTCACTGATGGAAGGATGGAAAAACAAACTGAACGGACTCACAGCTGCACATATATGCAAAAAAAAAAAAAAAAAAGGTAAAGAAGGATGTTTATACACCAAAGACTTAACTCAGCATGTATTCAATCAAGATTGCATTCTTCTATCTTGGTAATTAGGCTGAAAATAAAATGTACTTTCTTCTTGTATTTCAGCTCCCTTTTGTACAAATAAAATGTTGTTCTCTCTTGCACTTCCTCCCTAATTCTTTCCAAGTTTTCCATGGCTTAACAAACCATTTATTATAAGTTAGTCGTTATACTGCACCCATGTAAAAACTTCAACATGAAAGCTGAATGCAACTGTATTCTTTTGCATTTTGAAAAATGTATTTTATAACTCAAATGAAATTGATTGGGACAAAGCACTTCAAAAAACCAGGCACAGAAGCCGTGTTTCCTAAGATGGAAGCTGCTGCCTTGTCAGCAGACCCGGGTAACTCCAGCAAGAGTGTGGATTCCCAGCTCTGGGTCAGTTTGTGAATACATCAAAGGAAAAATGTATATTCTGAATGGAAACTTCAGGGCTTGTGAAGCTGAGCAAGCTGAGGAGGCAGCTTTATGTACACAAAACAGCAATTTACCAGCAAATATCTTTGGGCATAGATGTTTATCTCATAGCCCAAGTGAACCTTCTTAGAGAAGTTGCTACTGCCATGATTTTAAAATGATTACATTCTCTCCTTGGCACTTGCTGCTAGACTCATACTGAAATCTCCTAACAGAAAGGATAAGATGAAAAATGTAACCAGCATTCTGAAACTCTTCTTCTATATTGTATTAAAGATGCACTCAATACAATAAAGTTTACTACAAAGAACATGGCACCAAGTCATAAGCCTCTACACAAGTTATTTGCAGCACCAGCTTAAAAAAACATCATCTGAGACACCATCTGGAAACAAAACTAAAGATGTACTTCTTACACATATCATAAAATACCATTTTGTACTTGTGTCCTTCTTGGGGGGAAAAAAAAAAAAGCAAGCAAACTATGGATTCCCAGCACTAAGTCCTCAGAGGCAGCACTCAAGATTATTTCAAAAGATTATTTCAAAAGATTATCACTCAAGATTATTTCAAAGAAAGTTAAGAACATAGAAAGCTTTTCTATGTTTTGGCTTTTGGCTTTCTATGAAACAACTGGCTTCTGAAGCTACTGGGCTTCAATTCACAGACCACTGGAAGTCCATAAATTACTTTTTAGAAAGCAGTGAAAAGAACTTTAAAAAACATGCTATTGTCAGTAGGTTTCAGTGCGTGACAAAGGGCCAGATATTCACAAAAGAAGCTTTTGGATCACATCGAAAACAGGCTGGAAAATCTCCTTAATGGAAATGATTAGCTAGTCTGCAGTCATAGAATATGCAGCTCCTCGAGATGTTCGACCAAAAGCTTCAATGTAGGCAGGTGAGTTGGAACCTAGGAACATGTTACAGGACATCCTTTCAGTTGCAGAGATAAGCTAGAACTCTCCAGCTAACTCCTCTTGAAGTATCTGTGTGTGGGCAGGGGGTATTTTGCAATAGCTCTTGCCAGTGGAACTCCTCAACTGCCCTGGCTACCAGCCTACATGTGCAATCCTTTAAACAGGGTCAGTAGGCCAAAGACCCATTTCTTGGACCAATTCCTGCTCTCCCTCCTTTTTTTTTTTTTTTTTTTTTTTTTTGGCCTATTTGTCTTCAACCCACTGGCAGGATTCTCTAAATACTCTTAGAAGTTGCACACAAACTTAGTGTAACTAAAACATACTTGAAAATAAAAACTACCTATGCCTTTTATTCAAACACAGGTGTTTTTTTTTTCCCTTGATCTGTTTTTCTTGTTATATCCATTATGTTAATTTAAAACCTTTTTTACAAAGGAGATCTAATTTTGAGGCCTAGTACAAACCACTACTTGTGAAACAAGTATGTGTCATTTATATCCAATAGCAGAGACTAGCTGTAAAGAAAAAAGTTATTGGGCTGGAGGAAGCTCCAGTACTTCATTTTCTCTTTGTATAGGCCTTTCCATCAAAATAAGAAGGCCTAATTTGAAGTGTATTGTTTTATAACACTGGGCAGTTGATTTCATGGATATTCTTTGTTTTTCTGTGCAACACATTTCATAAAATGGTATTAGCATAAGAAAGCAATCATCTTATTTGAAAAAGGAATAGGCATCTGTCCTTATTCTTAGGGGTAGGGCTTGTTGCCCTACCTATTATTGCAATATTTATCAACAGGGTTGTCCAAATTTCCCAAGCAAAGTTTTCACTTACTTATGTTATCATGAACGTTGAAATCATTTAGGCTCGAATTTTCCATGCACTGAATACCTAAATCAAATGATTTGTGTGTGCATGTGTGAGGAAAGCTTCAGCACAAAAAAAGATCAGAAGAAAATAGTTTGTCTTGACAAACTGAAAAAAATCTGCTGAGTTGTCTCTTTTTAGCTTTACATCCTCTGTACTTTGAAGCAGAGTTTGAAGCTTATTTTGCATATTCATTTCACTCCCTGTAAAAGCATCTGATCCGATTTGACTGAACCCCTCTCTACTACACTTTGTATCTGTATACAGTGTGCTGTAGAGTAATCTGCATAGAAGGAGTAAGATGCTCCCTCTGTTTGGTTTATCTATCTGAAGTATTGAAAAATTAAATTGCACACAATCAGCAGAATTTTACTGGACTTGTGCAGCTTAATTATCTGCAAATTGTGGCTGCAGCTATCAAGGATTTTGTATAAACTTGCATTTTCTTACTACTCTAGGCTATGCAATTCTGCAACACAGAAAAAAAATCTGTTCAGTATTTTCAGTGAACAGAGAATAGTAATTAAATATTGTCCTACTTATATGCCCATAAAAACAGGAAGTCATGTTTACATGTATAAAAATTGGACTGTACAGACATGTTCAGATATTCATTTCTTAATTCTTGCCATGTTTCTTTTCAATTTTAGTACTTTTTTCTGTTTTGCCTTTTCCTAAAGAGATAGTACGTCTGTGCGCACACATCTGCACTCGTGCATGTGCACATACACATGAAAAAGATAAAGAGTTAAACAGTAACTGTGACATTTAGCTATGACTTTTATTTTGATGGTAAATAAATTTCTCAACTAGAATTTTAATACAGTTATTTTTTCTACAAGAAGTGAGAGTATTATTTATAAATTGAAAATTGCTGTTCTTCCTATACAACGTGCACAACTGTTCAAGGAAATGAAATACTCTAGAGGGAAAAAAGCAACCTGTCAAAAATTCTATAACAAGGAAAAAGTAAAATTCTTCATTTATAAACATTCAGGAATCTCTAGGCAGACAAAATGGACACAGTCACTGATTTCCAACAGTTTATAACAAGACAGAGATTAAGCTTGTTGCTGTCTTAAAGCTAAATATGCTGCACACCCCTAACTGCAATAGACCACAGAGTCCCACAAAGCCTCTCAATGGGCGTTGAGTTTTATGTCAGGAACTGCTCTCTCTCTTACACTGTACTCTTGTTCTTGGTAAAATCAAGATAAAACAGCAAAGTATCAGCTGAAAATGCTCTGCTCTGCTTTCTACAGCTTCTCCCCAAGGGCCTGTAAACCTAATAGCTAGCAACCTACAAGACCAAATAAATAAATAAATCAACAACTTGCCATGGTTTGACAGTTCTTAGTCAAACATGTGAGAAAATGCCACACTTTTTGGCTAAGATGAAAAGAACCAAGCAAGAACTACTTTTACCCCTTCATCTGTCACACAGCATCACAGCCAACAGAGTTTTCACTCTCTTAACCAGAATTGACTCCGTGTGCCCCTCTCCAGGAGCAGGGGTGAGCAGAATCACTGGCTTTAGGGCTTTCACAGATCCTGTGTAACACCACAATATTGAAATACGTCCGTGCATTAACAGCTAATTCTTCAAAATGCTTTCACTAGCTGAAGCACTGAAATACACTGCTTTCACTTGTGACTATAAAGGTGGGCAAAGATAGAAGGTGGACCAGAAAGGCTAAATTTCAGTCTGAAGCAGCCTGCAGAATCCTTAGGCTGTCTGCCTGGGGAATTCATGGTGTATTAAATGGATTATTAAGGTAATAAATCCCTCTCTAGGTATTCAGTGAATCTGTGCCTTTGCTAACTAAAACCTTGTTTCACCAAATCTATGGTGAAAGCATCCAGAAGACTCAGGAATCACTTTACAAATGACACAGTCACTCAGGAGTCTAAGTTCCCTGGAAAGAACTTTGGAAAGTATAACCAGGAGTTATTGTTATAAATCAAATATGTATTCATATACATGACAGAAAAATCACACTGAAGCAGCCACTGTATTAAAAAATTTCCCTAAATATTTTTTAAAGCTGTACCATTCAGAGTTCAGAAAATGGTAGAAACATGGTATAGTATCAATGTATTACTTCTCCCAAGGAGAGAAAAGACCATGTAGTCTCACTTCTAGTCTGCCACCAAGTATTAATCTTTTTACAGATACACTGTATACAGCTTAACCCCGGAGATTTAAATAAAACTCAGAACTAACCTTGTGATGGGACTGTCTGGAATGTCTGTACATGAAAACGTCTTTTTGGCCACTATTGGCCATTTCAGAGCACAATTATGCTAATAGTCTAAAACTATACAGACTTTCATGGGTGTTATAGCACCCATGTCTTTTTGTCTTCCATACAAAATTAACTTAGAGTGAAGTGAGTAAAAATACCAATTACCACTCAAGACCATGGCTGGCATAGAGCAGGTTGGTATGACATGACCATGATCTTGCTACTTGTACATGAGGACATTGTTTTCCTGACTGCAGTTCAAGTCATCTAACAGGTGAGCAAATCGCACATGCCAGAGAAGTTCAAGCACCTCTTTAACACTCTCATGGCACTGGTCTTTAACAAGTCTAATTCCTAACTGTAGCAAATTCAAATGTCTTTGAGAAAAAAGGAAAAACAAAACAAAATAAGGTATCTGTCCCACTTCCATGCTTTAGTGTGAAGAGCTGCAAAATTCCTTTGCGATTTATTCCCATTGAAATGATGCATCTAGGCCTGTCTTGAAGCAGAAGTTCTCCCTAAGACTATAAAAGCAGACTTGCAAATACAAGTAGAAACCTGAGACTTGGCCCTTCCCGACCTGAGATTTTCCTGAGAATTTAAGAACTCTCATCTAGTTTACAGCTACATTCAATATCTTTGAAAACATATGTTCTAATCTCGTTTATTGTAAAGAAGCAATGGAGAAACCAGGAAGGGTTTCTTCTGATCTTTTAAAATAATATTTAAAAAATCTTAATAAAATTTTCAATTAACAGAGTACATACAGTACCACCATGTTCAAACACATCCATATCTTAGGAGGTAATTGTTCAAAATGCTTTTTCCAGATGAATCACTGAAATGCTCAAAATAAATTATAGAAAATCAAGAATTGGATGAATTTCCCACGGTGAATTTCTGGAAAAATTCTGTGTATCAAGAACATCTGACATGAGAAACCTCTAAGCCTAGCCTCTCAAAAATTCTTGAGTTTTTCTTCACTTTTCCCATGTGACTACTCCATGCTCCAACACAAAAAGGAAAAGCACCATTCAAACAGCACCATTTTTTTTCTAGAGTAAGGTCTCAAAACCTTGTGCTCACAAAGCTCTGAGATCAATGGAATAATCCATTATTTTAAAAGGAAAGTAATAAACTGGATTTTATACCAGGAGAACAAGGATCTCCTGGTATAATCAAGGAGATGTTAGATGCTGGTAATGAGTCTTTCTCAGGAAATCTATAGATTGGTTTATTACCTATTTATATGTTGTTTCAGTTCAGATCCTGTTTATAAATTCAGATGCATTCTCTGCTAGGTCATTCCAATTACTCAGTGTATCAGGTCCTGAATCAGTTCTATCAAGATGAAGATGATGCAGTAGATGAGATCCTATTTGCTGAACAACGGTGAATAGAAGCTCCCTTAATGAAAAGAAATAAAACTGCAAGCAGATGAGGCATGATGGAAAGTCACCCTTCAAATGCAGGCCTGCTTTTTGTGGCAGGATGAGCCACAGCTTAGCATTTTCATGGTGGAGGGTTGCTTACAGATGGACCTGTCAAAATCAGGTTTCATTATATAGGATGACAAATGTAGTCCTGGTGGGAGAAATTTCTCAGATAATGAAAACTAATCCTTCTAATTTCAACATTGCACTCTGTAATTTAATAAATAGATACAGAGGAGTGGAAGTCAAAATATTCACTGCCCGTTCATTTCTTTGTTTCCTCAACTTCCCTTCAATTACTACTTGCTTTGTAAGGGTTTCACACCCTTACACTCTCTGCACCAGCCTTGACAGGGCAGTGAGAGAGAAGGCAAAGAGACAGAAATGCCCATAACTGAAAATGTTTCTCTCTTGCATGCACATATCTCCTGCTCTCTACCACAGTGGTGCACGGCTGATGGCACAGGGCAAGGAGCATGAAGAGATTTGCCAGACCTATGCCAGCTCCACGCAGCTCAGCTCTCTGGATTTGTCTGCTGTGAGTTCATGTGCACGATCCTCCTGTGCATTTCACTAAAGGGTCTGCTGCTGCAGTTACTTCTTCCTAGTTTCCTTGATCATTTGCTACGAAATCAGCTTCTTCAGGGACTCTGCATATCGCAAAACAGAGAAGTCCCACCAACTCCATTTCATATTTTATTTATGTATTGCTTTGCTATTTGCTTGGGTTGCAACAAGATGTCCTGCCCTGATTAAGCATTTATGCAGAACAGACTTGAACCTTAGCATCTTATTTCAAGCACTGTAACCCCTTTTGATTAGTTATAGTGGTCCATGTGGGTAACAGTAGTGGGGAGGAGAATACAACTACTGCTTGGAATTCAACAAATGCATCTAAGCTTCAGTCTCTGCACCAAACCTTCCACAGCTGGGCAGCAGAAGCCAGAAAAGCTGAAGAAGCAGCAGGGAAATTAACCACTGGGAAATGACAAACAGGTCACTGCAGCAAACCTGGAATATCACTCTATCTATCTCATATGTCTATAGTAAAGATTAAGAGCATAGAGAAAGCAGCAGGGAAAAGGTAGAGACCTCACTCACATAGTTCTCTACAAAGAGATTTCTACGCTTATGTGCCCATCAAACAGCTTGCACTTCTCAACTACAAAGGCATTTGCCCAAGGACCCATGCGTAGACACTGAATTACGTCAGGAAAAAGGAAGGAAAGAAAAATATCTTTTTCTGTCCAGCAAGACAGGCTGATTCAGAAATTAGCTAACAGGCATATTGTCAGGGCAAAAGCAGCAACACAATTCAATGAGCTCCACATTCTGCTCCAATTCCCACCTTCATCTTGTCCATTTAATCCATTTTCACTGTATCCTCAGGTCAGAAGTCACATTAATCAATGCATTATTAATTACTCCCTCTATGAGAGAAGAAAGTAGATGCATAAGGAGTTATAGAAAAGGAAAATAAAGAAACCATGTAGACTCCATTAGTACAGAAATCAAGTCAATTTTCTAGATAGGGCACAGGATAGAATCAGTAACAGTAATTTTGTACTCTTAATGATAATGGGAAAGAATAAGCCTCTTTCTTTATCTCATTCCTTAAAACTACTGGTGCTTTGAAATAGGTGTCTGAGGAGACATTAATCAGTTTTTCTGCTGTCTGTGACTATAAGTGAATATGCCTGTGACAACTGGTTTCCTAAAATATCTCTGGGACAGGAAGAGCTGAAGTTTCTTGTCAGATTTTAAGAGTGCTGGAAGTATTTGCCTTCTCTGCATTCAGCGAGAAGGCAAATGATGAAAATTGATGGATTTATAGAATTGCTCTTTTCTTATTTACCTGCTACTTCTAATGGTGCAATTGCATCAAAGTTCTTGAGAAGTTTCTCTTGAGAGTCAGTGAATGCTCACAGAAGAATCAGCAGCAGTAAGGCACAATTCTGGTTCTGCACACTCAGAAACTTGTCACCCAAGAGGCAAATATTTTTCTGGTGTAACTTACTGGGATAAAATCAATGAACTACAGCACAGAAACATAGATTTGACCTTTTCCAGCTAGTCTGCCTCCACTGGAGCCTTGTCAAATGACACTAATAAAAAGACAATTCAGGAGAAATTACTTTCTTATAATCAGAACCTCTTTCAGTTAAAAAAAGCAGTGGTCTCTTTGGAGCTTCAATAGACAGTCTTTGCCCATAACCTTTCTTCATACTTTCATACTTTTTTTTTTTCCTTCATAATCTTTCAGGAAGTTTGAATTTGCAGTTAAGGCTCCACATGTAGATGTCCTGCTGCTAGAGGCTTCAGAGGGAAACAAGGTGACATAGACGCATCTATCCAGTCAGCAGATGATGCTATTTAACTTGTTTGCTCTCAGATGTCCACACAGAAATAGCAGCTTTTCTGCCCATGTGCATCTATTAAAATCTATGCAGATATTAAACATAAAGGATAATATTCAAGAAAGAGAAAAAAGAGGTTGAAAGCAAGTATAGTCATTCTGAAATGGATATAACAGACAGAAGGCAGACTCAATCTTTTATATCCATAAGGAACAAAAAAGATTACACCATGGCTAGTACTTGATGCTCTCTTCATTTGCTCTTGTTCAGTACAAGTTTCCCTTTACAGGAGACCCTTTAGCTTCTGAGGGTGTACTGCAAACATCAGCGCCGATATTTGAGGAAAAAAGCAAGATTTTGCTCGACAAGTCAGCTATAATACCTAGCTTGCACACACCAACATTCGCTTCTGTGAGGTAAACAGATCATAATTTCCCACCTGATTCAAACACTTATTGCAAACTTCTACAAATATTACACGAGTAGAGTTAACAGTTTCAAGCACAAACATACTTAGCTCCTCTCTCCGGTTCTAATTCAAGCTATTGATGCATTTGGAGTTTCTCTATTCATAGCCATTTATCTTGAGACACATAGCACAATCCCTCATATATAATTGTTCGTTTTACTCAGGCACTCTTCAAGTGAGAGGGACTTTTATCATAGAATCATAGAATGCTTAAGGTTGGAAGGGACCTCTAGAGATCATCTAGTCCAATGCCCCTGGACAAGCAAGGGCACCTAGAGCATGTGGCACAGGGCGGCATCCAGGCAGGTTTTGAAGATCTCCAGAGAAGGAGACTCCACAACCTCTCTGGGCAGCCTGTTCCAGGGCTCTGTCACCCTCACTGTCAAGAAATTTTCCCTTAAGTTCCTCTGGAACTTTTGGTGCTTCAGTTTGTGGCCATTTCCTCTAGTTCTGTCGGTGGCCACCACTGAAAAGAGGCCAGCACCATCCTCCTCACTGCTTCCCTTGACTTCCCTTACAGATACTGACTAGATCCCCTCTCAGCCTTCTCTTCTCTAGGCTGAACAGGCCCAGCTCCCTCAGTCTCTCCTCATAGGGCAGATGTTCCAGGCCCCTGATCATCCTTGTGGCCCTGCGCTGGACTCTCTCCAGCAGCTCCACATCCCTCTTGTACTGTGGGGCCCAGAACTGGACACAATGCTCCAGATGTGGCCTCACCAGGGCTGAGTAGAGGGGCAGGATCACCTCCCTCGACCTGCTGGAGACACTCTTCTTAATGCACCCCAGGATCCCATTGGCCTTCTTGGCCACGAGGGCACACTGCTGCCTCATGGTCAACTTGTCGTCCACCATGACGCCCAGGTCCCTCTCTGCAGAGCTGCTCTCCAGAAGGTCGGTCCCCAGCCTGTCCTGGTGTCTGGGGTTATTCCTCCCCAGGTGCAGGACCTTGCACATGGCCTTGTTGAATTGCATGAGGTTTCTCACCACCCAGTTGTCCAGTCTGTCCAGGTCCCTCTGGACGGCAGCGCAGCCCTCTGGGGTATCAGCTACTCCTCCCAGTTTCGTATCATCAGCAAACTTGCTGAGGGAGCACTCTGTGCCTTCATCCAGGTCATTGATGAATAAATTGAACAGGACTGGACCAAGGACTGACCTCTGGGGGACACCACTAGCTACAGGCCTCCAACTAGACTCTGCACCACTGATCACCACCCTCTGAGCTCTGCCATCCAGCCAATTCCCAATCCACCTCACTGTCCACTCATCTATCCCACACTTCTTCCGGAGCTTGCCCAGGAGGATATTGTGAGGGATGGTGTCAAAAGCCTTGGTGAAGTCGAGATAGACATTCACCACTCTCCCCTCATCTATCCAGCTAATCATGCCGTCATAGAAGGCTATCAGGTTAGTCAAGCAAGATTTCCCCTTGGTGAATCCACGCTGACTACTCTTGAGCACCTTCTTGTCCTCCATGTGCCTGGAGACAACAGCCAGTATGAGCTGTTCCATCACTTTTCCGGGGATGGGGGTGAGGCTCACTGGCCTGTAGTTGCCTGGGTCCTCCTTCTTGCCTTTTTTGAAGACTGGAGTGACATTGGCCTTCTGCCAGTCCTCAGGCACCTCCCCCATTCTCCAGGATCTTTCAAAGACATCCACCAGCTCATGCAGAACTCTGGGGTGCATCCCATCAGGGCCCATGGAATTTATCATTGACATAACTCGTAGCAAAATTACCTCTCCATAAGCTCTTTTTTTTTTTTTTAGCCATAAGCATTTTCCATATTTCGAAATTCTGCCACTATGCTTAGATCTTTCAAATATACAGTTGACAACAGGCAACTTGACTTGTGTGCTGAAAGTCAAGCTTGTGCCTGAGCATTTGCAGGATTAGGGCTCATATGATTACTCTGATCCAATTTTATTAGGCATGCCTGAGACACATATTATCTTACTTCTGATAGTTAAAGCTCTGTTTGGTTAGAAGCCAAATACCTTGTGGCTGTAAGAGAGCACAGACACTTCCTCCTCAGTAGCAAGGGAGCGTCTGGATCTCCAGTTGCCCACTAGCCTCTCTTACTAACTCAAACGTGAAACACAACCAAGTCAATCTACTGCAAGTGCAGCAGATGCAAGCACCGCAGTGCTCATTATGAGGGTCGAAAGGCAGGTACCCCTCTGTGCCTGGAACACAACTTCTTGGACACCTCAGAATGTTCTCAGGAAAGGGACACAGTGGAAAACACACTGTGAAAAAATACTCTTTTGCCAACATGTAAGGCATGCAAGTTCTACATGCCTTAAAGCTTAGACTGATGTTTTCTGCAAGTCTTGGGTTAAATGAGACATAAAAAATCTAATTAATCTGTTATATTACTGAATCTGAAGCGATTTCATTTAACTCCTTAAATGGCAGCTGAGTATTATTTATGGACTTGTCTCAGGATACAAGTCCTTGTCATCTCCCTGCCTGCTGCCCCGTCCCATCATCTGACTTCCTTTGTGCAAAGAGGACAAGCATTCTGTGCTGGCTCACGTGTGTTGTAGGAGCCCAAGTCAGCATTGGCAGTTGATTGTGCAGGACAAATATGTACAGCACTGTAAGCAGTGAGACAGCATTAAGGCAGACCTGGTCGGACTCACTCAATTTTAAACCGCTAAATCTAAGCTAGTTTGCTAACCTACCTTCATATTCATGTAGGGAAGGAGGCAATACTGGATATGCAGCTTACGTTGCTTTTTAGATATAATTTCAGTTGCAATTAATCACAGTATATTAATTATATTCTATAAACGTTGACTAGGGCAATTAACTTCTGATTTAGACACCAGGATAAAACTGACTTTCTGACCAAAAGAACTTAAAAGTGTAAGGTGAGATGCAACAAGTGGCTACTGCAGAACCACAGATAGTTGATAACAGATTCTTTCAAGCTTTGCTCAAAAGACAACAGCTAAATAGACATCAATACTTGAAGCAATTAAGATAGATGGTGACAAATAAGTATGCATTAAGAATACAAGTCAGTGCAAGCTCTCATGCGGTCAGGGGCTTTTTGTTTGTTTCGTTTTCCAACATCAGGTGGAGGTTGAAAAGGAAACCAGAGGTGGTGGTTTACACCAATGCAAAACTAACAGAAAGCAAATTACAATGAAACCCACCTACACTGGGAAAGAAAGGCTTTTAAAATGGCCATGTATTTCAAAACAAAATGAAAACACTGAAATTAATGAATATTTGTAGAATTCTTGAAAATCTGCTTTTTCCCATCATTAGCTCTAGCCCTTCTGGACATACACGCTGTATCACAGTTCAGACTTAACTAACAGAGAAGCACTTCTCCCTTAAGCCATCTTTGCGATCCAGTGATCCTGATCTGCAGCCTATCTAAATAAAATCACAGACAATATTTCCTTTGTCAGAAGTCCTATCTGTATTCCCCTGCCAGTCACTAGAGAGAATTCCTCTGCCTACAAAATTCTTCCAACTCCCACAGAAAACCTCTTTTTCTTCTCATTAGGTTTTGGAAGGTTTTGAGCCAACACAAAAGATTCCCCCAAATGGTTCCCCCAAAAGTCCTGCAGTCTATTTTAAAGCCTGCTGGTTTTGTCATCTGTCCAAGAAGACACACACAAAAAATGGAGGTAGGAAAGCAACAGGGAGATCGTACCACGAAGTTACTCTTGTCATCAAGATCATTTAACACTGAATTATTTGTAGAACTATCTGGAAAAAAAGAAGTTTTGAAAAGCAGTAAGACTGATAGGTGTTCTCACTCCTCATCACAGTAAAACTGAAACATATTTTTATTTTTCTTACAGAGAAGCCGCTAGAGTTTGTTTCAAATCCCTTTTCCCACGAAACACCAGAAGGAGCAACCTTGGCCTGTGCATTTCAAGAGAACATGAAGTGTACACTCCTAACTTTGCATACTGAGTTGGAAAAACCCTTCTGAATTTTGTCATAATAATGTTTTCCACAAAGCATTTTGTCTTCCACAGGCTGATTCTTTATTACTTTTTTTTCTTTCAGTTTTTATTTTTAACCTACTTTGGTCATTACAGGCCGCCAGAGCAGAGAGAGAAGATGCTGCAGGGCTGATGCTACAGACATTGTATTAGTTCGTAGATGCAAAAATAAAAAATACAATTTCTTTTAAGGACGCATTAAGAGATTTAGAATTAAGACCAGAGGAGTGCTAGCAAAAGACAGGAAGCATAATTTCAGTGCTGTATTGTATCTTCAAAATCTATTTGGTAGACAGAAATACTGTAAATAAGGGCCAACACCATCTTTCCATCCATTCCTTCCACAGTTCCCATCAGAATGAATAGTATCAAGTAAAGCAGAAAGAGCGAGCAATGAGCAGCCGGGGGTCCTGCAGCTGATGTCATGTCTGAAATAGC
Organism: Tinamus guttatus; assembly: GCF_059628265.1. NCBI lineage: Eukaryota > Metazoa > Chordata > Aves > Tinamiformes > Tinamidae > Tinamus > Tinamus guttatus. The sequence goes on from NW_028288586.1 coordinate 6,772,116, forward strand.
ACTCATCTACAAAGCAGGGTACTCTGTCACTTTCTCTGGCTTTCTTTAAAGTAAAATGCAGGAAAATATGTGGCAGAATAAAAGAAATATTTAAAAGCAACTAAGACATTTAGAGGAACACAAGGTCTCCACTGTAGAAATCAAAATCCTCAGAGCTCAGTATACAGACGCGGAGTGTCAAATGAAGAGTCTAAATAGAAGAGAATGATTAAAGAAAGAACAAAGAAACCAAAATACTGCTATTAAACCAATTTCTTTTTAAAATATGTCTAAAACTTAATCTTTCATTGTAGTATGAAAACAAACAAAAAAAAAAGACATTTGGATAGCAGATTAAAAAATATCAGTAAGATTGGTGTTTGAAAGCACCATGATAATTTTAATCTCTTTGTCAGTAAATACATAACTGAGTAGTCATTGACAATGATGTGTGCTATATATTTCCATGAGCACGTGCTGTAGTGTAGCTCAGTTCTGAAAAGATCTGTTGAGTAATCAAAATTTCAGCCACTTCATTCTCATGGCACTTGGATAATATTCAGGACAATAGTAAACAAATGGATTGAGAAAACAGAATGGGACAGTAAGGATATATGCCTCTAGTTCAGAAGTACAACATTGCTACAGCAGAGAAACCTGCTGGTACCTTTGTGTCTGATGCAGTGATTAGGTACAAGCCACACGTGCCCTATCTGGTGGTCTTGACATCAAGTCCTGTGCAAATGAATCTAGAACAGAACTGTGTCAGGGAAGAATTAATCATATAACATAGGGAAAAGAAATGTAGCAAGTAAGTTTGTGCATTGCATTCCAGGATGTTCTAGAACAAAGTAATAACACACAGAACCTATTGTAAAGGAGTAGAAAATCTACAGGAAGAGTTTCCCTGTCACAGAATTTCATGTTTTTATATTTGTATTTGATAAATATTTCATATTTATATCATATTTGATATTTTTATATTCAGTATTTGATATTTGATACAATGAAAGCATTAGTAGAGACTAAAAGTAGAGGAAATCTTACTGTACATGCAAAAAGAGGATATATGGGTAAAGAAAGAGAAACTAAAGAAATCACCTGATTCAAGTCTGGTTTGCTTCCTACAAATATAAGGCTGTTTTCACACAAAGGAAAGGAATGCTTCAATGCCCAGTGCAAAACAGTGCTATAAGAACAGTGGCTGAGAGCCAACAAGAAATAAAACACAATCTCGGGCAGCCTTCTAAAGAGGAAGAAGTCAAGGAAGCAGGCATAATTTGCACATACAACTACCTGTGGGAATATACATCAAAGCAGGCTATGTGGGTATACTGGAGTGAGTATGAACAAGGAGAGAGAAGCTGGAAAGCTGTCCAAACCTTTCCTAAGGTTTCCTATTACTGTAATATATGTATTTTACATGATACTTATTTTCTCATTGCTCTGCTCTGGTTTTCTTCCATAATATATGATGATACACATATTTTGAATCTATCCATAAGGGCCCTGGCTCTTATTGGTGACTATGTGGGATACGTGTGTCCAGAAGCTGCCTGCTGGGTCACACAGTTCCTCAGGACACCCCTGCCTTATTTTAGTGCTCACATTCCATCAGGGTGTGCTGCCGGTGAAACCCAGAAGTTTTAGGCAGAAGTTGTCTTGGAGGCCACCATTCACTGGAGACAACCTGTCAAAAGCCCAGACGTTCCTTTTTACACACATCTTTTTACCTGAGGCAGGTAAAAGACAGAGTTCAAACTGACTTTTTTATTTTTGATTAATGGATTTCATTTCCTCTTCACAATTTATGATAGATTTAATATCTTCTCTTTGTGGATGCAGTTCAGTAGAGGCAAAAGGCTAACTAAACTAACTCTGTTTTTTTTTTTTTTTTTTTTCTGCGTTGGTTCTTATAACACTATTAAGGACCTATGCCTTATTTTGAAGAGTCTGCTTTTTCTCTCCCATATGTAACTATGTTAAACTATATCCTTGGTTTCATCTCTGTGCTCCCATTGTTTTCCTGTCATACAATTGCAATTCAACTCTTTTGATCCTCTCTGAAAAATACAAAAAAGTAATCCATAAATGTGCTCTCAAGTAGCTCATCCACAAACTACCTCATCCTGATGCTACTACAATTTTCTATCTATCATCTCATGTGTTTGTTTACTTTCTCACTTGCAGGAATTTTGAATTTCTAAGCCAGATGCACTGGCACAATTATTCTTACCTAGTTTTATGCAACCTGCTGGGTTTGTCTACAGGCTCACAGTCAAATGTCTGTTCCTCAGCAGCTGATAATATTCCAAGGCTCTGTGCAACCTATTTACTTGTCGGTGTTAAAGGGGCACATTGTTCTTTAACTCTCTGTAGCTTACTTTTTTTTTTCCGTCCATAAGGCAAATTAATGATGATCAAAAGAAAGAATAAATTTGCTTTCTCTCAATTAACTCAAAAAAATTAAATTTTCAAAGGAGAGTCACATTTACTCAAATCCGCTAAAGTAAGGATATATACCTCTTATCTATTTGGGTTCTCCTTTTAAGTAAAGCATAAATACAAGGTCAGTCAGGGCCTGATATACATCCTAGTAGAATCTCAATGAAAATACTCAGGTTAAAATATCAGGAGGTCATGTCACATGTGCAGCATTAGCACATAAAACCATGATAAAATCTAAGTACTTTATCATGCCAGTCCTGTGCTTATTCTTCATGTAGTATGTACTGTAGAATTTGACCTTATTATTTTTCAAGCAACCATCTACTCTGACATAAATAAAACAAATCAAACAATAGCAATTTTCAGCTTGTTCTAGTGGGAAGTAGCATATCCACTAGACAACAGCACCTGGTTTTAACTCATGCACTTGGGTTTCCCTTCATGATTCAGCCTCTGAGTATGACGGACATGTCATTTCACTTCCACTTCTCTCGCGAAACAGAACAGTAATAGTCACCTCCATTGAAAATTGTTTTGAGATTTAATTGTGGGAGCAATGCAGAGAAGAAAGAAATATTCATAATATGATTATCATTCAATTGCTTGCACATCAATAAAACTAAAGTTAAAGGTAATGCAAAAAAACTCAAGACAGGATAAAAATTCAGCTAACTGAAGACTGCTCTGCTGTGCGTTTGCTAAATATCTTCCTAAACATCAGTTCTCGACATTCATTCTTCAAGCTATTGCTACCTGCCACCTAGAGGTACAGCAGTCAGCAGCAACTTCACTCAAAAGCAATAACTTACTATCAATGACTCTGTTATCTCTTCTGTGAAATTGCAGCATTTGTTTCAGTTCGTTTGGGTACTTTTAGCACACTCCAATTTTCCTTTTCCACAAAATGTAATGGCTAATAATTACTGCTGTTTTAAACTATCAACTGATTAGAAAAGCATCATGTAAAACTTGATACAATGGGATTTCAGTGTAAGGCTGAGTCGGGACAGCATACCTCTGAGATTCTTTCCCCTTTGGGGCAAAAATGCAGAAATGACAGGCTTCAACCTTATGCTGAAAACTGAATTTTCGAATTTTCTGAGATTGTATTGCAATTGTATTCTTCTGGAATTGCAATTGTATTCTTCTGGAATTCTTGAATTCTGGAATTATTCTTCTGTATTGCAACTGTATTCTTCTGGAATACTGCTTTTAGAGTCTTACTAAATATAATCCCTGGAAAAACCTTTTTTGTTATCATCCCCTTAACATCTTGGGTTACTTGAGATAGCAAGATTAAAAATGATGTGCACTAAATATCAGGAAACAATGTCAGATTCTGCAATTCATACTAGTTTTACAGTGGTTGCACTCATACCATGGTTCCAGTATATGTTTTCCCATTCTTATCCCCCCTCCAAAAAAAAAAAAAATAGGTAAGCAGGCCCTTCACTCACATCCACCTATCTATTGTAGGGCCATTGATGGGTGCTATTTCAGAGGTAAGCTAAAAACTAGCTATTCTATTGAAATGCATCCATTTTCTGATGTAGAGAAACATTTTGTGTGCAGTTTCGAGTTTTGTGAATTGCCTTAATAGTCCAAAGCGGAAATATGATTGAGCGATCATGATTATAACAATTGCATAAGTTAAGCAATAACCTCAGCAGCATGTTCATCTTTTTGTGCTAGGAAACAATGAGAAAGAACTTCTTGCATTCTGATCATGTCTTTTATCACTGTGGAAGCCCAGGGATCCTTTTTCTATTAGGGCCCCCAAAAGAAGTTTGGATACTAGGGGGCAAAGAGTCAGCAATTATTTGGGAAGAGAAAAACAACCTCAAGGACAAAAGGAATGAAGGAATTAACAGGTCAAATTACAGATTTCTTGGGGAAGTTACTGAGAAGTTTCCTCTGTCCTGGGTGACATACTTACGGAATAACACAAATTGCTATATAAAGTTGAAAAACTTTTAGATGATATTCAATTACAGTAACTTTCTCTTCTTTATATGACATTCAAGTCAAGTATGAGGATAATAAGAATAACACAGGAAGCTACTCAGAGTTCATAGATCTGTTCTTTAGATTAGAAACTGAAAAAGTTATCAAAATAAGCAAACAGAACTAGGCAAGTACCTTGCACATTGTATATCTGACAACTGATTGGAATGTACAAAGTAAAACAAACTTCCATAATAACAAGGATGGAAAGAGGTAACATGAGGCCATTAATTAATTCTGTAAATATTTATTTATTTATATTCTCTTTTGCTTCAAACATATTCACCAGTTTTTAAATACATCGTTACTATTATGGGATAGTATTAGTAATGAGCTGTTTACTTTAGTCTGATGTGTAGATATTGTCATTAAGATTTAGCAGCCTCATTAAATATTAATAAATAATATTTTCAATGTCAAACATCTCCCATACTTAATATTGCTGTATTACAATATGTTTTGGAGGTGTTTTAAAGCTCTCTATGCATCTACATAAAGCTCTATGCTTGAATGGAATGCAAATAAACTCACTCACTCAATAATGAAAATTACTCATTATTTTGTAACTTCCCAGGTTAGGCCATATGGGAGATAGTCAACTCTTTTCCTTAAGGAAGGATTTCAAAAGCAAGATACAAACACATTTGATAGCACAGTCTAATTTAATATACAAGGTTTTCAAAAGTATATTACAGATACCGTTATGCAACCCAGAAACCTCTGTTTTCAGCAACAATATATTAAAATTTTGTGTTTGGAAATGAGCTTTTAGCTTCCTTGATTTAGATGTGTAGTTTCATGCAGGGAGAACAGGATCTGTTGTAGTCTACTCTTCTCATCCTCATTATTATTTTTAAAGTGGATTAAATATTCTTTTTCCTTTCCTTTCCTGAAATGGCTATATTGCCACATTAAACTGACTGAAGAAGTCAGTCATTTGAACTTCTTGTGATTTTTGAGGGAGCTGGGCCTGTTCAGCCTAGAGAAGAGAAGGCTGAGAGGAGTCTATAAGTACTTCAAGGGAGGGAGTGAGGAAGATGACCCTGGCCTCTTTTCAGTGCTGGCAACTGATAGAACTAGGGGAAATGACCACAAACTGAAGCATCAAAAGTTCCACAGGAACTTAAGGAAAAAGTTCTTAACAGTGAGGGTAACAGAGCACTGGAACAGGTTGCCAAGAGAGGTTGTGGAATCTCCTTCTCTGGAGATCTTCAAAACCTGCTTGGATGCAGTCCTGTGCCACGTGCTCTAGGTGACCCTGCGTGTGAGGGGGGTTGGACTAGATGACCTCTAGAGGTCCCTTCCAACCTTAAGCATTCTATGATTCTATGTATGAAAGCATCACTGAAGAAAGGAATGCCTCGGTTATTTAATCTCTTTGGTTTATCACTTGTCATAAATAGCAAGTACTCTACATTCGCACTACGTTCCTCCCTTCACTCCCAGTTTGTGACCCAATTCTGTGTTATGGGATTCAGTTTTCAGCAAGACTCACTCAACCTAAGCAGGGTCTAGCTGTAGATTCCTCATACACCACCAGTTGGGATGCCACGAACCAGTTCCAAAAATTTAACAGAGATGGCTGTCCAGGTTCGGTAGCCTTCTCTGTCACCTAGCCTGCCTTGGGAACAAAAGCTTTTTATGAGAAGTTCAGAATATATTTGGTTAAAAAGTACAACTCTCACACTGACAGATCTCCCCAAACTATAGTATTTTTACCTGAAATAAGGCTAACCAGGGGCACAAATTAATCAGTGCTGTTCTTTGCACTATGCACTATGGAATTCCTAAAGGCATCTTTTGAAAAGGCTCCCAGTTCCTCAAGCCTACAACTCTTCAGCAATCCTCATTCTCCTCTTACAGCTCAGCCTCCTCAAGTTCCCACATTCCATCATTCCAAGGTCTCTGACTTTTCAACCATTAGTCCTCTGAGAAGAAAGGTCTTCAGTCTGATAAAACATTTAACACATTGCCCCTGTTCTAAGGGATGAAGAGCATCCCACAACCTTATCATACTGTTTTAAGGGACAATCTTCTAAATTTGGATTGGCCAGCAGAAACACTCTATAAACCAATTTCTTTGAGAGGCTTAGGAATATCAGCGGGTCTAGCATTATTTGGTATTTTACCCACCTCTGATTTACATGCCTATCTTTCCATTCTTTTTAGTAATACCTTTCTGCCTTCTTCCCACCATCTCCCCTCTAATTTTCAGTAATCAGTATGAATTCCATTCGCCACCGACAGACTCAACAGATTCTTTGAGACTTCTTGTTCTGCCCAAGAGCTAACATAGGTAGAACACTAGAACACTGTACAAAGAAGGAACCATACTAATGAGTATAATTATATTATTTCCTTATGATATTGCCAAAAGCTATCAACACATAATTGCTGTAATTCAAATATATTCAGCTAGAGCTAATATAGAAAAATTCTAAAAGGTTTAGTTGGGACTATTTTGTTATTCATTAGGTCATTCAGAAGATGAGTGTTTATCATATATTTTCATTGATACCATTCCAATTGGAGCGCATGCAATTATGTTAGTCCAAAAGTTGTAATCTCCATATTGAAAAATGAGAAAATCATATTAACTCAGGGCTGTGTTATATGAGATTAACAGTATCCTCCAGGTTTTTCAGTGTTCTGACTAGAGTTAAAATGTTACAGTATCTGTGTATAGGTAGATGATCCCAGATGATTTAGATAGCCTTAGGTTTGACCGTTAAGACAGAATGCAGTCTTCTAAATGCTGGTACGTGGCTTATAATTTTCTTTATTGTCAACAAAATGATGAAATTATTCTTCTCTGTGTTTTTAATAGCTTCACTGCTGGCAGCCAATAAGCTGATGAGAATATCTGTTTTTATCTTTAATATTATGTTAAAAACATATGTAACTTTTAGGTCAGGCACTAAAGGGAATATATGACCATTGTGTACAAGCAGATTGTTTTTCTGCTGTTTGTGGTTGACTTTAAACTTACTTTGCTCTCTGGATTTCTTACTCAGTTCACTTTCACCACTGTCACTGTGTTTTCCCAAGTATAGTTATGCATGTGTTAGAATACAGCTTTGTATTTTACAGTAAGTAGAGTATGAGAATTTCAGATATCCTGTTCTAAAACAACATGTTAATATAGAAAAAGACAAAGTACATATATTAAGCAGACATGTTTGTTGTCCATTTCCAGTGGTAGCTCCATGGAAATCCAGGGGATTGTTTTATCCTCTAAAGCTTATACCCTTAGTTAGAGGTAAACTTTCCTATCTGATCAGACAAACTAAGGACACAGAGCCAACAGCCATTCTAGCTGAGCTAGAATGATTCACTAACAAGTTTGCTTTGTTTGAGGAGAAGGCAAAAGCATCAAGGGATATAGCTCTTTTCCACACCATGTTTGTTAGACAGAAGAAAATTTCAGAGAGCACATACTGCATTTTCTGAAATAACAGATTAGAAATTGCTGCTGTGATTTCTTTTACTACCTATCAAGCCTGCTACATGCAGAAATGTACTCACGGTTAAAAAGGTGACATCTCACATTGTTGTCCCTCCTCATCTATCCGTATTTTTCTTGTTAAAAACCTACACGAGAAGGGTAAAGGCAAAGAAATAAGATATTTTATTTGTTTACAAAATAGGGCCAGTTTTCTTAGGTGGAGACCTTTTTGAGATATAGTCATCAGCTTGTGTTTTAGCTAACATATATTCCAGCACCCTGACGTCTTGAGAATTTTAGTCTTCAATAACCATAATCCCAATGCTGTGCTCCAAAGTAATTAGTCACACTGCAAAGGAAATCAGTCATTGCACTTTAGAAAGTTGACCTGGGAACCTGCTGTGCAAATGAAAACCCAAGCCCACAGTTTCAGGACCTCACTCAAAGCCTTAAACCATGAGCCGTCCTAGTATACTACTACTCAGAAAGCCATTTGTATTAAAATATAGGAATATGTTATACCAAGAAAAATTGATGGATTTTTTATTATCTAATTCACCTGACTAGACTGCCTACAAGTCAGATACTTCCTAGGACTTGTGACAAATTTTGACAAAGCAGGCCACATTTTACCACTGCCTTTATCACTGCTCTAAAATAACATCATAGCTTGACATTTGCATTGTTTTTTCTTTGGCTTCTATATCCATTTCTCTCTACCACCTAAACACAGTTTTACATTTTTTATATGTTTAATTAATGGACCATATCAGGTCTGTGTCAGTATATATGGGATCGGGTTATCGATTTAGTAGTAGCATCCTATACAGGATTGTGGGACAAATCCTACAACTTTATTAGCACAGTAGTTTCCCTGAATTTGATAAAGCTACTAGTGTATGATAGTTTTGTACAGCTACATCAGCTGTATATCGGTATAACTAACTAATTCTGATTGCTTTGATGGGGAGAAAAAAAACCAATAAAATGAATAAATGCATCGAATAACATAAGATTAATTAATATAAAATAAAACATTAATAGAATGAATAAAACATGGCAGGAATAAAACAGCTCTTAAAACTGACAGCTAGTCTGAGGTGCTACAGGAACAGCTCCTAAATCAGAGATTATCAAGTCATTTGGAGGTCATAAAAAATAAGAGTAAGATCAGACATTCTATTGCAGAAGTGGTTTTTGCAACCAGAAATGTTGACATCAGATATGAATTGGGAACTAAGGAGTTTAACAGAGAAACCTAGCTCTCAGTCTAATAAACAACTTCACTTAAATCATAAACTAAAAATACAGCAATAGAGAGTAACACATACAGGGGGATCTATATGCAAAAGCAGTATGAAATCTGAGTCTCTGGATTATAAATGAAAAATACTTGTGCTCAAAACTACAAATATTATCTTCAATATCACTAATCAATGGCCATTCCACTGCGAAGAAGGCTTACTTAAGTTTAGAGAGACAGCTTGGAAGAAGATCTAGGAGAACGCGACCAGTGGAAACTGCAGCCTGCGCCTGAATGTAAGCAAACACCATTTCAAGCACTTCCTTATTGTGTTTTCTCTAGTGTAAAATTATTTTCTTAGTCTACTTAAGTGAATATTATGTGATCCTAACTTCCTTAAGACAAATAAATGAATTACAAATCTAAAATTATTTCATTCCATGAAAAAAGCAAGCTGAGGCCATGTTATCTGTGCTTTTTTTACTTAGTCTTTGCTAAGCTCTAACCTGTATAAATATAGACCTCTTTTAGAGATTATTTTGTACTTGTAAATGAATTAAGGTTTGATGAGAGACCTCAGAAAGCGCCTGTAAATAGTGTCACGTCTGAATGTGTTCAGAAATTCTGCCAGTGAGAGATGAATATCTTTTTACATAGACAAGCAGGATAAAGAGCCATCTCAAAGCTCCTTTACTGTCAAAAGCCTTTTAACTTGCATACTAATAGAAGCTCCAAAATAAAGGAAATTTCTCACCCTGTCTGAATGAATACAGAGAAAGACAACTGGACACAGGTATTTTTTTTTTCCGAAGACACTCACTCACCACAATTTAACACAAACTCAGCACTAGTTAGTAATCAAATTCACTTGAGCAAGAATAACTCCCATTTTAATGGGATGGGATTCCTGACTCCTAGGATGGGATTCCTAACTCCCAGGAATTTAGCTTTAGCAACAGCAATTTGACTCAAGAGTCTCAGATGTGTTAGTTCCCTGCTCCTGACAGATATATGGAAAAAGATTGCACAGGCTATGAATTAATAACAGCAAATGACATGGGGATGATTTTCTGGAAGAGCACAATGCAATGAGAATTTCGGTTGAAGTCACCGAGGGAAAAATCACACGAATAAGCAAAATCTGCCAAGAGCCTTGCTTTGCAGCTGCTGCATAATTTTGAAACTACTAAATCAAAATGAGATGAGAGGAGTAGGGTTGGGCTGACAGCACTTGCTGAAAGAATAGAAGCAACTTTTCATTAAGGCCTATCAAAATCGAAGAGCTGAAACAAAACTTTAAATGAAATTCATGGGACAAGAGAGGAGAAATGATAATGGAAAGGACAGTTAGCCTCTCACAGGTCTATGGGGCTAGGTGAAGGATCGATTAACAGCTTCCTGACAGTCTTGCTTTCTCCCATTTTCTTTTGCTATGGATGTGTAGTACCCTATACTGAATTAGTGTGTTTCTGCATTTCCTTCCCTCTCCACTACCTTGACATCTCTATTTCAGTTTCAGCCTGCAACCATCCAAGCAGAGAATTTTCACACCTGGTCAGATAAAACATCTGTCTACACTGCCCATTTCCTCTGCTTTGTAGCACAGCTTAACAAAGCAGCTTAAACTCTAAACTGTGATGTTGGACATCTTTTTGAAATAATGCTTTCTTACCACGGTGGGTATTCTTTCAGTGCATCAATATGTCCAGGCCTTTAAAAAAATCGCTAGTATCTTGATGTATGACCAGCCATAGACACATTCTAAAAAGAAGGGCAGGAGAGGAGAAAAAATAATACTTTTCTTCTAAGAATCTTTTGATTTATTTCAGCTTTACTTTGCTCTTGCATTGTCTCATTGGCATTGCTATCACAGTATGCCAGATATACAGAAGTCCATTAATTACTTCACTGTCACTTTATTTTCTTTAAATATTTAAATCATTGTTATTTAGATTTTTTTTTTAATACAAAAATACAATGCTTAACCAGAAACATTAAGGCATTAAAGAGTAGCTGAATGTCAGTTTTTGGATTAGCAGTCTTCTTCTGAACTTTGGACAACTGACATTTTACTTGACTCCCTAAAGAACCTGCTTCCTAAGTGGTATTACTGTGAATAACATGACACAAGCTAATTAGCACTAGGAGATGAAGTCCTGATTTATCACAAGAAGTAAAACATGGGATATGAGGGAAAATTATTGGTGAAAGTAAATAAATGTTGGATACGTATGAAAGGACGTTTGCACAGAGAGTCTAAATTAAGATGCCTGCACCAGTACTAGAGGGAAAGGAGAGGGTTGGGGGAAGAAATAAAAGGCAGTACTTTTCACAGAAGACTTTTACTGTCATGAACTCCATAGCCAAGATCAGAAGGCACTGTAGAAGGCCTCTACCTAAGAGGCCCTAAAATATATGTATTCAAAGTAACTAGATCTCAATATACTTACATAATGGAAGGTATTCAACCATGATTTTGGCACACTAGTTGAAATAGCAGCCACAAAAGAAAACTATATGATGACCAAACAAGCCTTGCTCACAGATGCTAGATTGCTGTTGCCCGCGATGCTAACCAAGGGAAAAAAAAATAAAATAGAAGCTTGAGTTATTGGAGCCCCATCCTTAGCCTACATGTATAGCATTTAGAGAGCAAAATGCAAAAGAAATAAATCCTATTCTCAGCCTAAATTAGTCATCTACCCTCCTCTGTAGTCAATGAAGAGAAATGGAGACTGAAAAAGACAATTTATCTCATTCATCTTAAGAAGGAATGAATAGCTCTCTGGAGATAGCTATTTCTCTCCATTGACTACAGAGTGAGCCTAGATGACTACCCTTCGATTAGAGCTGTATCTTTTTGGTGGCTGAAATTAAATGAGATGAATCTAGGTCCAAATGACTAGAACTTCTAGAAATCCATTTATTTTTCTTTCATCTCAGGTTACCTGCAATCACTGGGAACAGTACAGATGAACATTTTTTTTCTGCCCATTAATTTTAATATGGCATTATGGCAGAAATGGCATTTCTGACTTAGTCTTGTATAAATTTCTTCAAAGATGCCATATTCTGTTCAAGTCTAATAAATTTCTACTAAGCCATTGACTCAGATTAATTTTTGAAAGAGATTATTTTAACTCTGAAACATAAAGTTTTTCAGCTCATTTAAAAAGTCTGAACAGTGATCTGTGAAATGTAAAATCTCTGTTCATTAGTTCTCTCTTTTCTATTTTGTCTTTTTACTGTTAATAGCTATTTAAAAAGACAAACCTGTAGGCATTATCACACCAGAGAACTAGCATTAAGTAATTGTATTATTTTACTGCAACAGAGAGATTTTTAGCAGCTTGCTTTCCTCACTGGAATAACTTTCCTTTAGTTTGCCTAACTAATTATTAGCATAGACCTGCTATGTCTGTGCTTCTCACTTCATCATAGAAAGACGTAAGAACTTCCCCTCCAGCATTGCACAGGCTAGATCTTCAGATCCAAAGGTACATAGATAGTAGTATTTTCTCTGCTTACTTACCTCTCTTCTGCAACAGAGAAATCACGAATGAGTTAATTCTTGGTTCTGCCATTAGCAGACTGCTCTGCACAACTTAACTGATGCCAATGGACAGCAAATAAACACTCCGCAGAGGCAGACTTTTTTTTTTTTTTTTTTTTTAAAAAAAGGAGAAAGTCAGTAGACTACAATTTTTGCTTCTAGTAAATATTATACTACATAAAAGTACTGATTGGCTATTCAGAAGAATATTCAGAAGACTTGTTTATTTATGGCAGTATTTGGAAATTCCAAATTCTTAAAGAATTTAAGTACTCCTTCTTTATATACTTTTTATTATTTTTTTTTACTGTAAAAATATGTTTTGTTCTCAAATTAGGAATTACCAGTAGCCTCCTTTCGCTTACAGGAATCACTGTGTCACTCAGGTGGCAGCACAGTGGTAATAAATAGAAAAAAAAAAAAAAACAGAAGTAAAAATAATAGGTATGTCTTGAGCATATATTTTTTAACTACTCTTTGAGAACACAGGAAAAGGAGGTTATTTCTTGGTTCACTAGGGGTAATTCATGGCTCCCAGGAACATAAGCAGTAGTCAGTAGCTCTTGCAAACCACAGAAGAAGGTTGGTCCTACATTACTGCTTGGACAGGCTACTCCTAAAGCAAGTTTTGGCCACAGAAGACAGCAGCCTGGATTGAGTGACTCACACCAAGTTCATCATATGCTTCTGGGCTGGAGGAGCTCACACAGCTGGAATTTTGCCTGAATCGCTGAACAAAACCATTATAGAATCTCATGGCTGTTTTTCCTATGGTAGCCTTTCACATTTCAGGAAGCAGCCTGAGGTATCTTAGTTCACCTGGTGACACCCTGCCCACCCTTGCAATTCATTCTTACTGTTTCAGGCCTAGTTTTGTACCTGGTTCGCCATGAGGGCCGCAGGAGCTGATGGCAGCAGCAGCGCTGTCCAAGGAGTGATGGGGAAGAGGCCGTGCGGCCTTCCAGCGGCCTGGTAGCCTAGTGAGACACAGCAGGAGCAAAACCGCCAGCGAGGAAGCTGCTCAGCAGGGTGGCACCACAGCCCCATGGTTCAAACAGGAGCCCAGCCATTAGTGAGACAGCTCAAATGGCGTTTGCGGGGCAGCGTTAGCGAGCACGCGGCCACGAGCGAGGCACTGAGCAAGCGAGAGCCCGGGCGCTGGCGGGGCAGCGGACGAGCCTGCCGGCTGTGGGGCACTCAACGCGTCTCACCCTTCGGCACAGCAGAGCAAACGGGACCCAGCTGTTGGCAGGACGGGGTTACAGGCTGCTGCCCGTTCTGCTTTGTGTCTGGGGCACAGCAACTCCAGTCTTTGCTCCCAATACACCTGAGGGTGGTTAAATCCTGGAAGAAATGCCCAGAAAGGTTGTGAAATCTTCACTCTTGAGGCTGGTCGTGACTGAGTGGACCCTGAGCAGCCTGATCTGGTAAGACTTTTAGGAGCAGGCACCTGGATTAGGTTGACCTGTGCAAGTCTCTTCCAACCTAAACTATAATCCTACAATTTATGGAAATTTTATAATGAGTGTTGTTTTTGCAGTAAGGCCAAAAAATAAAAAAAAATAAAAAGAACTAGTGATAATTTATGTGATATTTAGATATCACATTCATATGTGACAGGAGATGATACTCTAAAATGGGGCTTGATGGTACACAATTGGATGCAAGTTTGAGGAAGCCTGAATCACATCTTAAAATTATTGAAAAAGTCTAGGTAAGATGGACATGGACAACCACAGGTAGCCCAATGGGCTGGAATCATTACATTAGTGCTGTATTTACAATACCTTTCAGTACTTGGTGATATTTCAATATGGTCAGTGAATTAGACAAGAACATATAAAACAGAAGTGAATGGGAAAGGCAAAGAGCGTGGAAAAGAAAAATAACAGCAAGTATAAAAGACAGCATGCTGATACTTTAAAGCAATCGTATACTTTGTCATTAGCATTTTATATGCTATAAAAATGGATCATTACTTCAGTAATTAGATTTGAAAGACAAAATTTATTGAGTTTGACTTTTTCGTTTTGAGAATGCCAAAAAGAAGAAATAAGCATCATTTAGGAGTAAGGCTTCTGCCTTTCATTGCGTAAGGGATTTTGCTAGAACCTTTCAGAATGGTCATCGTGTTCTTACTGCCAAGCTGACATGTTTGGGGATGTACATAGCATGTATAGAAGCTTTGGGGCCTTTTATACCAAACCTTATTTTCTGATTCAACCCTGGAAAATTAGGTCACACCCCAGAGGTTCACAGGGAGCTGTCAGATACAAATACATGAGGTGTGTGAGACTGCAGACAGTATTTTTAGCTTCCTGTGGGCCGCTTAAGATACTATTGCTAACATGTTTTAGCTACTAAAGTGGTTAACATCACCCCATAAAACCAGTAAAAACTGTGTTAGAAATCTCACCAGTTCATAGGCACCTTTCCCTTTTTTTCCTCTCTTTTTTTTTTTTTTTCTTTTTCCTGATATAAGCAGACCACATGAGCCTAAGTTTTCTGGTCTCATGACAGGTTCTACAGTATTTATTTAGGAATCACCCCTTCCAGGGCCTAGCTGTCATCATTGATGAATCAGGTGCATTTGCACAAGGAAATTGTCTTTGAGAAGTAAAAGCTGAAGTTGTTAGTCTGAAACAAAATCAGCAATATTAATTCCAGTTTTGCTAGAGGGAAAATCAACGAGGATTGTCAAAGTGATAATAATTTACACTCTTCTTAAAAGAGTGTTGCAGATGAGAAAAATGCCTTACTTTAGTCTGCACTCTGGTTTTATTTAACAAATGGAATTCTCTCCTTCTTCAGAGTGAACTTTAGGAATGAAAAGGCCTTAGCCTTACCTACTATTGTTCTAACTGTATAATTAATGATAACATTTTAAGAAATTAATACGGCTGGATGAATAAAGTTATTAAATGGTCTTGGACTGCCAACCTCCAGCTCATTTGATGGCAGGTTTAAAAAATGACTTCTGTTTAATATGATCTGTTTTTGGCAATGATAAGGCATCTGAAAAAGCCATTTCTTATTTTTTCTCATACTTGGAGAAAGAAGGCTGTACACCCCTGAACTGGGAGTGACAGGATGGCAAGAAATGCAGGGAGATTAATACTTCCATGCTGAGTGCATTCACTGCATGACTGCTTTGCTTTTACAGTGGAAGTACTTGCACTTGTGAACATTTCTGCACTTATATTGGTCTTGCAGTTGATAAATTAGGAACTGCTGCTATCATGATGTTCATAGTAAGAATGGGGTTGGCTTGAATTTTCTATATTGCTGTGTAGAAATATTATCTCAGAAGTTAACCTAAAATACCTCAGAATTCTAAGGCTGTAGCCATTTGGTAGGTGCAAACACCATGCCCATGAGGATGACATTCTAGCTACATGTCCAACAGAACAAACACATTGTTTCAAAGACCACCTGTTGTATTGGTTTAATGTGCTGAAAAGATGTGTTTTTCTAGCTGTGCTAACTATCCAGCTATGATAAGTCAGCTTTATAACTTGGAAGTAGTATTTAATGGCAACGCTGCAAACCAGTGTAACCGAACTCTGAAAGAACAAATCAATACAAGAAATATCTATAAGGAAGTTATGCTGAATTTCCTGCGATGCTTTTATGGAGGACGTATTCCAGAATATATGTATATATATTATGCATATGCGTATGGACATGGACAGTCATCTGCTGTCTTTAGCTTAATTTATATTTGAAAACTCCCAATTCTATGCATAGATGAATCGTAATTCAGAAGATGATATTTCCTTGCAAACTTTGGACCTTGTCCCTTAATGTCCTTAAGGCTTCCTGCTGGGCCATCTTGTTTGCAGCCTGACCATATGCACTTGCATATATTCACATGAGTATAATGACATTTATTACTCTTGGAAATCTATAAGACTTTTATTCCTTGAAGGAGAAGCGGTGGGGAGGAGCTTAAAATATTCCTCTTAATCAAGAATAAGGAATATGGAAATAGTTGCAAGCTTGGGTGCTTATTGTGTCCTTCTAGGAGTACATCTTAAAGCAAAGATATATGTCTGCATGCTGTTTGTCATTTTCACACCACTAGACCACAAGTAAAACAAGGGAGCACTTTGTCCATCTTGGGTGACTATCATCCCCAGATGATAATTTAAGTACAAGATTTCTGATTGATAAGAGCTTTCTGATACACCTGGTCCGATTGATATAACCGCTGTGTTAATGGAGAGTCAGCAACTTTCTGTCTTAGGCAGGTTAAGATTTTCTTTAGCAAAACCTATGAAATTCTGAAATTTAGATGCAAAGTTGTATACTTTTGCTATAATAGTAAGTATTAGCATTGATATGGCAGCCCAATTTAATAAGTGAAAACAATACTACACACAAGGAAGTGTAGTGTGTATTTTATTTAAAATTTTGAGGCAGAAGAAAAGTTTTTCTGTTTGCAAGTTTGAAAGCATTTTTAGAAGGAAATCTCAAAGACATCTTGAGTGCTCATCAATATGTGAATTCTAAGTGGAGATAAGCAGTTGCATTCCTCACTGACATTCCAGTTTTGTGTTTGTTTCCTTGGGTTGGTTTGTGTTTTTTTGTTGTTGTTATTGTTGGCTTTTTAAAGAGACAGAAACTGGTGAATATCATTTCATTTTTCTGTTATGACTCTTTATGATAAAATGTGCACAGCTGGGGACTCATACATCTAAATTCTGATCAATTAAAAACTGTAGAACTTCTCTAGAATAGAAACCAGCCAGAGAGAACTCGCAGGGCAACAAGAAGGATTCTTAGAATCTAAAAAGATGGGATGCTCCGGAATTCATAACGACCCAGTTGCACTCTCAGGTCATGTCCCTGCTGGAAGAAGCTTCAAATTTAGGTCTTCCCATTGATATTAAAGAGCTTGTATTTTTGTGAAGTTAAGGAAGTTAAATCAGTTGATGTAGCCACATGATGCTAATTTCCAGTGCCCTTGTGAATTCATAAATTCAGTGTTTTTCCTTTTATGTATTAGAGCTTCTGAAGAGCTGGTTTATTAAAGTGATTCACCTTCTAATTTGCCAAGTTCCCAACAGGAAAAGCAAAGGGGAGGAGGGGTAATTGTGTAATCCTAAATGGAACGTTTCTGCCTCAAGGGAGACGAGGGAATATAGCTACATACCCAACAAATGTGTCTTCCATTAGCCCTGACATCAGAATGAAATTTATAATTGTTCCTTCAGCACTGCTTGTCAACAATTGGCAGAAATTTCATTTAGCACTGATTACACTTCATTTGCTTTGTAGTATATGACAGTTTTGTCACCCTTTTACATTTTCCAAAGTTTTTCAGTGCTGTCAGAGTGGAAAATTTGAATTTGTTTGATGGTAAAAATCTAGAAATTATTTGATGCCAGCAAATGTCCACTCTAAATGACATCTGTTTCCCTTTGAGGTTAAGATGGAAGTGTAACTTTCAAGAATAGTTCGTATAAATTAGTGCTTCTCAACCATTCATATTTCCCAGCCTAAAAGTGTAAGGAAAACATAACATAGGAGTGGGTGATTGTAGGGAGGATGGGGCCAGGCCTTTCTCCATGGTGGCAAGCGACAGAACTCGGGGTAGTGGGTACAAATTGAAACATAGGAAGTTTAATCTCCATAGGAGGAAGAGCTTGTTTCCTGTAAGGGTGACAGAGCTCTGGCACAGGCTGCCCAGAGAGGTTGTGGAGTCTCCTTCTCTGGAGATCCTCCAAACCCACCTGGATGCCACCCTGTGTCACCTGCCCTAGGTGTCCCTGCTGGAGCAGGGGGGTTGGACTAGATGATCTCTAGAGGTCCCTTCCAACCTCAACCATTCTGTGATTCTGTAATTATGAAATGTAGGTGTCTGTGCTTTAATACTTATATTATAAAAGCATATATACTTACGTACTTAAGTCTGAAAGTTTTGCAAGGCACCTATTGGTCTCTTAGCTCAGCCTTGTGTCACTAGAAATAGATTAAATTAAATTAAATCAGTAGTCTGCCTTTCATTTTGACATTTTGCACTGCCAAAACAAAAAACAATGAACTTATGGTAATGTCATTGAAAAGGTATTTCCATTCTGATGGGTCTGAAGTAGTAATTGACTCAGAGATAAGTCTTCAGAATATGTTCAGTTCCCCTACCAGTGTAAATTAAGAGCAGAGTACTCTTGCTTGGCTAAAAGGCAATTTAGAGTATTTAAAAATTAGAGGATATGAATGAACGAATATTCAGTTGGGATAACATTTAAATATCCAAGTGCTCCTGACATACATTATAAACATGGCTCTTCACAGTTCATTACTTGATTCAACTAAATTAATTATAAAATGTTTTAATTAATTTCCAAAGGTGTTGCCAATGCTATTCCTTATTCCCCGTACAAATATTCCGCTACTCTGATTGTTTTTAAATATCTGAATAAATAGAGATATCTTTAATCCTACATGAATATCTGAATTTCAGATTCTCTATTATGAAGAATGACTCAACACAATGAAATCCTGCTGTTTGTTAATTAAAATGAATATGTGATTAAAAATAGAAAGAAATGAATAGCATTTTAGAAAGCGATCATGTTCGCTCCATAGCCGTACCTATCTGAACATCTGCTCATGTAGCTGTTCTAGTAGTTCTCAGAATTAACTAGTGCTGAGAACTGTGGATAATGATGCCTCCTTTTGTAAATAATAAGTGTGATACTACCATTGTTTATAGCACCATGGGAATGCAATAATGGTGAATAATGAAAAGGGAAGAGGATGAAATGTGATATCCAGAGATGCTAAACAGTAACTAAACCCAGAATATCAAAGGTGACTGAGAGTTAACAGTAATTTTTATTGCCCTTTTCCTGTCAGAAAACAATCTTCAAAATTGAAGCTTTTCAGTCGTTAGCATCAGATTTTTATTTAATGTTTCTAAGTAAAAAATAGAACTATTTTTTCCAGCATGCTCTATTTCAACTTTTTCAGAAGGAAAGATTTTTGACTTTCTAAGTTTCTGATTGGACATTAACATGGTTGCAATCTATGAACATCACGGCTGTAGGACTACAAGAAAGTTCAGATTTACTGTGTAACTCCAAGATACGTTGCTTTAGCCTGTGATGGGCACAGTCGTGGATGTGCTTCTGTGCACAGACGATCATCATTTCAGAGGCTCCTTCTGCACACAGGAAGCAATGCTCTGTCCTTCACTTTTCTCCCACCACTGATTGCCTTGACAGGCAGGCTGATGCAAACACTGTTAACTCGGGTCTGTTATTGCTGCTCTTTAAGTATCTGCAACTTGCTGTTTGGCAGTTTTACTGCAGACTGTGTTGGGAATATGCTGCTGCTTATTGGAAAGGGGATTCATGTTTTGTGTTGAAAATTGAGTATGCTCTGCTCAGTTATTGCATTCAAATATGCACCAGTATCCAATCAGGCTTTCATAGCTAGGACAGAATGATGGAGGAATTGTATAGCTAGACATGGCACTAGATAGTTAGATCATTACAAACCTCATTCAAAAAGGCTGTCAGAGAGAAAATCTTTTGGTGGATTCCTGGAAGAGTTCCTTCCTGATCACTCTTTTAGCATTAGGCATTGTGGAAGGGCATGCTAAAGCAATCGACACAGTCTTAAATGGGAACCTTCTGTCCTGAACCAGCCCTGCAGGCCTTGCAGGGTGGTACCGCCTGTGACCCTCAGGGGTGGATTCACCTGAGAGTGAATCTCTAATCAATCTCTGATTAGAAAGAAGGTTATGCACTGTATGTGATACCCTAATCTTAGGATTGTGCAGCCGCTGTCCTCCCTCTAATTTAGGTCTAAACTGTATCCAGACCAGTTTGTTTTACTAACCATGAAAACTCATTTATATGTTTTATATATATATATAGTACACTATATATATATAACACTATATATATATAGTATTCTTAGCCACTATGCCAGTGTTTGTTTTTCCACTAACACCTACTTGCAAATGAAAATAATTTAAGCTTCAAGCATTTTTCCAGTCTGTTGTTTAGCATGTGAAAGCAGTGCCAGTTGTCAGTTTCCTTAAGACAGGCTTTTAAAATAGGAAGTAGCCAATACTGAAGCAGTATTTCCACTCCAACACTGGAATGTTTACATCTGACTTTTACTTTCTTTACCAGTCTAGATCTTAAGATATAATATAGCAAAATCGCTGAAAATGATGTTCAAGGATCAAAGAGTTCTGAAATGATGGAGTCAAGCAGAGGCATTCTGGAACCTAATTTTCTAACATTACAGTCAGTGATTGAGTAGAAAATGCTATTTCTGATAACCTGGAATAGACTGCCACTGACCTATTACAAGGTATGTTTTCTGAAGGACAGGATGATAGGAATGAATGGCTTCATGCAGGAATCGTGTTGTTAGGATGTAAAAAGGGTTACGAAAGCCTTTCTTCCCAGACATGAAAGCCAAAGTAGAAAACAGTCTTCTAAAATTTTATAATCTTCTAATTACTCAGAACAGGAAAGAGTTTTTCTCTCTGGATTTATGATTTCCAGATGATTCAAGTTTATAGCTGCATAACTATCAACTCCAGCCTAAATGCTGATCTGACATCAAAAAGAAGAAAAGAGAAGGGAAAAACAAGTTTTTGGAGGAAGGATACAAAATGTTCCTTGGAAATACCTTCAGTATGTTTTTAGAAGTGATTACTACTTCTAAATGTCCAACAGATCTCCCTGCAAATCTGACTCTTCTCCAGAAGCACTGGTATTTTAGGCTCACTGATTTACTCACTGTTTGACCCTGAGCAAATAACTTACCCAGCTGAAAGACTGGTGGTGCAATAAGCTCAAGCTCAAGCTTTCTGTTATGGACTGCATAGTTGCTTTAATTTCTTAGTTCACAGTTACATCATGTTTACCTACATCTGATCCTTTACAAAATTCTAGCTGGGCAGGAGGCTGCGTCATTTCTGCGTCATTTTCTTTGGCCAAGCTTGTGTGCTTTGGGTCAGGGAAAACCTGAGCTGAGGAAGATCCCTTCTTCTTGAAAGCACCTGAGGACTCGCAGCTGGGAGAGGCACCAACCATCACTCCACTGCTTTGAGATCCCATCAGAGCTCTTCATTGCGAAGGTGCGCCCTGAACCAGCATTTAGTAACGGGCATACGGTAACATTTTAAAAACAAACTAAGCAGTTCATCTGCCTTTTGGGGAGCATTTTGTGTAAGCTCAGTTAAGCAAGTTTGGCTGCTGACAGCAATAAGAGAATTAAGGCTCCTTAGCACAATATTCTTTTCTTCAAAAATAGTGAGGAATATATGGAGGTTTTCTGTCTTGTACCTGCAACGCACTTTTAGCCACCGCTCTTCCACAAGATTCTTTCAAGATTGTATTTTTGTAACTGTGTCAGATTTTGACATCTTCACTTTTTCCTCTTTGCTCTGGCTTGCTTCTGTCTCTCCAAATGCCTTCCTGGCTCAAACAGACTCAAGAAAAATACATTCCACCAATATTGCTCCAACTTTTAAATGATTCATGCCTTCCTTTCTATTTGGAAAATTTTATCTTGTAAATAAGTTTCTGCAGTCATAAATGCAAGGCAGGGCATATCCACATTTAGCAAAGTTTTTCACAGTTTTTACTGATTATGTCTATCTAATTTATTTCCCATTCTTTAAAACAAACTGTTCTATTCACTTCAAGTATTCCATTAAGATACAAGATTAAGTATCTTCTTTCCCTCAGCATCATTACCCTTATGTAAAAACTCGCATGTTTCAAGACTAATATCACAAATAAATAAATAAATAAATTCTCAAGGGCATTTGGTTGCATTGAGAAATACTTACAGCAGTGGCTCTAACCAACACAGCCTACATCCTTCTCTGTCCCAGCCTGTTTAAGTCTTCTTCTGCTAAATGCTGCCTAGGTCAGCTGGAGAACAAACCGCAATAGAGATTGGTGGCCTTTTTCCTAGTTAATACAATATGTGAGCTTAATCTTTTGGAGATAGAGGAAGGATTTGGAGCTTCAGTCTTTGTGTTTCCTTCATATTTCATAGTCTCATTATGATTTCCCTTTTCATTAGACAGATTAGTCTTGTGAACCCTTCACCCTCATTTTAATCTAAACGTATATAGTCATACACATTTGTTCCATGCCAGGTCTGTTCTTCAGCTTAAATGATTCTTTCCTTCCTCCTGCTTTCTGTCTTAGTAGGGAGAATCCCCCTCCCAGGCTTTGTATAAGTAATATTCTTCCTGTTTATTTTCATCAAATAGGCACCTTAGGCAGCAAATTCACTGACTTTATGAGGTTTCTGAGCCTGCCAGAGTGCCGGGGGTAGGGCAGGGTGGGGGCTCTTCAAGCAATTCTTGCTTCTCCAAGTAGGGACTCTTATTTAATAACCTGGGTTTGATTCTCTGCTTAGTCTCTTTGAATGCAGTATTTTACCATCTTTTTCTGTAGCTGGAAATGGTTGAAGAGGTATGAAGTACTGGAAAAATCAAGAGCCATATCCCAGTTGCAAACAAAAAAAATCTAGAAGATGAAGTTGAAAGATTATGTAAAATCCAGTAGACAGTATTTCTGCTGTGAATTTATTCTCTATATTTCTCCATAAGATGATAAACCTGCACTTTATTTTCTTTGTTTTTTAAGCTTTCAAGTTCTCACTACTGCTAACCTCATGACTACAAATATGAGAATGTGAGTGTCACTAACAGGGTAATAGATGGGCTTTAAAATAGTGAGGTATTATTTTGGTTTTTTTTTTAATAATAAACTGTGGTCATTCTTATTCATTTCCTGATTTTTGAAACTACAGACTTCATATTTACAAGCTTTCCTCTAAGGACTAGAAAAAGTTCCGTTATAAGTAGAAGCCAAAAGTCACTTAATCACATGACTCCTGGGCCGTGGGCTGGTAGAGGAAAGACAGTATAAACTGCAAAACTCAGGAGAGTTGGTAGCTGTGAGTGTAATGCTTGTCTTGCCATCATCATAAAATAACGTTTGGAATGAAGTATATAAACTCACAATGAAATGTCACAGAAGTTGCTATTAGCCTCAATCATAGAAAAGTGTGTTTGTATGCAAGTTATAAACCAAACCTAAGTTGGCTACAAACCTACAAACCAAAAAATGAGGAAGAAAGCTGAAGAATAATATGAATTATTTGTTTAAGAAGTAACAGCTTCTCTGAGCCTCAGTAAAAATAATTCACCCGGAGACAAGATAAATATTACTTATTTTCCCTGTGTCCTATGTCTGCAGTTATTATTTAATAAGTTGTAGAAATGAGTTTTTAAAGACAGTGGTATTAACATGTAAAAATCAATAAGCTACTTTGAGGATTAGCTTTGCTTTTTTTCATACTGTAAAATGTAGTCACAGCATAAAACAATAAGCATGAGTCACAAATTCCAAGAAATTGGGAGACAGGCTCTACTTAACTGCCCATAAGATGGTGATGTTTTGCTGATAGTAATGAACACTGATGCTTTATTGTGACTTACTTACATTTGGTCATTTCAGTGTGCCCTGAGACAGGTTCTAGTGAGAATTCCAGCAAAATATCTTACAGTATCTGAAACATAAGTTCTAGAAAAAGGTTAGTAAGTTTGTCTTCTCAGCAGCCTTATGTGGTTTATAAATGTCATTTGGGAAGGGTTGGCACTAAAATTTTGGTAGAGTGTTGAATTTTGTGCAGTAAGCAGGGCGGACCATGCATATGTTGAGAAGCATGGACTGAGAGGAGAACCACCATCGTAACAGCACGGAATCAAAATTCAATCCCCATAATAAGCAGTCCTTCATTGTCTTGGAGGACTCAGTAATACTAAATTTAGAGGCAGGGAGGGAAAAAAGGAACTAAATAAAAATTTAAGTCTCCAAATGTTGCATTAGCACAAGGCACAGATGTATTCTTTATTCTGGCTTAAACTGAAGAACAGGGGTTTTTTTGGTTTGATTTTCATTTAGTATGATGATGTGATGGTAAGCATTTAGCTTTCCTACTATCATGTCAGAAAATACTTTTTTTTTAAATATACAGGAAATACTAATATATACTGAAGATGAAAACAATTTACAGTCTCAATTTGATATTCTAAATACATGAAGAAATTTTAAATAAAGCAAATACAAAGCAATAATAATAAATAAAGCACACCTTCAGGCTTGTATGTTAAATAGGGCATACACACTGTTAAATAAAATAATATGTATATGAAATATACACTACATAAATAGATAATACATAAAATGGTGTATTGTATAAAACAGTATATACAACTTGATTCCCTAGTAATTCCTCTATATTTTATATTTACTTTATACTAATATTCCCATAATATTTCCTCTATATTTTAAAAGAATGTCCCAAAAAAGTACAGAAAATTTAGCTTGGAAATGATTGTGACAAAACCTACATTGAAGCATCAGAAGTTCCACAGGAACTTAAGGAAATTTCTATGATTGGAACACTATATAAGACACTGCAAATAATAGTGATTGCCTATAGAGAGACTGTCAATAAACAATTATGGTCTAACAGCCAGTGTTAGTAAGAGCACAGCTAGCAAAACTATACTTTTCTTATTGTCCGCAGATGAAGGATGTGAAAATGCAAAGGCAGTTCAAAGGACAGCAACGATGACATCCTGGTGGATAGGAAAAATAAATTGCATGATATGAGACTTAAAGAGCTCAACTTATAAGTGGTTGATCATGAATACTGCTTGATAGTGGGAGGCTTTTGAACCTTGCTGACAATGACATAATGAGATCCAATTACTGGAGTGGAAATTAGACAACTGTACTTCCAAGTAGCTGGGATTTCACAAAAGGTGAATTTTTCATAGAGATGACAGCGACTAAGCAACTTTGCTTTACTAGCAACTTGAGCCTGTAAAGTGAGATCAGTTATGATTCTCCAAAAGAGAATTAATTTCTCTTTTGAAAGAAATTCCATGGCTTGTGATCGTGGTAGGAAGCAGAGAGTAAGCACAGAGAATCTTTCTGGGTTTGGAGCTGAATTAATACCCGTCTTCTTCTCTCTTCTTTCTGATCCCAGGCAGAATAAGATGGCATGCAGAGCGCCTAGTGTGCTCAGCAGTCCTGCATTAAGAGAGGGATTCAAATTTCATGCTTTGAGATTATCAAAAGTTCCCATAACGAACAGAAAAGAGTGTGTTTTTTTTCTCCTTGACATATTATGTGGTACCAAGGGAACAAGGATTTGATCTCCTTCTGAAGCAATGCTGTTAAGCTACAGGGAAATGGTAAGACATGGAGAAGGGTTAAACTCTGAGCCCTCCAAAATGACTTGTACCAAATCTGATGAATGTTAAATAAATAAACAAATAAATAAATAAATGAACAGTTGAATGTGGAGTAGGAAAGGAAATTTCTTCTCAAGTCAGTGTGTCAGAAACCTTCTGTTTCCATACTTCCTGGCTTAAAAACACTCATTCTGTTCCCCCTAAGTGCCTGTCATTACAGAAAACTCTGACGTACCCCACTCTCACCTCTAGCAAATATTTTATGAGTACTAAAATATTTGGTGTCATTTAATAATCTCCAATATAAACAAGACCAAGCAAAATATTATCATGGACTGACCTTTAACCTTATTCATTTCAAACGTTTATCATCTGCGTTCTTACCTACATTTATCATCTGTGTTCTCTTAAGAAGGTGACATACGTATATATGCGTATATATGTAGGTATGTGCATACTGCATTATTACAAATAATGTCATGCAAATATGATAAATTTACCTAATAGAATGGCTACTTAATAATCTACCTAATAGGATGATCTTAGTAACAAAGTCCTCTTTTTAAGAAGTGATGAGATTTCTGTATGTGCTACTACTCCTTCCCATACTATTGTGTTACACTGTGTTGCATTGTGTTAGCACTTAAAAATTTGGAATTCAGCAAACCAAAAAATTGTGTTACACTTAAAAAGTGTACCACTTTGTCAATCACAATGCAAAGGAAGGACGATCACCTGATCAAACGCGTTTTGCTTCCAGCAGCATGGATCTGGCTCCAGACTTGTGCCTTCTGCTGAGCTTTGAGTTTAGCAGCAGCCTGGGCACTGCCTTTCCGAAAGGCAGCAAATGTAATTAAATAATAAGAACTGTGTGTCTGCACTAGACAACATTATATCAGTGTGTTATCTCAAACATTACAGCTATGTCTCCAGCTAAAGCACACTCGAAATACGTCTTTTTTAATATTATTTTTTTAAAAACGGACTGGTAAACTTCCATAGGAAGAGTAACCTCTTATTTCACAGCTGGTATATGAAGTAAAAAAATAAAATGAAACAAAAAAGCCTTCTCATCTTTGGAACTTGAAGATCAGGTTGGTTTAATTTCAGAAAAATTGCAAAGACAGGATACAACATTTTACTGTAGTGTCTGGAAAGTGATAGTGACACTAAAATGTAGATGAGTAACAGATAACAGAAAAAGCGATTGCCCTAATTGCTCAATTGCTCTTTCATGCCCCAATTAGACATGAGACACTGAATATGAGACTCTTGTCCGATCAGTTCAATTGGAAAGAGACAGAAATAAAGTAGTTTTCTTCAGTGTTTTAAAGGCAAAGCAAGCAGTATCGCTTCACTGCTCCTTTTGGTAGTCACATATTAACACCAAGGAGCAAGGTGACAGAATGAATTCTGCAGGTTACTACCTACTTACAATACTTGCTGAGATATCTCTGAATTTACTGGAAACTTACCCCTGGACTTCTTTTGCCCAAGCTCAAACAAGTTATTCTGTTACCTAATTACTACAATTAGGCAACTACAGCTGGTTTCAGTAATTGGTCTGGGAAAATATGGTAATTCCAGACTATGAAATGTGAGTTAGAGAGACCTTTGTTAAAGTTTATACAGACTAATCCAAATTTTCCTTAAATAATATCACTAACCTAAGGGTTGCTGAACCCAAACCCAAATTTGACAGCTGTGTTATTTAATACTGCACATTGACTTCAAATGACCACATAAATTGAAAGAGGCTAAGAACAAATCACTAGTAGCTATGTTAACAAGTGTATTCCATTACTCTTGACTCATGAATATAACCATCATGGATATTTTAATAGCATACTTTCTAGAGCTTGCTGAATTAGAGTAAAATATCAGTGGAGATTATATTCATTGCTCAGTCAGGCCTGATATGTTTTTATTCCTTAATCAGTGTAAAAGAAACTTTCATCTGATTAAAGTCAAGCTTTCTGGTAGCACACTGTGAGGATTACAGTCTATCTTAAAAAAAAATAAAAAGGAAAAAAAATCTCATAGATGAATAAGCAACTTAATATCAACGAGATCTTGATACCCTACCAGTTGAAACCTGCATCTTTTTTCAGTTTTTTTTTATATTTCCCAGACAGACATTTTAGTTATGTGCAAACACCATGTTTCTAGTCAAACTGGAACAAAATAAGTAATAAAAATGAAAAGGAGGAGACTAATTTTTTCCATATATTTGATGAAAATGTGGTGTGTGGTACTGATCCCAAAATGGTCAAACATATTTTGACAATTTTACAAAGTGAAACTTTTCAACATTTAGGGGCATAAGTACAAAGAGCCCCACACTGCCCCACTTTCCAGACATTTACATTCTCTCCAGGTTCCCTTTACTGACAAAGGAAAGAACGAAGAAGTCAGTCTCTCCCCATTGACCATACAGTTTCCTAATTCAGTTCAGCTGGGCTGCACAAATGACAAAGGTTAAATGGAGATACTAGCTGGAACATAAAACACTCAATTGAACATCAGCTTTTTCACTTTTTCACTACCAGAAAAGTAATTTCTTTTTTTTAAACCTGAACTGATGCAAGTTTTTCCTGTTAATTTTCATTCTCCTTTCAATCCACCAAAGCAAAACCCATTATTTTTTAGGCTTTATTGACAAGATTTTCCTAACCACTACATAAAACTATAGTATAATGCACTGTATTCTCACCAGTAGTTAAGCATCAAAGACTCCCTGGCATTATAATCTTTTAAATTAGCTTCTAAGGAAGCATATTCTTAAGTAAAACCCTGTGGTCTGACCTCATTTATATTGATACAGTTGATACATTATTGAAAACTTTGTGAATTTGATTACAGATAAGTAATTAAATCTCTTTTAAAGGAGAGATGGTCTCAAGTCAAAAAAAAAAACAGAGGCACACTGTATGCAGAATTTCCCAGTCTACATGTACTAGAGATATTTTAGCCTTGTTTATATTAGCATAACATGCATTATTCTTCAGCATTTGCATCCCAAAATGATTATGTTGTTAGAGAGCAAGTTCTGTGATTTTAGCATTTCATTCTATGTTGATGGCTACCTGTTGTATTTTGAAATGTGAGAAAATTACCAATACTGTTTTGACTAACAAAAATATTGTCTGAAATGGAAAAGCAAAGGTGCAGAAATGAAAGAGGAAATAAAATTGGCATTTGAATGCAGGAGTTTCAGTTCTTTATCCAAGAACTGAGGGCAATATTTTGAACCTCTTAAGGATTCAAACTTACCAGGCATCTCCCAAAACAGCAGTTGCAATGGACAACCCATTCTTTCCTCTGCCATGTGGAGAATAATGTTCTGTACCTATATTGTTCAATAAAGGGCATCTCTGTAGGTATTAAGCTCTTCCGTATGGTAGGCTTACAAGAGGAACTTTACAAGAGAAAGAGGAGCACCCTCCAGTGCACAGGAGACTTTCAGGTGTAAGAGCATCCTGTGTATGTGTCTGTGTGTGTCTGTGTGTGTGTTAAGCTTGTCCCAAAGGCAGGTGAATCACACTGGCTGCATCTGCCCCAGGCTGATACTCTTGTAGGGATGTGTAGAAGTGCCATTGAGTCGCTCCCTGTGAATGCGTCATTTTCTTAGAGGGGAGTTTGGATTGTAAGGTAGTAATGTACAGTTTACTAAAGACAAAGCAATATTGATGTCCTATATAATGCTGTTTTTTCTAAAGAAAACAAACTTTGAGGGATTTTTAACAGTTAACCAAGGTGCTGAGTAATTTTCTGAAGAACTGAAATCTTTCAATTTTTCCTGATTGAAATGGAGATTCGTGTTTCTAGAATTAAGCCTTTGACAACATCCGTTGCTCAGGGATGATGGTTGCACAAAGAAATTTTGAGGTTAGTCTCAATCTTCACAGTGCCACAAGTGTTCAGTGTATCTTGCTGTTTAGGATAAAATAGAAACATCTGTCACAAGGACTTTTGTATGATCTGCAAATACATTAAAGAAGGCTTGCACCACTGAAATCAAATAGTGCTTTTGTAAACTGTAGCTGTATGAATTTTCTAAATATAGTCTGAAGATAAAATGGTAACTACAGAAATACCTAAACTGTTTTAAAGTTGCTGTTATTTCTTTTCTTCACTTTTTCTTCTGCTGAATTACTCTTCGAACCCAACGGGAACAAAAGCTGCAAGTAGGTTTGGATTATTTTTAATTATTTTTATTAGTGAAAAAAGCAAATAATTCTAGATAAAAGCCCCTAAATCATAAGCAGAACAGAAAAGAGACAATCCCACCAGCAACTGCCTGCCAGCTCCGGAATTTTTTGTTCTGGAAAACAACGAGCAAAGCACAGTCCTTCAGAAAAAATCAAAGTTGTGTTAGCATTGTCTCAACTAGGAGAAACACTGAGCTACACAGAAAGCAAGGAGAAGACAGGATGAAAGCACTGGGAAGGTATTCCTGCAATGTGTGTGGAAAAATAAATCCTGCAATGAACAGAATTAAATGGGGCAAAGAAACTAGTGACACTATTGTTCACTGTTAAATCTCTTCCTAAGAATCCCTCTCATCAGTCTCCCTGAGTAGATAACTACGACTGTACAGAGGCTAAAAAAAGAATGATAAAAACTGAAGTTTTGGTTTACTTTACAGGGACATATTTGTACTTCTTTTCTAAAATGACAAAGATAATGGCAGGACTCCTATAGACTCCAGTTTATGTTAAATGAGGGCTCTATAAGTTTGTCCATCTGCCATAACAATGAGTATGTGCTACATTCTAATTAAAAATGTTTTATTTATACACACAGTGGTGTAAATGCTATTGCTTCCATTTTTTTGCTTTAAAAAGCTCCAGTTAAAACCTAACTTCCTCTCCAAATACAGATAAAATATCCATTAGTTTGTGGGTTGCATGCAGAACTAAGTGAGAACTGGACTAAGCTATTCCATATTTAACTCACTCTTAGCCTGGAGATTTTCAGCTAATTCGTCTTTTGAATACAACAAAACTGCAACAAAGCTGTTGTAGAGGGAGTCAGCCTACAACATCAGAATTTGTTCTGGAAATTCCACACACTGTTTTATTGGGACTGCAGTGGGAATGTCCCATGCATGTTCATTTCTGCCCCCAGCCTCAAACGCCCTCATACTCTTACACTGCACAGCAATCCTCATGGTACATGTCTGTCCTCTGGGCAGACATTTACATAATGTACAGCTTTCCCTCACTTTTTTATTTTTAAACAAAATTTTGTTTTTAATGGAAAAAAAAGTATTTACCAATATATGTACCAACATATATCTTTTAGAAATCACATACATTCTTTTAAATACATAAAATTCTTTAAATGTTTTAAACGGTAAAGAAAAATATTCTTTCTGGGCTATCCAGTAAGCTTACGCATAAGTACAAAAACCTACTGAAATCCTACAAAACTGCAGAGTAAGGTTAATCACATTGCTTTTTGAATATTCATTTCTTTTGAGAAATAGATAGCATAAATAGTTAAACATATCTTAAAATAATTTAAGAGGCCCTCAAACAGCTTGAGAAGATGAAACAATTTAAAATCAGGAGGAATAATTATTCTTCCCTGTTAAAATTAAGCAGCAGCTTATCAAAAGAAATGTATTTTCCCCAAGCTAAGATTCAAAACAGTTACTGACACAGAGATAGAACTGTTACAGGCAGCTCAAGGTGGACGAGAGCGAGACAACGCATGCTCTGCCTTATCTCACTGAGGCAGATTTTTTGAGGCAGAATGGAAATAATGGGTACTCACTGGTCAAATCTCCAAGTGCTGATTGGTGCCTGAGCATGTGGTGGCCCATCCGCAGGAAACTCATCGAAAAGCAGCAGAGGCTTCTTCGCTTGCCGTGTTTCTATTTACGTGCATCGCTGACCTTCCGTCAGCTCCGTGCGACACTCACTCACAATGGGGCTCAGAAATTACTGCACAGGGGAAACCGTCTCGGCGTTGTGGTAGCTCAGAACCCACACACCCTAAAGGAAAAGATCTGTGAGTTGCCCTTGTTTCTTCCTGTGTTCTTCTGCTTTTCAAAGGCTTTTAACCAAGGGACTGGCTTGTGTTTCACAGTCTTTTTCCTCTAACAGATTCCTCATATGACTTAAAACATCTAGGATTGTGTGGCATATAGGTTCAAGAAATAGCCTACCACACCTGATGACCTCATGGCATACAGCAAAAGCCATCCAATGTTTCTTCAAAATATTTTTATTCCCTTCTCCATTAATCAAATCAATATAGCCTCTACCAAGCAAATGATTATTTTTTCTATATATGTTTTTCACATTGCTAATTTATGTTTCCATGTAGAGGTATTGTATTAAAACAGAATTTTATTATATAATTAAACTTAATAAACTGATGCAAATAGTTTCCTAAATAAATATATTTACAGAGAACTTTGATAGCTCCCATTTGATGCGTTGACATTTTGTTACCATGAAAATTCTGGTTATGTTTCTGGCAAGACAAGGAGTCAAGTTAATGAACTGAGAAACTTATTGCCAGAAACATATTAGTAAAACCAGATTGTGTTCATTTAAATCAGATAGATAAGTACTTCTGCCTCCTACATGTGACTGTTTTGTGTTGCGGTGAAGAAGAAATGTGAAAATAATCTTGACAATGCTATTTGTCAGGGCTTTACACTTTCTGGTAAAATTACTGTTTCAGTTTCTAACATTGTTCCTTATTGTGCTCAGGATTTACATTGGCTTAGTACTACAGAGCTTTTCAAAAGGAGATAGAGGAGATAGATAGAGGACAGTGAATAAAAACCCGCCTAACAGTTTCTGCACCTTCATTACAGCTCTACAGCTGACTGTCTGAATCAGGCATACTGTTGTGTCTACAACAACTTTAATCCATTTTCATTAAACTTTATTGTGAGAATAAAGATGGCCAAATGAGCAAGAATAACCATTATGAGGTCCACCTGGTGTAGCGTTGTGATATCTGATTGAAAAGCTGTCCTTTGGTAGACATTTAGCTGTTTATAGGAATCGATATAAAAGGCAACAGTAATTATTTACAGAAGTGAAAGCCAAATTCTTCAGTTCTTCTTCAAGCTTCGTATTGACTCTAGTGAAAAAGAATCTGACTGACCTATGAGCTGGATTATCAATCGTTTTCAAAGATGTCTGAAAGATTTAGAAGTTTATGCACTATTTTCAGAAGCAAATTTTTGGACAAGGTGTTTCACAGACCCATTATATCTAGATACAGTTTTGATAGATTGTCTTCATACTGCATGCTCAGTTTATAAAACTTTCATCTCTGTTCACAAATTCTCATATAAATACAGATCTATATGTGCAAATCCCATCACTGAGGTCACAGATGGTGATGACAGAAGAGCACATGCATAAACGAAAATTTATTATGTACAAATGGAAATTTCATTAAGGCTATTTTTGAAAATACGATGGAGCTACGCACTTTCTAGTGCTAGTCATAATAATCATTATGTCTTGAAACAGACTATTAGTGTCAAAAGCGTCAAATTTCTCATGCCTTAAAAATAGGTGGTATCTGAAATTAAGTTTTTCCTGATTTAGCAAAAAGTTCTTAGCAATATTACCAGGCTAACAATATGTCTGCTCCAGGTAATTCTTAACTTCTGATTTGAAAAGGAACACTTGCTTAATAAATACAATAAAAAATAGAGGCTTGAGTCCACAGTGTACAAATAGATGCATCTAGATTTTTAAGACTCTAGATAACTGATACATTTACTTTCTCTTCATAGACTCATTTGAAGATTTTGCACTTCCTTGATTTTAGAAATCATGAGCAGAGAGTAAGTACTGTATATTTGGATATTTGCCAATATCTGCAGTTCTGGAAGCTGTTATTGTATATGATTATTGATGTTATTTTATGTTTCAGTCGTTCTAAACTTTATGTGATACTTTCATAATCTTTCCATTTGTTCTGTATTCTGTTACTGCCTTTGTTCTTTCTGAAACTGTCATCTCCTGCTTCACCTACAGAGGTTCAAATAACACCTCTAGGAAGATTTTTGACGAGTGCCCTTAATTCCACTCATCTTCCCTAAGGCCTTCAGTGTATAAACCTCCTTGGTCCTTCTAGCACAGTATTTCAGGAGATTTTTTTTAGATCACTCCTTTTATCAAACCCTACTCTCGTCCCTGCTCTAGTGTATAACTAACAGCACATTGACTGCCTGGAAGTGCTATGTGCTACATCAGGATTCAACAGCACATACATAAAGGAAGTAGCCAGTATTGGAATTTGTTGAGTTTATTTGTTGCAGACAAATTCAGTTATAAGCCACAGAGCAACACAGTAGCAGAAGCCTACTTTTTATTTTAAAATGTCTTGGCTTCTTGAGAGTAAGTCCTATAATAGAGAACTCCCAGAAAATAATCAGGGCAATCAGCATGAAAAAGTATGAATCTCAGTTTTCTCACAGCTTAACCTCCCTCCTTTTTTTTTTTTTTTTTTTCCCTTGCTTCACTACTCTCCTCTCACTGCAAGAGTTTGTCCATCTTTCCTCCAGTGCTCCCACCTGATGGAAGCCACCACTGAGGACTTTAAGAGCTTCTCTGACTACTAACCTGAAATGATTATTTGACAGTTGGAAAAACTTTCATGTGCTGTAATGTATGAATGGACAAATCTTACATGTGTAGCACAAACTCTACTACACTCCAGGACTTGCTATTCTTACCCCATTCTCCTAACTCATGGCTCATGGAAGGAAGGTTATTGCATACCTATACACTCTTTAGTGTACCTGCTATTGCCAGCGTGGGGTCTGTATGTGCATGTTCGGATGAAGGAATCCATCCCATGACCTGTGTAGAGCTGTTCAGGGGGCAGCGGTAGTTGAGCATCTGTAATTTTGCTCAAAGTTTTGAGTTTGAATCCATAGCGAGCATCCCCTAATCAGCTAATTTTTTTTCCAAGGAGAAACTGCATTTTATTTGTTATATGTGTTGGCTTCAGAGCAGAACTGAAATTCACAGGGAACATAGTCATGTAATTTCTTAGTTACAAGCTTGCAAAACCGTCTGGTGGAAGTGGGTTACAGGGGCTATGACTGAAGCCCTAGCTCGAAAGGCTTCGTTTTCAGCAAAAATATTTGTTT
Source organism: Tinamus guttatus (assembly GCF_059628265.1). NCBI lineage: Eukaryota > Metazoa > Chordata > Aves > Tinamiformes > Tinamidae > Tinamus > Tinamus guttatus. The sequence continues at coordinate 6,807,185 of NW_028288586.1, forward strand.
TGGGCTCTGACAATCCTTCCTCCAGGCTAAGTTGCACCAGTCAGGATCACATCATGACATCTGCACAAAGAACAGGGGGAAATGGAATCTCCACTCACCACCACAGTTGAAATTGTAAGAATCTCTGAAAAACATCTTCTCAATGGAGGAGCTCAGTCTGTTCTTCATTAAACTGGTCTGAGTATGAGCTGCGGTTCAAAAGTCCTCTGAATTTCAGAACCAGTAGATTTTATGCTATCATGTGCTTATTGTTTCCAATGGCTGGTTTTTATAAAAAAAATTAAAATTGCAAACTTGGGTTTGAAATTTATGATTGTTGGTTTTAGGCACTCTGGACACCAAGAAAAAGTTATTGTAGAAATAGATCCTACAGCTACCAGATTGTGTAAAAAATAGCTTAAACCGAAGCTAAGCTTAAAGCTTAATACCAATAGTAATGTAATTGCAGCAGCTCACTGCTCAATAAAACTAACTACCTGAGTGTTCACCCAGATAAGTAAGCAAGTTTGCAGCTCTTTATTTATAATTAGCTTCATTATATCCACCTGGGCAGAAGTCACTCCAGTAACAAAATTCGAAATACACATTCAAGGTTTATGCAGCTGGGGGAGGATGGATCTGTGGATGTGTAAAAGTGCTAAAATAATAATCTAGCATAAATACATGTTCTGGCAGATACTTCTGAATTTTGTCAACTTTTTACAGTAAATCAGAAATTGCTGCATAATAGCCAGTATCAGTTCCTTTTGTCTGAAAAGTGATACCTATGCCACACTTGCCATTTTATTTTGTTCTGCTCTGTACTTGTATTTTGTTCAACTGGGGGAAGGGAGAAATTTGCACTCTCAACGCCTAACTAATGAAAAGATTGCATAAACATTTATTTTCTAAGCTATCACAGAAGACACAAGTTATAGAAAGTTAGACTTTCTGAGGACACTGAGTTAGGAACAAGACAAGGTAAATTTGACATCAGAATTAAGAACAGCTGCTGAGTTATTGTCAGAACTATCAGATATAGATACATACTTTTTTCATAGCTTACATATAAATATTCAAATATATAGTTAGCTCTCTATTCTAGCTTAGCTGTATTTTTGAGTTTGACTAATCAGTGGCAACTCCCATACTATGTAAGTCTTTGATTTTGGAGGAGATTAAAATATATATATATATATGTGTGTGTGTGTGAATTTGGACTATGGCATACACAGATGCTAGGATTTTATAAGTAGAGAAGTTCAGTAATCACTGATCAAATTACTTCTATCCCTGAACCTCCTGGCACTAAATCACATGCCTGTGAACATCACCACTATTTTTTTTTTGAGAAACCTCACGCGTGTAAGGCCACTTAACACTTGGAACATCAGACTTATAGTCAATAAAACCTACAAAAAAAAAGTGATATACATGTATTTTTCTCTTATTATAAGACAAAGCCATTTATTCTAATGTAGAAATCAATAGGAAGTAGATACCTAAATACCTTTAAAACTATGGGCCTAAAACTACATTAAAGTTCACATTTTTTTCATCCTCCAGGAAAGACACTCCTAAAATCTCTAAAAGCCTGGCCACAGATAGTCCTCTACAGCAAAGAGCAAAAGCATAACCCAATTTTCCTGATATTTTTAAACTAAGACTGAAAAGAAAGCAATATCTGTTTTTGTACAGCATAAAAAAGATCAATCTTTGCAGCTCCTATGTCCACGTACTGTCCATTTATGGGTGCAGTACAGCCACGGAGTTAACACCAGGTTCCTGGAACAGCACATTCATCCTCTTTTCTATTTCCTATTTCATTTTCTCATAAAGCTGACAAGAGTGAAACAGACAAAAGTAAAAGAACATTACCTAGCATTATCCACTTCAAGTTCTTATAACAGCAATTGGTTATATCACTTTAAAACTATATTTTTCAAGTGAAGGAGTTGCCCCCAAGGCTTTAGTCCCAAAATCACCCTTGTCAGATGAACCCCCTACTTTCAGTTTCAGCCTCAGGCCCTGCTGCGGTTTCTTTTTTGAAGTGCTCACAGGTAGAGGCAGCTGGACAGAGAAAGCCCTGCACCCAGAGAGCTGCTTGCTTCTTGTTCTGGAAAACCTCCTGCCAAGCAGCAAGCAGAAGTATTCAAATAAGAAGATGACACTTAGAAAGGTTAAATGACATTCAGATGTCATCTGATTAAATGACATTCTGCATGGGAAAGAGGCTCAAGTTGAAGCTCAGGTCGTTACATTGAACTGTCACCAGACTATAAACAGATTTTAAGCCTCTGTTTTAAAGCTGTTGACTTACCTTTGAGATGAGAATAGATTTTCAACTACACCTGAGCCTGGGATCACCTGCCTTTGAAGCAGGCACAAAGATAGTTCTCTACAATGAGAAGCAAGTCTTTAAGTCAAGTTCCAACTAAGCTACTAGCAACTTTAAAGCCTGTGTTTTGAGACCGCAGGTTTCTTTGTCTACAGAGAGGAGCTTCAACCCCAGCTGTGAGTGCTTCAAAGGCATAGGTGCTACAGCAGGAACTGCAGCTAGAATTGAGATGCCAGCTTCAATACAAAGTAGGTTTTAGGAACCAAAGATTTCCATCATCAGGTATGTAAATATACACACATTTTTATCAAGTAGAAGCCATTTATAACACAAATTTGCAATTTTAAAACAAGTTTTAGCAAGAGATTATAACTATGCTCTACAGTATTACTTAATGAATATTTTAGTCCTTGTGAATTATTTGTATTTGTTGCAGGTCTGTTTTCCAAAGGATCACAAGCACACCTCCTGTAGTTCTGTAAGGTACTGAAAGTAAAATTTGTTTCTATTAGCATGTCAGGTAGAACAGTTCCTAAGATTAGTCAAGGCCTCTGAAATATTTATGGAGTACACTGAGGGTTTATTTCACATCCTACTCAGTGCTGTTTTACAGAGGTACACTGTTATTCTCGTAATTTTGTTCATAAGTAGCTAATACACTTCATGTACCCAATTTGATACCTAAAGGGAAAAAATAGAGCAATATCATGGCTTTTGTCACTATAGAAAGTATGGCGAGGAGAGTGAGAAGGAACTCCTCCCCATGGAGATGCTGCATTCAAGGGAAGCTCAGTGCCCCTCGGAAGAGACTTTATACAACTTAAATAAATAAAATGTTCCCTATGACACATTTTTAGATGTTTTTTGCTAGATTAATCTATAGATCTATATTTCATGCAAGGTCCACTGCTATGTTTTTTGGCCATTTTCCTCCTCTTTGTGAATCTAGAGTGTAAAGAGAGCATCTAGACCCAGGCAAATGACACATAAAGGAAAACTCCCTGCATGGGGTATCAAGCCAGCAGGAGCAGGGAATATCTTAAGAATAGGGCCGTAAGTTTTTGTTTGGTTCTCTTTTCCATTTTTCAGTTAACATTTTTTTTCTCTGAAATGTAGCTCTACTTTTTAGAGTTTGCCCTTTTATTTTTGATGAAAACACTAGGTCAATAATTTACAACCTTGCTAACTAAAAGGGCTCTGAAAAAAACTTCCCAATACTTCTCAATGCTTCTCTGAAGTAGTGAAATAGCTTTATTTTACTTGTTTTAATTATTTGGTGAAGAAAATACTCTGATTTATTTGTCTTTATTTACACATTTCATCTTCTTCAGAATCAAAATGATAAAAAATGAGAAAAAGTAGAAAAAAAGTGAAAGTCAGGAGGAAGACTAAACTGGAGACAGCTCCATGCTTCCTAAGGCTTATTTATACATACTTTCCATTTCCCTCCTTCTTCCTCTAGGAAGAAAGGAATACTGTGTTTTACTAGTCCCTTATATGAAACAATAGAAAATTCTACTACCTGACTGATCTGGACCTACTGTCAATTAAACTGCTCTGTGCAATTGACTTTAAAGAGTATCTCTTACTCCATAATGGAACTTACATTTTATATGCGGTTGTGAAGCTTTTTCTGACTTTTTAACAGGGCAGAACAGTCTCTTCTGAGGAATTGTTTGCTTTCCGTCTCTATTACTCTGATTTAGAGAATAATAGAGAACTATGGAGTAGATATAATGCTGTAATTAACTGGACTGGCTCTGCTGATGTTATTGACCATGAGTGTATAAACTCAAGTGACTTCTGAGTAGCCACAAAGTACCACAGGTGAAATACAGCCCTATGTTCACTTTATAGCCGCCTGCTAATGGATGTTGAATTTTCCAGTTAACGTTTTCAAGTAAAGCACTGCCTTGAGATGTTGGAAAATGCTTTTCTACATGGTGCGTGATTAGGGGAGCAGGCAGAAATGACAAAACTCTTATACTAAAACAGTAGTTTTATTTAACTGTGTCGCAGCAGACATGCTTGTAATGTTTATTACTCTTTTTTTTCATCATTGACACTTTTTTTATTCTAATTCTTCATGCTGAGCATCTTATGTACATCTAACATAACTATAATCTACATTAGGAAAGAATGGAAAGTATACAGTTCAAAGCCATTATGCATCTCCCTACTCTGGCGTACAAAGCCCAACTTGTGTAAGCTGTAATCGCTTTATTAAGGTTAGCATTCTAAAAACTGCTAATTCTAACAACTGCTATAGTGTCTGATGCACCTGCAGTTTTGATCTGAACAGATTCATGATTCTCGACTTCATCTCATCTGCCTTTCTTTATATTATAGACATCTATATTTTAAAAAAAGATGCATAAAATTTGGCGGCTCAATTCAAGTGGAGGTCGTTAAATAAAGGTTTATGTTTTTAAGGTGCTGATGACCACTGAGAAAGCAGGACAGGTACCCTCACTGAAAGCGCAAAGCTTAAAACAGGCACCAGCCTTTAATCCTTTAGCTTAGTTTCTGATTTCAGTTTTTACAGGAAACATTAATCTATTCCTATTTTTAGAAATGGAAGATATTTCAGTACAAAGGATTAAAAATGTGAAATTGGAGACAGTAGGAAGCTAATCACTCAAAGGAATCAAAGCAATAAATTATTGGGTCAACCTTAGCATTTTCTTTTATAATTGTGCTGTGATTAGACAGAGAAGTATTAAAGAGTCTCTGGCTAGACACTATGCTTACACAGAAATAACTTGGGTCCAAGATGAAGAGAGTTAGTAAGTGTGAACCCACTGGGTAATGCCTTGGGGTGTGAAGACAAGATTGTGGATCGTTGTTTAAATTGGGAATACAGCCAGGTCCAGGCCTGGAGGTTGAGACTGAAGGAACAACAGAATTTGTTTATTACACAACTCCGCAAGGCAACGAGGACTAGATGGAGACTGCTGCTTGCTTGAACAAAGCGTTTATGTTTGTTCTGGGCTATGTTAAAATTAGTATCGGGTTTGGAATTAATATAAAGTTCTCTGATTTTAAGAATTGAAAAGGTTTTACTGAATGTTAGAGCTACAGGGCCTGGATGGCAGTTTTTGCTAACAGATATGCCTATCATATAGAGGGATTTTACAGATGGATGAGTGTTGTTGAGGTACAGGTAGTATGGGGCAAAGATGGGGGGTAAGATTAGCAGCAGCTGAGTTTGGTACACAGGAGGGTTTGACTGGACCTGCAGAGCTCATGTGAGGGCTACCAAAGTGGATGTTGGGGAGCAGTGGGAGCCAGGTGCTCCCAAAGGGGACCAGGAGCTGGGAGCTGTGCACACAGACGCAGCTGGCAGGGCACAGGTCTTGCTGTGCAGGGGCCTCTCCGGCATCCCTGAGCGATGCGAGCAGGGCAGACCCAGGGACAGCAACCTGGTTCAGCCAGGAGTGTATGTTGTTGTGTGGAGTATACTAGTATATTACTAGCATATTCTTGAAGCTGAAACCAAAACAACAACTGCAATCTGTGTTTTGTTGTCCTAGATGAAAATTTGGCCAGTTTTCCAATAGGATTTTTCTTAAGTCACTACCTTGGAGATGCCATACCAGTAAATCTGTCCTAGATACTGTAGTATTGGCCTAATTCTGCTAACAGCATTTTGAAAAACACTGTTAAGGACATGTGGCAAAACATGCACTAATACTATGACTGCGGGTTAGGCAAAAGTTTCAGGGTCCTACAAAGTTATAGACTATGGATGACTATACAGAAAAAAACAGGGACATTTTGATCAAAAAATCCCATTAAAAACATCAAGAAGTTGCAACAGAAGTTCATTCTCACATGTCTTTGTTTAAAGTCCTGTTTTCTTTAGGTAGGGAAGGAAGAAGTAGGTCATAAAACTACAACTCAAGAGAAACAGATTCAGTTCTCTGTTTAATGATATTTTTATATGAGATTCACAAAGCAATTTAGACTGCCTACGTTTCTAACCTTTTAGGTAACTGTTTTCCCTGTTCTCTAAATGGTAACAGGTGCACAGTATTTGCAGGACCTTGAAGATCCCACTCCATTAAGAGGTCACTCAACTCCTAAGTAGTGTGGGCTGCGTCTGCCTGCTCTGGAGACCATTGTTATTGTTGCTATTTATGTTGCTTCATTTTCCCATCTACACAGAGGGTGCTAAATCTAGTCTTCCTGCAGAGACATGATGAAAATTGAGGGTGCGCATTCTTTTTATCATTATAGGCATTATAAAAATATTAAAGACAACAGTACTACAGGATTGCAAAATGGATTATTATAGGCCAGTTTTTATTATGTTAATTGATGTTAGTAAAGTAAAATAATTTCCATGTTTTCTAGCACATACTTGTACATACCTTTAAGCGGGCAAAATTTCCTTTTCCTTTGCTGTGCTACTGAATGCAAAGAGCAAGACACCTTCTGCCTTCCAAAAATAGCAACATCCTTTACTACAGGATCAGGAGCAGGAGCAAAATGCAGACTCTGGGCTGAAACTGTGCATCAAAAATGTGTCTCTCTAAATCTACATCCAGTGACATCTTCAGAGAAAAGAATAAGACTTTTGCAGCTCTCTATTTCTGTCTCCAGCATGATATTTCTAGTGTTCTAGTGTTGTCAAAAAAAAAAAATGCTTTGGTTATCACTGGAATCTTGACACCAAAAGCCACATTACTTATGCACATGAATACAAATGCAAAATTTAGAAGCCTAAGAATAGATGTTTTCATCAACTGAAAATAATTAATTTGAGAAATGCACACACAAGCTGAGTGGGGTATGGAGTTTGCAGAATAGTTTTGTAGTGATGACCATGACAGACAAAGATAAACGCTACTTTCCTTTTGGTTTTCGTGTTGTTACTATGTGTTCTCTTCCATATTCCACTGCGCAAAATATACCAAAGATGGTTGTTTTGGACTTACAGGTGTTGCTGGGTGAAACTTTAACGCAGCTGACAGCACTAGCAGATATTCACCTATGATTTCTGGGGAGTTTATACCCTCCAAAGTGGGGTACAACTGTACAAGAGTGGTCAAAAGCAAGAATGGGGATAACCTGGAATTAGTTAGGAACAGAGATGACAATATAGAACAAGAACATGAGTTCTTACATAGGGTTGGGTAATAGAGAAAGAAACTGTTAAGTGGAGGGGGTTTTTTAACCCTCCTTAATTTTTGGAGGCACTTAGCTACAGCTAGAGAAAAGTCAATCTTTTCAAAAATGAATGCTTATAGGGAGTCAACAGCAGGCCAATTCAAATGTCTAATTCATATTTCAAGATCCCAATCTGAGTGGCATAAATGTTTAAATGACTAGATATAACCTATTCAGCAAAGCCACATCTCTTTGTCTCAAACTAGTATTTCTTACTTTTTTTTTTTTTTTCTTTTTTAGCATGAGTTGTATGGTTTGCTAAAACAGGACACCAAAACATTCCCTGAAATTTATGGAAAAGTAATAGATACTGTTTTCTAGTCAGATCCCTACAGTAATCATTTTTTTACTATTTGCTGTCCTCCATGGACAACTTTTTTTTTTTGTTTAGGAACTGCTGATTGATGGCTGTTTTTGTACCAAAATACAAACTGCTAAATTAAAAAAAAAAAAGGCCCAAGCCCACTTTAAAAAAAATTTGGTCATGATTCAAAAATGCCAACAATAAACATATGAACAAAAGATTCTTCTATGAAGATACTTCATGTGTTATTTTTTTTCTCTCATACTTACCTCTAATGCAGCACAAAAACTCCTCCTGTGAGAACACTTGGAAGGGTTATTTTCCACTGCCTGTAAACTGGAGTTAATTAGCTACCTGTAACTGCAGTCTAGTATTGTCTAGTTCACAGAGACGAAGGGTGAGTATATAGTGTTACAGCACAGTAGCTGTAAACTGAAGGTTGAGTACTTCAGTGTATGCTGTTCTCTTGAGATGAGTATGTCTGTCGTACCGTACGGGTAGGACATAATAAGATTTTTTTTTTTTTCTTCCTGAACTTTAAGAGCCATATTGTAGGTAATATCCATGATGCAGAGAACAAATACTTGCCCTATTATATTCCTACACAGATTACTCTACTTTGACTCAGGCAAAGAGTGAATAATTAAGAGTTGCTTATCTATTAGCTTCTACCTGGCAGGAGATGGGACAAAAATAGCATATTCATTTAGTTTTATGTAATTACTTGCTTGTTGTGTGCATTTAGGTCTGCTCAGAATAGGTTTTGATTTGCTTTTATAAAGAGGCAACATGAACTGTGAATATTATGGGAATAAGGAAGAAATTTTGGTTCAGAGATCTACATCTGAGTCAAGTCTTGGTTATCCTTTGCTTATGGCAAAGGCTATGGGGAAGATATTACCACAATCCTGTATTTAATGATAAGACCATTGAGGTTGCTCACTGCCTCTTGAGAGTCTGTGGCAAGTGACTTGAGCCAACGTTACATGCATTAAGATAAAATATCATCTGCCTGATTTCTTGTCTGTTCTCAGGGTATTTCTTATCTGTGGAGAAGGAAGGAGATGATAAACCTTCTGCTCTTCTCACCACTGAGAATGGAATATTTAGATGTTGTTTAGGCAGATGGAATAATAGAAGGCTTTGGCTTCCCTTGCCACACCAAATGGTCCCCAAAAGATTGTAACTTAAAGATTCCACTAGTGACAAAATTAAGACTTTCTCAGGTGAATAGGGATTTATACTCTTCATTCCAAGATGCACGGACAGAGATAAGCAGAGTATACTAATATATGTACTTAAATGGCCAGTAAAAATAACTTGTTAGGCACAAAACAAGTCTGGAAACTATACAGTTTATGAGAGAGTCATGAGAAAAAATCAGTTAAAATATGCTTCTGAAAATACTGAAAGACATATATTGCAGGCAGTATTATCTTTCCATGGGATGTTTTCAGATTTTGCATGTCCTCGGAGACAGTCTGTGTAACCAAGATCTTTATGAAGAAATAAAACACATTCATATCCCATTCATATCTTTGCTTGTAATTGCAGAAGAAACCGTCTATCATTTAGATGTGAAAATCCCAAGGGGCTGTACAGAAAATAAGAAATGTGGAAATAAAATAGTAGCAGTGATGCACTCTACAAAGTGTCAATATATCATCCTGGGGCCAAATTCAGATGAAGTACTGGAGCTGAATTACTCCATTTCCATGGCCAGAAACCACAATGCTTGAATAGCAGCTTGTTATTATTATTGTATTACTATAAAGCATGTTAGATGCATTAAGGACTCCCCTCACTCAATCCCATTCACATTAATATTTAGCTGTTTGGACAGAAAACCTGATAACCCTATCTGCATCACAGACATGGCTCATTTGTGCTTTTTCTGATCTTCCCATGGAGTACAAGATTTCAGGGGAGTCTAGCAAAATTCCCCCAGGGACCTTTATGCCCACATCTAATAAGCCCTTCTGCCCCAGCCCACTAGTCTGCCTGCTCTGTGCTGTGTCATGACAGAGCTGCTGCAATTGCAGATATGAAAGTGCTTGCCATAAACCTGCACATTATATGAATAGTAACTGCAGGTACCAAAAGTGTCACAATAGCATTTTTCCAGGTGTCACATGTCCCTGGTTGTCTTTTAGGTACCCAAGAACCATGACTCTCCGGACAGCAAGTCACTGCTTGAAAATTTATTAGCGGTGCAAACTACATGAATCTGACCAGGTGCCTACTGGTTACTGTACACTCCTTACACTCCTTAGCATTGGATTGAACGGTGGCAGAACTGGTTATTATGTTTAAACAAGCTTGTATTAAAATATTAATGAACTACTTGGTATTGCCTCGTGCAATATATACTTTAAGGAGACATACAGGAAGGGTACAACAAGAAGGAGGCAGGACCACACTTCATACGTCTTTATTTGGAGGCAAAATTTAGACATTGTACCTTCTTGAAAAAGCTTTGCAATGCATTGCAGGCTATATTACACAATTTGGTTTGAAGTGTCCTAAAATACTCTCTTGCTGGTTGAATATCTTGTGTGTCATCTGATAGAAGAGTTCTGGAAGGGAAAATGTGCCAAATGCCAAATCTTCCAGGAAATTTTCTGCACAGCATGGTACTAGGTACAACAGCAAAAAATAAATTTCAGTTTAGCAACAGTAATTTATTAAAAAGGCCAGTCCCTGAGGGTGTGTGCAATTAAGGCTGAGTGAAATAGTTCCTTCTCATTTAAGATCACAGATGCTTGACATGGTTTGAAACATGCTGTATTATAGTGCCATACTTTTCTTCTGCTGCACTGGGTTGTTACTTTTTTTTTTTTTAATCTTTTTCATCCAGTGCAAAATCACCTGGCTAGGATTCATTATAGTAATTTCAGATCAGGAGATGAGTTTGTAATACAAATAAAAGTGCATTCTGTATATCTTAATTGTCAGTCTGAATACCTGTATAGTCCCAGAAGTAGAGAAGTGGGATTCATAACACATGCACCAGGAGACCTTCTTCCCCGATAAAGCCAGTTTTAATATCTTATAGTGCTTTGTATCCTAAATTTGAAAAGAGCTGGCATTTTGTAGATTTTCAATGCAGCTTGGCACTAAGAAAATGTATGTTTGACATTTCTAAAATCTTCATTTCAGCAATGGGATAATTAATGTTCATTATATTTGTGTTTCTGTGGGGTTATTTGAACTGATAATATGGCATTTAGTTGGTGTGTTTATATCATTTTAAAGGTTGCCAGGGAAACATTGAATACTCTTTCTCGAAAAATATATTTCAAATTAATTGTGCTAGTCAGTCACAATTTCTAAATAGTTTTGCTAATGATCAGTTATGTAATTATACTAAGAGAGTATAGCCATTAATATTTATTATTTTGTTCCTGGCACTTTTGGCACTTCAGCCTAAACTGAAAACAAGTCTGTACCTAGATGACATGCTTGTGGGGCTGAAACAATTTAAACACATTATTCATCTGAGTATCTGTTTTACGGCATTTCTTTCTAATGCCACAGCATTGAATGCAGTGTTGCATTTCATACATTTCCCATGGGTAATCTTATTACTGATTCATTAAACATGACTTTTATGAATTAAAAGCAGAAATAAGTTCTATTTTAGGACACTATATTTTTTTTAAAGGCTGTTAGACCTTTGTCTGAGATGATGCTTATGTGCCTGTGTTCAAAACTATGATCCTGAAAACCTTGGGAGAGTTTAAAGGTCACAGGACTCTTCCTTCCTTTGGTTTTGCCTGCCTTTTGGGTTTGCCATCTGCCTGTTGATGTGCTACAAGTTATGTCAAATACATGGGAAGGTATCTTTGTGCCTGCCAAAACTACCTCAAAAGGGCTGCACTGTTGAGCATGTACCACAGGCTTAAGCCAAGTCTGGATGCAGAAACTCTGGGTCAGCCTATTAGAGGCCCTGAAGAGCCCTGCTGTGATGTGCAGTCTCTGTGCATATCCCCATCCATTCCTGGGATTGGTCCAAAATTACCAACTGCTGCTGCAGTAAGGAGTATGGTGGGAATGGTGAATATCTCCTACTCTTTTATACATGGTTACAGCATGCAGGAAATGGAAGATTTGGTCTGACATCCTCAGGGAATCAAAATTCCCCCTTTGGAAAGCTCTCAAAGAACTAGGATTATGAGATACCATCTTGTCCCACCACTGTGCATAGAAATCATGGTCATGCACAGTGGAACAGGCCCTAAGTGAGCAGCCAAGAGGGAACACCATGACAGGGTTCCTGTGCTTGAATTTTCTTTTTAGTGGAGAACAAACAAAAGCAAAATACACTGTGGCCCAATGGTACAAACTGATGTATTGAACAACATAAAAATTGCTGAAATTGTTCTGAGCAACCTAATTTTTAGGTTCTTTCATACAAAAGATGGTGGATGGTGGAAAAGATGGAAGTGTCCTTCACTTTTCTTTTGAAGAAAGTGTCTGCCATATATTCCTGACTGCATACTGATCTGCACAGACACACTTCCCCTGCAGCTTGAACGATCACGAAGAGGTTATGCTTTCAAATACCTGCTCTTTCCTGTCACATAGCCCAAGGTAGTTCCTTGTTCAGCAAGCTCAATATTTGAGATGACTAACTTTACAGACACTAGACACTGAAAAAGAAGTTTGGATAAGCCTCTAAAACAGCAGCTGAAGGCCAGGCAGAAAGGGCTTGGGCACCCAAGATGGCAATGCACATCTGTTAATCAAGCAATTTAGAAATCCAAGTTTATCTTAAATAGTGACATAGCCCAGTTGAGCATGGTGTGTGGTCTCTTCCCTGCCAGTGTCAGCTCCAAAAATAAACTCTGCTATGTATTCCGTTAGCATCTTTTGACAACATTACCTGTTGTTAAATTTAAATAATTCTACTAATTTCAGTTTTACTTAATCAGGGCCACAGTAGATGTGACTGAGTCTCCTCAGAACCAAAAGTCTAGTATTAAGTAACAATGCCTGTAGAGAGAGAGGTTAGCCAAAAAGGAAATGAACAATATCATACAGTGCCAAACCACCGTAAACCAGAATGACCTTGTGATTGCAAAGTCCTGCAAAATCTAGTCCTAACCACCAAATGCAGTGCACATAGCACGTTTAGTCATAATTCAGGAAACAAGCTGTTTATTTATGGATTGCATTCCTTAATAATCACCCTGGTAAACATTTACTGAGAAAGTAACTTTAAGCCATGGATTGGAATAATCATAGTGATAAATAGTAGGGCCCTTTGGTTGTATTAAGTATCCTGTAAAATGTAATACTGAGCTCTTTCAACAACAGTAGTGAGGCAAAGGCTGTTTTCTCTCTCCATGAACCTGATTGATAGTACCTAGTTTTTCTAATAAGAGACTGTCCCCCCTCAGCTCTCTACTCGTAGCACAAGTGTACGCCATGTTTTAGTCCTTTCTTCATAGCAAAACATTTTTCACTTTCATCTTATTCTCCCCCATTTGTTGGTTGCACCTATCTCTTTTCTCTTTTATTATGCATTCTTTGGACTGGGGCTGCTTTTGTTTTTTTGATTCATCTAGCACAGTGAGGATCTGTTCTGCGTTAGGAACTTTCAAGTATTTCTGCAAAACCAATAAATATTCAAGCAACTGCAAAAATAAGTAACTGGAAAAAAAAAAAACAAATAACCACAATAATGCTTAACCAATTGCTTCTGAATCCTTTGGGCCAATTGATGTCATTTACACTCTCTCAAGAAGGAGAATTTGGTATGTGTGACAGAGTCTTTGGAAAGTAGTAATATACTGAACACAGTATCAGGCAATATTGAACTGCTTCATGTAGTGTTGCAGTTACAGGAGATCCTTTTAATATGATACTATTTTCATTGCTTACTGTGATGACAGAGAGAAAGGGAAAGAGGTCCTTTTTTTTAACAGCTATACTTCAGCTGTTCATTATGGCCATATTCTGATCTTTTTATTACTGACAAGTAAAATTTACCCAGCAATGATCACCCTAAAGGTTTTGAAGTAAACAAATTTTCAAGTGAATTAAGTGTCTTCAAATATGCCTGTTGATTAATAACTCTTAGAATGACTTATGACTCTTGAAAATGTTAGGACTTTGGAACAGAAATTTTTACACATCCATTTCATCATCAATTAATCATATATTTTTTAAAACAGAATCCATCAAGATGAATTCAGTTGGCATTAAGGTAAAAGTCATCTGTATTTCAGTAGGTGTTCCATTACAATTTGTATGCAGGTAAATATTAGTCAATGGTCACTTAGAATGAAAGCAGCCCTTCTCAGTATGTTTCTAGTCATACATAATGTAACTTGAGTCTTGCGCTGAATAGGCATTGCTGCTCTCTGGGTCAGTGAACTGCACTGTCACAGACACAGAATTTAGATTTTTGTACATGGTCATTCTGGAATGAATAACACATATGGCAAGTTGGGAAGCATTGCCAATTAAATGAAATTCCACATATCCGTCAAGTTAAAAGAGATGTAAGGGTCTTTCTTACACTACATAGAAAGACCCTCTTTTTTTGCAAAAGAAGGGAGCATTATGGCTGTAGTGTAGACCAGAGAATGAAGAAAATCCTGTGAAGGAAAATTCTTTGACACATAGTTAGACATGGGGATTTAACATATTTGGATATAGTTATATTTTACAGGAGAAGCATTGAAAAGGACTTTTTGCAATCTTCTTTGGCAAAGTAGAGATTTTGTCAAAGTAGACCACCCCAAAAGTGCAGAATATCCTTACTGTCGGAACCTCACAAATGTTCCTGTCAAATCCTGCACTTCTGAGCCGTTAATGCTAATGCTACATTAATGCTAGGTCCCACTAGGATGTATGCAGTTCTGAAAAACTTAGAGTAGCCAGTGAAAGAAGCATTGAACCACAGTGCTAGGTCTCAAGTGCAGACAAAAAGCATAATTAAACAGAGTAGAACTATTTGCTGCAGGCAACAGGAATTTGTCGAAGGTCTTTTTCCAATGCATGTTGGGAAATTAGTCATACAGGAGGGTGGAGGAGGAATACAGTGAGCTCAAACACACAAAAATTACATTCATTGTATGTATAAGATGCGGTAGACTTCTGCATTCATCATACTTCTTTATGGAGAACTGGACTGTGTTTGGCAAAGAATGGAATTATTCTCTTAAATAAAAAAAATATTAAAAACGAATGATAAATAGTATAGAGACAGTTATGTCTTTGCATTTCTGATATTCCAGAGAGACAGCTTTAGCAGTATAGATTTAATCATTTGTACTCCTGGTGGCTAAGGGAGTACCACAAAGACTTCAAAGATCTTGTCTCATAACCTGAAAAATATCCTAAGCCAAAATTCTCTACAGTTGCAGCAACTCCTCGAAATTTCTCTGGTGCTAACTCCACAGTTGCAAGGCTTCTTGTTCCTCTAAAATTTGTATCTTTGCATTTTTGACTGTCCGTATTTGCACGTTGACAATTAGAAAAATTCAATATCTATGTACAAATTCAAAATCGATGTGGTAGTGCTGATTATAGATCTATGAATTTACAATGAGTAAGGCAGGACTAAGTTCAAGTGAAATTGTGCAAGAAAACACTGCCATCTTTACAATCTCTAGGAATTACTTGATGAGATAATCCTAACTTTTTTTTTGCTGCGAACAAACACTGAAGACTCTGGTGGTCATAGGCTGAGGTGGAATTTGCACGGTGGTTCTTTTAATGAGTTAATGACTGGTATTCTTACTCTTACATGAGTGAATTTAGGAGATCTGTTTTGAACTGGGGCTTAAGAGTAACTAGAAGTGGAAGGCCAAGAGAACAGGTTCCTGTTGTTCTGATACGGATATTGTTGCTGTTTGGAAATGTTTTACTAGTAGTAGAGATCTACAATAGGTGCCTGGTGGGTTTTACTTCAATTATACAAGAGTTTAGTAAATCCCACACTCTAAGAAAATAAAACTCTGGATTTAGGAATTCAATATCTAATCTTTCTTTCTCCTTTTAGGAAACTGTTTTTTTTCCAAATAATTAAGAACAAGAAAACCAGCATACTATACTGGAGAAAGTTTTGAGATAGAGAGGAAGTAATTTGCATATATGTGTTTTCCAGATTTGAAAATTTTCCTTTTAATGTTTCTCCCAATCAAATTTCTTTTCCACTTATTGCTGCTTGATAACAATAAACTTTGTTCAATTTTATCAGCATTAACAGGAAAACAATAATAGAGAACCCAAAAGATTCAAACAGCAGGAAGATAACTTTGCCAAAAAATAGGTAAGTAAATAAATTCCTCCTTAAAGCACTGAGAAGTAATAACAAAACAAAAAGTTTCATGTGGATGCATCTGTGCTCTAAGCAGTGGGCAAAGAAAGAACGGATGACTCTCGTGTGGTTTAGAGACTGCTCACTGAACAGGAAACCACAAGCTCTACTCTTTGTTCAAAAGTTGATATTAACCTAAATTATTTTACAATTCAAAGAAGCATTTGAAGTCCAAAGATTTGGACTTTGCATTTTTTGAGGGTAGATTCTCAGATACTAGGTAAAGTGAATGTGCATAAATATAGTACAAAGGCAATCTCTGACTGCATCTTTGTTGAAAAGCATTTCTTGTCATTTCTCAATAGTAATGAGTCGTATATGTTGCTGGACAGGCTGATACAGATCTAAAGCTCAGTGGGTAAAGAGGGTGATGGTGAGAGAACCATCATCCAGGATACCAGGGTAAGATCAAGCCCCATTTACATGTCTTCCACACACATATCTCAATGTCCAATTGGCCTGTATTTCGTATGGTTGAGTAACAGTAGGAGGGAAAAATACCACTTCATGGCTTGGAGGAAACTGAGAGTTGGTGGAGTGGGAAGGAAGGATGAGTAGTAGCACAGCTGCATATTAAAAGAAGCTTAGCTCTTATCTCCCTAGGCAAATTCATCCCTGGAATAAATTATTAAATATGCTAAAACATTGATAAGGCTGTTGCAGTATTTACCTGTAAAGTTTATTTGCAAAATCAGTGGACTCCTCTGTAACTGTGCCAAATTTGAAACAGAAAGTTAATAAAATTATAAGGTCCAATCCCAAATTTTCAGATTTCTGTATGTGAAAAAATATTTTCAAATATAAACTATAGTCCTTGCAGCTTTCAGTCATTTTATTCTTTTGGAAAAGTTTTATAGAACAATGGCAATTTCTAATATTTACCTGGATTTTTTTCTTCTTTGTCATTTATTTAGATCTTGCCCAAATATATGTGCAGCAATGAATCAGGAATTAAATCCAAAAGGTAAAATTCTTTCTGTACTGAAAAATGAAGTATTATAACATATATAACTAAACAGGGGCACTAGTAGCCAGGGAAGGAGGTTTGGTATACCATACATTTATTGTGCTATATGAAGTTTGCTTAAACGTATTCAATGTCATGCTAATACAGAAGAAATAAACCTAGGGCTGAAAAGAACCAGCTAAAATTCTGCTAAAATAAACCCCAACAATCTAGGATCCTTTTAGAAATCTTTTATTTTATGTAGATAAGTGGCGATATCTTTTGCTTGGGCCTGGAGTTAAACTTATTTATTTTATGAAGGTTCTATTGGTTCTATTTGTCCTTCTAGAGGTATGAGAGAGGTGCTAATATACTTAACAGGACAGGCTTTTTAGATGGCGATTTAGGACCAAATAGCAAGAAAAAGGATTGAAAATTTCTGTGCAGGTTCTTCCTTGCAACATTTCCAGCATCTTTTTCTTTTTTTTTTCTTTTTCCTTTTTCTTTTTTCTTTTCTTTTCTTTTTCTTTTTTCTTTTTTTTTTACTTTTTATTTTTATTTTTCCTTTTTTCTTTTTTCTTTTTTTAATTTTTCCTTTTCTTTTTCTTGCTCTTTTCCTTTTTTCTTTTTTTTTTTTCCTTTTTCTTTTTCTTCTTTTTCTTTTTTGCTGATGATAAAACCAGGTCTGGAGATATCCTGCAGGTAGATTAAAGTTTATTAAAATATAACCCACAATAACTTATTTGTCTGAAACACCACAAATAATGACTAAAAAAACCACAACATGAAGTTTATGGGAACAGATTTAGCTTCTACCTTCTCATTTAAATAAGGGATGTGTGACATTAGGTTTTCCTGCCCTTTTTTAGAGAATCTTTTTAGGTCATTACAAAAGACAAGCAAGGTTGCCACAAAATGCACAAACTTTTATTCCTTTTTAGTTTGAGTAAAAATTCATTACTTCCCTTTTGTCCTTTGACAACAGGTATTCTCTGTCAACAGCAAACTCTCCCACACATATGCCATATAAAATGTATGATATGTTATTATTGTATTGTTCTTATTGTTATAACTGATAGACTACAACAGTCAACTTCACAGAGGATGTAGCCAGGCAATAATAAGTTTTAGAAGTGAATTTTAAAACTAAATAAGACAGGATCATTCTCTATAGCTTGAGGAAATTCTGATTCCTGAAAGCTGTAAATCCTGAACAACGAGTGCCATAGAAGCCAGGAAACTGAAAGGTCCAGGGCGATAAAAATAGGAAGTGGCAGAAATGATCTCCCCTCAAGTAGTGAGTCTTCAACAGTCTTCCACCACCCAAATGGTTCTCAGCACTTTTAATTCTAAAGGCCCGATATGTATTGCATAGCTAACAAAAAGAAATATTCATTTTGCTATCAAAATATCATCCTTTATAACAAGGGGAGCAGTTTCTGTGTTCTGCCAGAACAAAGCAAGTACTTGGGATTTACCTCATGTAACAGAAATGCCTGCAGGTTAATCTCAACTTCACTTCTCTCTCTCCCTTGTGTAAAGAAGGTGTTCTCAACAGCTAGGGAGAGCTAAATCAGACAGTTTGCCTAAATAATTCTCCCCCTTGTGAATGGCTTCTGAGCCTAGATAGAAGTACTACGTATGCAATATAAATGAACATTCAATGCCATCTGCTGGGCCATGCAAAGCTCTACAATGCCAGGCTCACACGCTCCTGAGAACTCAACAACAGTGACACATTTACGTCAGGAGTACTGGCTTTCAAAACACAGCTGAAAGGGAGGGTCATGGGGTGGTGCCCATCAGTCATGTACTAACACAGGGTAGAACACATGTACATGAAGTTCCAGCTTCTTCCTCAGCCCAAAAAGGTTTCTGTCCACAGTTCTCCCTTCCCTGTAAGAATTACAGCATGCTGTAATTATATACTTACAGGCTGGGCTTCTAAGAAGTTTGTGAAAAGGTTGTGAAATCAAGCTGTCATGTAGCCAGCAAGATGAAGGCTTGAATCCATGGCTAGACACACACTGATGGCTAAACAAGAGTTGTTAAAACAGTCCAAACAAGAGCACTTACTTACACTTGCTGTGGAAGGAAACAATCACTGGATTAAACGTGTAAATGAGATTAAAGGCAGAATTTAGGACTGTTTTCAAGTCAATGTACTCTCTTGTTCAGCAGATCTTTGGCCCTGTAACTCATGCTTTCTTAGCTACACCATGATAAAACTGCCATGGGCAGCGACTAGCTAGAATAGCTTAAGGTAATTAGTAACCAAGAATACCCTTGGTTTTAGAAAACATAGATTTCGAGATTCTTAAACTGAAACCATGAGTCCCATTCCCAGGGCAAGTGCTCCAAATGCTGTGTTGTAACAGAAAAGACATTGGCATAACTCCTCTTCCAGTTAAGTTTTGAAGTCAGAAAGTCAGATTGTATTCTACTGCTAAAGGTTAACTATATGCTTCTATTCACAGAGGGATTTTCAGGAAAAGATTCCCAATCTCACATGGGTGAACATTTACAGTTGTTAGTTAGACAGCTAAACTCAGGAGATAGGGGCTCAAAACATCCTTCCGTGGACTGGCTTACGCATGCTAGCGGCGGTCAGTCTCAATTACAGATAGCTGCTTCCTTGTGCATTGTATAGATTACAAATTCATGAATGGATTTGGCTCTTCTCCTTTGTTTCAATTCTTTATCTGCAAAATACTCAGTGAATCAGTTCACTGGTTTCTATTTCTATATATAAACTATTAGTTACTGTATCATTTTCTACAGAATTACAATTGTTGTCATTTTTCCTTCATTTTATACAGAAAACAAGAGAAGAAATATTCCTGCTAATACATATAGTTTTGTAAGTAACATACTGTTTTCCTAAAACTATGCTTCTGTTTCATTTCACGTTTGTTAATATTATCCCAGTGATATAATGCTGTTAACAGAAAACATAAATCTCACTGCTTGCTAATATAAAATACATCATGAGAGCTTTTTAAAGTACGTGTAAGAACTCTTACTTAGTTTTAGTAGGAGAAAGATTAGGGAAGTGATCCACACAGTAACTAATTACGCATTTATGGCCGAATCTGAAGTACACACTTGCCGCAAGATCGGTATGAAATTAACAGGATTCAAAGTGAACAAGTATATAAATCAAAATCTGGAGGTGTAGTATATATGCAATATGCAACGAAGGCTGAAAAAGTAACAGTAAACTTTGCAACAATTTCTCATTTGTATTTGAAAGCTGATTTTGAGAGTCAGCTATCAAAAGATAAAAGAAAAGAATCTACAAATGCACTACAAATCAGAAAAACTTGAGAATACAGTGCAGGGCTATTGCGTAACTGAAGCTGAACCAATAAAGGATCACTAAAGAAAGTTTGTGTCACCAGTGCTTTGGCTGCATCAAGTTTCATAGGAAGGTTGATCGTGATCAGATGCTATATGCAATTAATATCAAGTAGAGCACAGTAAGAGCACAGACCAGGACAGGGGAAGATGAATTAGAGAATATTTATTTATTCTAAAGCACTTAAGGATGTAGTTGAAGTAATTTCTGAGCCATTAATTGATTATCTTTGGGAACTCTCCAAGGAATCATGAGTTCCTAAAAAAAGGAGAAGGACAAAGATAACCTCAGTTTCTTACAAGAAGGAATCAGAGTCTAACAGTATACTGGGTACATGGCAAGACTGTGAAATAAACTCAATTTGAAACCTTTTTTTTTGAATAATATCTCTAATTAAGAAAAAAAAAACATTATCAGGAACATGAAGAAGAACTGATCAAACCAGCATAATTTCTTTCTGCTAGAAATATTGGCATAAGGGAGAGAAGGAAAGAAGTAGTTGTGATATATCTTCATTTTTTAGGTTTTTGAAATTTTCCAGAAGATGGTCTAATAAGCAATTATGGAAATCTGGTCTAGATAAAATTGTGCAAAGAGTTTGCAAACTGAAAATATATGGTTTGCTACCATTGGAATGATATATCCAGCAGAATACCCTGCAAATCCATTTATTCTGCAGGAGTATGTCCAGGGTATGATGGTATTTTTATTTAATGGGTACTACTACAAAAAGGCAAACCTCACCCTAAAATGTACTGTCAAGAACCTGCATGTAATCTCCGGAGGTTAAGATTCGATGCTGGGAAGATTTCCTTGGTACTTTCCACTTTAAGGTTTGATGTGGATAAACAGGAGGGAATCCAGAGGAGAGAAACACTGAGAGTAAGAGGTTTGAAATCCTTTGCAGAGCTGACAACTCAGCAAATCTTCAAAGAATGGTTCCTGTTTACTCAACAATTGAGAAGGCTACAAAGAAATATAATTATAGGCCTTAAAACATAGTACACACAGAAATAAGTGGATGGTAATCAATTGCTTTTAGTGCCCTTAGATGATAATCCAAATTGATTTAATTTGTTGCACTTTAAAAAAAAAAAACATTATCAGAAAAGCTAGTTAGCTAGTTAACTCAGGGAAGATGACATGTTGGGAAGATATTGATTTCCTGTTACTAGTGAACTCAAGAACAGACTAAAACAAAAATCAGAGAAGATCCAGATATGCTTTGAGTGAGACTGAGTAGACGGGTGGACCTATACTGTCTCTGGTAGCAAAATGCTACATACAAACATTGCTGCAATATCCTCAGTTGGGGTCACATCCTAAAAATTTGGATTCAGTGCTGTTAACAAATGTGTCCTCCCAAAGGAAGCCAGCAGGTATGTTCCAGCATAATAAACAGGGATTATACAGAAAAAAAAAATCCATAACAAAGTTAGTATAATGGTATAGACACATCCAGGATATCTTGAGTCATTCACCACCATCTGGAGTCGCAGCACCATTTTTGTGTGAGTTTTACTGTTCAATATATGCTTGCTGTTTTGGATTGCATATTTGCTGGCACACCTCTCAGGATTCAAATTCTAAAGATTAATTTACATAAACAGTGCATGTTTTTATTTTAAAAGAAGACATTCATGATGAGCTGGTTATTTTATATACATATATACACACACACACACATATATATATACTCTTGCAAGTAGCATATGTAAACAATGTATAACAAATACCACATAGAAGATATCATAATGAATGGCATAGTTTGTAAAGTCTGCACTCATGAAAAAAAAGAAATAGGCTGGATTATATTTTCAAGAGTGGTGACAGGTCAGATTCACAGAGAGACCTAATCTGTCTCCCAAATGGCTATTTTATGAATCCAAATATAAAATTTAGATTCTCAAAACACTTGCTCCCCTGCTTTCCAACCTCTCAATCGCCATCAGAAAAAAATCTGAATTTAAATCTGAAATTAATATTGGACTTAAATTTATTTGTATCTTTGCATATCTTTTCTTCTATCCAGAGTAAAGATTTGACAAGAAAGGGGACCAATGAGCTAAAACCTTCCTCCAAAATATCTCATGAGAAGGAACAGGATTATGAGACTGTGAGCAGCTCCACCCTGGAGGCTATCCATGCGTTGAGAATTCTTCCTGCCAAACCCCTACAAGAATCCGAATATGCAGGTAACTTTTTATGTCTACTAAAAGTGAGCTAAATTCAGATACAAATTGGGACAGTACAGATTTGGTGTTTTCAATCTGGATATTTTTCAAAATAAAGTAGATAAAACATTGGCAGGCCAGAGAGGAACCTTTACTGCATCTTCCTGTTCAGTTTCTCTCTTTTTCCATTAGGTTATGTTAACTTAATACTCCCATGCTGCTCTTCTTAATTTTAGTATTGTCTAAAATAACAAAAAAGAAATTCTGTGATCCCGTTCCACCTGGAATCTGTGAGGAACTGCTGGTCAAATCCACAGCTAATGCAGAAAAGCCAACTGCTAATTAGGCCAAGAAACTTTACAATGGAAAGTGTGGAAAAGAAAAAAATATGTAAAATTTTCCTTCATGTGAAAATTTGTAGATGCATAAATGTAACTCATTTTGAAGGCATTTGCTGCCTTTTGCAGTATGAACAACAATTATTTTGCACATATTTCTCAAGCATTCTTAACCTGAGGAAAAAGCTACATTAGTCAAGCTCTAGTTTACTAAAGCCAGTCTAAGCCACCTTTCATCCCCAAACACAGCAAATCAATTAATATCCAATTTAGGGAACTGAAATATTTAGGGAAGTGAAATATCATCTTAGCTACCATAGTGAAAGGCCATTCTAACCAGTTTATTGAGATTTTAAATAATTCAGAAATTGGCCAGACAAATAGAGAGAGCAGAATCAGAAATGGAAGAATGGAAAACATAAGCCAAAAATATCTGAAAGTATAAGGTCAATATTTATATGAAAAATTTGATCCTGTTCACATCAAAGCCAAGCAGAGATTTTTCTAATGATGGCTTCTATGGATGGCTTTTTATCAGTAAATTTATCAGTGTGTG
The DNA here is from genome assembly GCF_059628265.1 of Tinamus guttatus. Taxonomy (NCBI): domain Eukaryota; kingdom Metazoa; phylum Chordata; class Aves; order Tinamiformes; family Tinamidae; genus Tinamus; species Tinamus guttatus. Next base: position 6,830,682 of record NW_028288586.1, read on the forward strand.
AGTATATGGAATATATAATCTGTGCATTTCTTTTATATGGCAATGGGTGCAGTATTTATTAGCTTAAAAGCTAATGTAAAAAAATAGCTAATGTAAAAATTTGAAACACTCTCTAGTGAATTAAGAAAAAAAATAGAACACCTACAAGAAGACAGACAACACTGCCAAGAACAAGTAAAAAACATTCACTAATTTATTCACAGATGAGGCAAACATCTGCTTTAGCTGTGTGACATCTTATGAAAGCTTTTTCTTACCCACAGTGAGGACGTTAACCATAAAACTTTATTCTCAGGGTCATGCTTATCTTTTCAGTACTAAAATAACAGGGAAGTAGTTGTGTAAAAAAATGAAAATGCTATAGGAATCTCAGTACCTGACCTGAAAAACATACTTTAAACATTAAAACCTCATGTTTTTAAAACATATCACTGAATTACTGTTTGCTTTTTCTTCCTCTCTTGCAGATAGACGTTGTGTAAAGTCTTCAGGTACCACTTCCTATATGACTAACCAGCACACGTATTCTCAGTCTCCTCCTCAGGACTTGATTGTAAGTAAAGCTCCTGAACCCAATTTATGAATATATATATCCTCTTTTCTGTGATATTGCTTAAATTTAAGTGCAGCCAAGTTAAAATCTTAGCGAAAGAGCATTTATTTTTTACAAGTTCATAAGCGTTACATCATGTTCTTGTTTCACTTTGAAAAAATATTGCAATAAACATAGCAAATATTGTGACTTATTGGAACCAAATCAACCATATCTATATAGATATACATGAATACAAGCATATCATGCCAATATTTATGGAAGACATCAACCCCACAGCTGTCCTTAGGGCCTAGCCTAGCCTAACTGCTTTCACTTACTAACTGCATAAGATTAAGACTGGATCTACAAAGGAAGCATTTGGAGGCATCTCAGTCTAAAACAACTCATTTACTGTTATCTATAATTTCATGTATAATGGCTAACATCATGTCTTTATTTTATTTTATTAACAGAAAAACACGTCTGTTCTAGAGCAGAGGAACATGCCAAATGTTAAAGGTAGAATAAAACAACTGTTTCAAAAACCTGATATAGAAAATGTTGCTTCCTATTTAGTTTTGTATGTATGGAAATAGACATTACCAAAGTTGAAAACAGCATAGTTTGTATAACAGCAGCCACTTTCAAAAATACTGATTTAGAAAACTGATTCCCTGACTAAAGATATTGCTTAGATTTACATTTTATCTCATGAGCCCCCTATTCCTAAGGGGAAAAAGCCATTCTATCTAAAAGGCAGATTATCCGATTGCTGGGTCTTTGTATGATTGCTTAGACTAGGAGATCTATCTTAAACTAGGCAAGAAGGGGGAAGGGGAGTGGCGCACTGACGCGGCAAGCGGTACCGCACAGCCCAGGTCAGATGGCGGCCAGCGGGAGTATGGTAGTGGGGAAGTGAGGATAGGAAATGATCACGGAGGGTCCTCTTTCACCCCTCCTGGGAAACCTGTGGCCTCTGTTGCTTCCCTGAAATGCCTGTATACCAATGCGCGAAGCATGGGGAATAAGCAGGATGAACTGGAGATCTGTGTGCGGTCCCAGCGTCATGATCTCATCGGAATCACAGAGACGTGGTGGGATAGCTCGCACGACTGGAGCGCTGCCATGGAAGGCTATGTGCTCTTTAGGAAGGACAGGCTGGGAAGGCGAGGTGGTGGAGTTGCTCTTTATGTGAGAGAGCAACTGGAATGCATGGAGCTCAACCTGGGAGTCGAGGATGAGCGAGTTGAGAGCTTGTGGGTAAGGATTAGAGGGCAGGCTAATGTGGGAGACACTGTGGTGGGTGTCTGCTACCGGCCACCTGACCAGGACGAGGAGGTTGATGAGGCCTTCTATAGGCAGCTGGATGTTGCCTCACGGTCACAGGCCCTGGTTCTCATGGGGGACTTCAACTACCCCGACATCAACTGGGAGGACAACACAGCCAGGCATAAGCAGTCCTGGAGGTTCCTGCAGAGCGTCGACGATAACTTTTTGACGCAGGTTGTGGAGGAGCCGACGAGGAGAGGTGGGCTACTGGACCTCGTGCTATCAAATAGGGAGGGCCTAGTAGGAGATGTTAAGGTGGGGGGTAGCCTCGGCTGCAGTGACCATGAGTTGGTGGAGTTCAGGATTCAACGAGGAGGAGGCAGGGCTGTAAGTAGCCTTGCGACGATGGACTTCAGGAGGGCCAACTTTAGCCTCTTCAGAGACCTCCTCGGTAGAATCCCATGGGCTAGTGCTCTAGAAGGCAGGGGGGCCCAAGAGAGCTGGTTAGTTTTCAAGCGGCACTTCCTCCACGCCCAGCAGCAGTGCATCCCTGTGTGTAGGAAGGGAGGCAGAGGGGGCAGGCGACCTGCGTGGATGAGCCGGGAGCTTGTGGCAATGCTCAAGCAGAAGGCAGCGGTATACAGAATGTGGAAAAAAGGACAGGCCCCCTGGGAGAAATACAGGAACGTAGTCAGGGAGTGCAGAGATGCGACAAGGAAAGCTAAGGCACGTCTGGAAGGCAAGCTGGCAAGGGACGTTAAAAATAACAAAAAAAAATTCTTCAAATACATTAACAGCAAAAGGAAGATCAGGGAGAACGTGGGTCCGCTGGAGGACGGGATGGGCACCTTGGTTACAAATAACACAGAAAAAGCAGAGTTGCTCAATGCCTTCTTTGCTTCGGTGTTTACCAAGGGCAGCCCTTTAGAGCCCCAGGCCCTAGAGGCAAGAGAAGAAGCGGGTGGAGAGGAAGACTTGCCCTGGGTAGAGGAAGATTGGGTCAGAGAGCACCTAAGGAACCTCGATACCCACAAATCCATGGGCCCTGATGGGATGCACCCCAGAGTGCTGCGGGAGCTGGCAGATGCCATAGCTAAGCCGCTCTCCATCATCTTTGAAAGATCCTGGAGAACGGGGGAGGTGCCGGAAGACTGGAAGAAGGCCAATGTCACGCCAGTCTTCAAAAAAGGCAAGAAGGAGGACCCAGGCAACTACAGGCCAGTCAGCCTCACCTCCGTCCCCGGAAAAGTGATGGAACGGCTCATACTGGCCGTTGTCTCCAGGCACATGGAGGACAAGAAGGTGCTCAAGAGTAGTCAGCATGGATTCACCAAGGGAAAATCTTGCCTGACTAACCTGATAGCCTTCTATGATGAAATGACCGGCTGGATAGACGAGGGGAGAGCGGTGGATGTCGTCTATCTCGACTTCACCAAGGCTTTTGACACCGTCCCTCACAACATCCTCCTGGGCAAGCTCCGGAAGTGTGGGATAGATGAGTGGACAGTGAGATGGATTAGGAACTGGCTGGATGGCAGGGCCCAGAGAGTGGTGATCAGCGGTGCAGAGTCTAGTTGGAGGCCTGTGGCTAGTGGGGTCCCCCAGGGGTCAGTCCTTGGTCCAGTCCTGTTCAATTTATTCATCAATGACCTGGATGAAGGCACAGAGTGCTCCCTCAGCAAGTTTGCTGATGATACCAAACTGGGAGGAGTAGCCGATACCCCAGAGGGCTGTGCTGCCATCCAGAGGGACCTGGACAGACTGGACAACTGGGCGGTGAAAAACCTCATGCAGTTCAACAAGGCCAAGTGCAAGGTCCTGCACCTGGGGAGGAATAACCCCAGACACCAGTACAGGCTGGGGACTGAGCTTGTGGAGAGCAGCTCTGCGGAGAAAGACCTGGGTGTCATGGTGGACGACAAGTTGACCATGAGGCAGCAGTGTGCCCTCGTGGCCAAAAAGGCCAATGGGATCCTGGGCTGCATTAAGAAGAGCGTCTCCAGCAGGTCGAGGGAGGTGATCCTGCCCCTCTACTCAGCCCTGGTGAGGCCGCATCTGGAGTACTGTGTCCAGTTCTGGGCTCCACAGTACAAGAGGGATGTGGAGCTGCTGGAGAGAGTCCAGCGCAGGGCCACAAGGATGATCAGGGGCCTGGAACATCTGCCCTATGAGGAGAGGCTGAGGGAGCTGGGCCTGTTCAGCCTGGAGAAGAGAAGGCTGAGAGGGGATCTAATCAGTGTATATAAATACCTCAAGGGAGGGAGTGCAGAGGACGGTCATGGTATCTTTTCAGTGGTGGCCACTGATAGGACTAGAGGAAATGGCCGGAAACTGAAACATCAAAAATTCCATAGGAACTTAAGGAAAAATTTCTTAACAGTGAGGGTGACAGAGCACTGGAACAGGCTGCCCAGAGAGGTTGTGGAGTCTCCTTCTCTGGAGATCTTCAAAACCCGCTTGGATGCAGTCCTGTGCCACGTGCTTTAGGTGTCCCTGCGTATGCAGGGGGGTTGGACTAGATGATCTCTAGAGGTCCCTTCCAACCCTAAGCATTCTATGATTCTATGATTCTATGATCTATTCTACAAGATAATGTAATAACCATTTTAATAGTATTACCATCTAGAATAATAGCTATTAGGAATTTACCACCTATACTAATGCAGTGTTTTCCAACTAAGGATATGCAAAATCTATTTTATCACTTGGCATACATTCATTTCTCCATTGCATGGCCATCAATTGCAAATTTGTTTTAAAATTCTGTAATTCTGAAGCAGAAACACATCTTTTTTGTTGGTTATATATGCTTTTTATGGTGAAATCCCATAGAGATGACTAATTCTTAAAGCACCGAATGAAATGTTCATGTACAAATCTTATTTATATTTTACTCAGTTACAAATTTATTTTAAAAGTATATTTCTATATACTTTTTTATATATATTTGATATAGTTTAGAGTAGCAATGCGTTGTGAAATCTTCTACTGAAGTATTAAATATCTGATTCATCTTGAAAGGGATTTTTCTCTTATCAGTTTCAAATCTCTCAATACGCACAAATTTGGCCAAAAAGAGTGAAACTGCCAAATCAGGAAAATATGACCACTTTCTATGATAGACAATAATACTATGTTTGAGGAGGCAGAAATATAATGCAAAGAATTCAATACAAAGTAGAAGTTATTTTGCCCGTTCTAGTCCATGCTATAATATAAAGCATACAGTCAATAATATTCCTACACATTTTGGGCAAGTAAGCAGTATATACATAAAATCTGCAAAAATGAAAGGTGAGACTGAATCCTGTGAGCGTATATTGATAGATCTTGTAAAATGGCCAACTTAAGATAAACTCTTGAAGCCAGGTTCAAGATCAACAGAAATCAGTAGGGAGGCTCCCACTGCCAGTTATCCTGTTTAGATATAATCTCAAATCCCATAACGATGTATTTAGCAGATTGGATTTACATGTTCATCTACGTCCACAGGATTTATAATGAAATTACAAAGGCAAAGGAAAAGATGGTAGACCCGGGCAAATAAAATCCTGCAAGTTTGAGATTGTATCTTATATATATATTTTTAATACTTGGTGCTTACATAGGAATCTTTTTTTTTATTTTTAGTTAATAACTATGATCAAGCGTATCATCACTTTTATTCTTCTGCACACTGCTGTTTAATGGTTTTGCCACAAGATGGCATAAACAGAACAGAAGATTTTTTTTAATTCGTTATTTTCTAGAACTGTTAAATATTTAATGTACAATTACTTTGATTCAGAAGAATCTGTTATGGTTTACTTGAAGCAGAATTTAAGATCTATTGCATCTCTTTTCACATTAACTAGGATGTAAATATTTAGAATTATCAAATATTTTCAAAATAAAAACTAGTTCAAACTAAAGTATTTTTTTAATTTTTAAGATGTCCTATATTCATTTAAATAATCATACTGTAGTAAATTTGTATGAAAAATAACAGATTTTTAATTACTTTAGAAGATTTTAATAGATTTCTATACAAATTAATTAGCCAAATAAAATGAATTCCCAAAAACTTGATAAACAAATGTATAAGATCTCCTTTAAAAATCTGAACAAATATCACTGTCAAACCTCTTCTAAAAGCCAGAGGTCAATCAAAGTTCACTATGTTTTACTAAGTATGGCAGCTTTTTAAAGATTTGCTTTCACAGAATTACAGAATCATAGAATGCTTAAGGTTGGAAGGGACCTCTAGAGATCATCTAGTCCAACCCCCCTGCACACGCAGGGTCACTTAGAGCACGTGGCACAGGACTGCATCCAAGAGATCTCCAGGTCTTGAAGATCTCCAGAGAAGGAGACTCCACAACCTCTCTGGGCAGCCTGTTCCAGGGCTCTGTCACCCTCACTGTTAAGAAATTTTTCCTTAAGTTCCTGTGGAACTTTTGGTGCTTCAGTTTCTGGCCATTTCCTCTAGTTCTACCAGTGGCCACCACTGAAAAGAGGTCAGCACCATCCTCCTCACTGCTTCCCTTGACTTCCTTTATAGACACTGATTAGATCCCCTCTCAGCCTTCTCTTCTCTAGGCTGAACAGGCCCAGCTCCCTCAGCCTCTCCTCATAGGGCAGATGTTCCAGGCCCTGATCATCCTTGTAGCCCTGCACTGGACTCTCTCCAGCAGCTCCACAGCCCTCTTGCACTGTGGAGCCCAGAACTGGACACAATACTCCAGATGCGGCCTCACCAGGGCTGAGTAGAGGGGGAGGATCACCTCCCTCGACCTGCTGGAGACGCTCTTCTTAATGCACCCCAGGATCCCATTGGCCTTCTTGGCCACGAGGGCACACTGCTGCCTCATGGTCAACTTGTCGTCCACCATGACACCCAGGTCCCTCTCTGCAGAGCTGCTCTCCAGAAGGTCGGTCCCCAGCCTGTCCTGGTGTCTAGGGTTATTCCTCCGCAGGTGCAGGACCTTGCACGTGGCCTTGTTGAATTGCATGAGGTTTCTCACCGCCCAGTTGTCCAGTCTGTCCAGGTCCCTCTGGATGGCAGTGCAGCCCTCTGGGATATCAGCTACTCCTCCCAATTTGGTGTCATCAGCAAACTTGCTGAGGGAGCACTCTGTGCCTTCATCCAGGTCACTGATGAATAGAATAGGACTGGACTGAGGATCCCTGGGGAAACCACACTACCAGCCTCCAACTAGATTTATTTTTTTTTCAGCTGAAATATCCAAATAATGTTTTTCCTGCTTTATCTTTAAATATTACCTAACTAGCTCTCGTATGAATGTTTGTGAGTGATGTTAAAAAGAATTACTCGGCTATGAGTTTCTCAACATTTCCACGACCACCATAATTATCAGAGTATACTTAGTTTTATGTTTTATAAGGAGAAAAGCACAAATATTTCGGAATGAGGCATGAATTGCATCTGCACCCATCTGCGAAGCCATCCCCCTAAAAGACTTACAGAAAGAACAGAATGCTCTACACTTGCCTTAAGCTTCATTCAGAGCCTGTTGGTGTTATGTACAGAACAGCTAACAGAGAAAACACAGTTTCTGGCTTCGGTGACCCCAGTCTGTGGTCCAGGCTGTGGCCTGACTACAGTCACACAAATAACAATTCTTCACTGAGTCAGAAACTTCCAGGCCTTGCATCTAGGTCCACAGAAATTGCAAGGTACCCTGATTCCCATTAATTAACAGGGAAAAAGTACATAAATACAGACATGTTACGTGAATGCTGTGGGGCCAGCAATGTGAGTATCAATTCTTTGGAGGAAAGAGTTGTACAGCTGGAGCAGGATGTGGGCAGGAGGATGGGGATAGACTGCAGAGACACTAATCAGTGCTTCTTTGGACAGAGAGGCACTTCCCACTGTCATCCATACAGTGGAGTAGGTTATCACCTCACAGATTTATCTACAGACACTCCCATCCATGAGGGCTGTTGATAATAAATACCAAAATAAAATCGCATCTGTATTTGCTAATTATATGGACAGTACTTTATTAACAATCGTTACTAATTATCTTTAGGACAAAGAATGAACATAAATGAATGCCAGGTAAGCAGAATCTTTTATTATTATTATTTATTTTTTAAGAGCATTTTGCCATTGAATATGTGGGGATTTGGATTTTAAACACATGCTGCAGTTTTGCTAACACTAACTTGTGCTCCCTAAGAAAAAGAGCAAACTATTATCTGCAGTTCTACATTGTTCTACTCGTTTGCAGTCATGGCTTATGTAGTCATCTTTTAAAACTCAGTGAAAATGGAATATGAAAACATTTGTTATGTGTAGCATAAAAAATATGTCAAACCTTGTTGACACAGTTTTGTCTGCTTAATCTAAAGTTTTATCATCTTTGGTACTAAAACAAGCATGAAAAAGCTTATACATATTTTTGCTTTCTGTCTTTTAGAATCCTGTGCCTCCCCCACGGTAAGATCACTTAAGAGTTAGCGTACATGCATTTCCTGAAAAATATGTTCAAGGAATCTTAGTGAAGTCTCAGCTCTATCTGCATCACTCATGTTAACAAGATGACTGGAAGTGAGAGGACATCATTTCTCCACCTGGTTCTATTTGGACTTTTCTAGCTTCTGAAATGCAAGCAGGGAGAACAAAAAAAGATGAGTCTTCATAACTAAATCTCAGGCCTGCATAGTTGCAATCAATTTGGCTGAGAGTGACAACAAGTAAAATGCCTAGAATCCTTGGATATGATTCAATACAGACTTAAATTAGTAGTAAAAACTTCTGATGTGTATTGTGTCTGAGGTCCTGTTCACCTTGATAATACTGTTTTCATTGCCTCTGAAACCTTATTTGCCTCTTTTTCTTTTCTTTTTTTTTTTACCACTAAATCGTGATCATAAAAATCTATTAGAATTTTGCTACTTACCCAAATAGAAGATGGGCCAAGCTCTCTTCCTTGAATATATATGAGTATATTTTTCTGTGATATGCTCATAAAAGAATTAATCACTTTCTGATCTATTCTATCTCAAAGAATAACTGTTACAAATAAGATTTACTTTCAGAAGGTAGTTCATAACTACCAAGCTTATTTCTTAATGCCCATTGAGTACAAAACTGTAAATGGTTCTAAAAAATGATTAGCATTACAGACACATTCATCTTACTCCTTAAGTTAAAATATAAAACAGTAAAAAAAGATAAAGCTTTACAAACTCAAAATTGTAGAAGTGCACAAATATGAACATTCTTACTTAATTATTCTACAATGTTTCACTATTTGTTCTATTTGCATTAGGGTAGCTAGAGTAGATTTTAATTATCTCACCTGACTTTGGTCTGTACCACACAAACCCCCAGGGCTCTGCTGCAAGGAACTCATTGCTGTTGGCTGTGTATACTGGCAGTGCCAATGCCAATATAATTATTCATTCTATCACAGCTAGTATATTTATTCATTCAAGCAGATCTCCACGCCACAAGCAGCTACACAATTTCTACTTTAGAGGTGGTCTGTGCCTGGCTGATTTCAGCCATGGGCAGGGTGAGCCCACAGCTCCCAGAAAATGCTGGGTACCTTTAAGCTGTGAGTTTTTGGTGCAAGGAATATATTTTGCTAGGTGTGTCTGAATTGCAGAATTCCTGGTTCTCATACACAGCTATATCCACCCACAAATACTGACACTGGAGAGATGTCTTTGATACATAACTTTGAAGTGTGTGAAAACAGTGTTATGTGACACATGACATAGTACAGTAATGTCTGGAAATGCAGAGTATTATCCAGAATTGCCACCAATTTTGAAAGGTCTGAATAATATCCTGAACCTGAGCAAAGGTCATTGCGAATATAATGAAATAGTCTTAGAAAACTTCAGTATTTTCCTTTTTTGAGCCTGCACTTGCAACACAGTCCTTGTGCTTCCTTTATAGCCTAATAGTTCTTCAAATTCTTCTTTTACTTTTTTAGGCCTCTAAAGACATTGCCAAAGCAATATCAGCCACTTCCTCCAGAACCAAAGATAAGCAGCCAGCCCTTTCACACAAGGAAAAAGTTCAGCCAAGCTCATACCTTTCCAGTATCAGCAAAAATCACAAGGTAATACGATGTTCTATCTCAAACCCTGGAGTTTCTTTACACTAATTTCCTGAGAATCAAAACACTCTCTTGGTAAAACCACGAGACTGTGCCTCCATCTCAGCTTTTTCTGAAGAATAAAAATGTTGATTCTTTAGACAGCTGTGAATAATCAAGAGTAGTGGTATTTACCGTAATCTGATGCTTAACTTTATAAAGAAATAACTGCCAAAATAATAGTAAAGTGAAGGAGTGGAAAAGTAGGTGGAATTTTTATGAACATGTTGTGTAAGTTTTGTCCTACTTTTTCTCACTAGCATTTAGAAGTTTTGCAATGACTTTTGAGTAAAAACAATTGCAGTTGCTTAGCACGGTTGGTAAACCAAGTGCCTGAAAAACACACTGAACATTCCGGAAACCTAAAGAAAAACAGTCCATATCCCAATAACATTATATACAGGAAAAGAGATGACTAATCTGTAGCCAAAAATCCCTCGTTAGCTCATGAGACTAATTGATCCCGATCATGAGTCACTTCTTGCCCTTTCTTTACATGCTCCCTCCCTCCATACTGGATGCACATGAAGGGCAGGCTACAAACTGCAGGAAATCTCTACAGCGGTCCCCCCTTGCTGCCCTTTCCGCCAGCACCCCACAGCATTTCCTCTGTCACGACATACGTGTTCAGTCACCATGAGCGACGAGTTGTGTCTCAGGAACCACTGTGTCCAGCCACATGATCAAAAATGTGTATGTGAAGTTATGAAATGGCTTGCTTTTTGTCACGGATGTCTAGTCACATGATCATGCATGCCCACTTCTCACTGCCACCTAACCAAATACATAGGTGCTTTGGGACTAAAGTGCGCAGCCATGAATGGGGAAGGCAGCACACAGACTGGAAATTTAGGGCTAATACACATCCAGGGGCCACAGAGTGTAAGAGTGTAATGCTCAAATGTCTTTCTATGGAAAACTATTGTAGCCACAAATTTGGGAACAACTGATTTCTATGTCTGTTATGTCTCTCCTTTTATTAGTTCTTCCAATTTCAGTTAGTCAAGATGGATTATTTTTCATTTATGAAAGATCACTACAGTGCAAATCCTACAGTCCAAATCCCACAAGAAAGAAAGAAAGAAAAAAAAAGATTATAAATCAATGAATAATTTTCTGCTTAAAGTTAAGTATATACTTAGGGAGACTGCTGTAAGTATGAAAGTATGATCTTTATTTTTCCTGAATGATGCTTAAATTCTTTCATGGATTAGGTTCCAAAAGCTGTTGGATATTAAGACATTTTATTAATATGAAGTAATTTCATATTCAGATGCGTGACCTGACCTACAGCTAAAAGTTCCAAATCCCATGACTGATTCTTCAGTCATGCAGTTGCTACAACATCCTTTGCCTTGGTAGGGCAGCATATAAATTGAGAACTCTGAGAACTATTATGAACCGTGTTTGCCAATAGTCATCAGAGGGCAAAGTATTGGATTTGAAAAGTCCTATTATAAAGCCAAATTCCGTAATATATGACATTTTATATTCTAAAAGTAAAAGAAAGCAGCAAAATCATCATTACCAAAATACAATTCATATTGTAGCTGTAGATACAAACATATTCTAAAAAAAAAAAAAAAGAATTAATTGTAATTTTTTTTAATAACGAGTAAGAAAGAAGTGGTAGAGACTAAGACCACGTGTGAGGGTGCAAGAGCCCTGCAACAGGCTGCCCAGGGGGGCTGTGGAGTCTCCTTCTCTGGAGATCTTCCAAACCCACCTGGATGCCACCCTGTGCCACGTGCTCTAGGTGTCCCTGCTGGAGCAGGGGGGTTGGACTAGATGATCTCTAGAGTTCCCTTCCAACCTCAACCATTCTGTGATTCTATGATTCTGTGATGTGAGAAGACACTTCATAGATTTCCCACACAAGCCTCAACGGGCATTTAACCTGAAATATCTGTCACCTGTCTTCAATCCAGTCCCAGGATTGTACAGCAGTACAGCCATTACCAGCCAGACTGTAAGCAAAGTATCCAACTGAAGACATGATTTAGGACTGCAAGATCCACTTTCCAACAAGATTTGGAAGAATTAAAAAATTACACACTTTGGTTTTTTTACATTCTCTAGCCTCATAAAAAATTAGGCCTGTGTATGATCTCAGAATGCATCTTGGAAGCTCCAGTGAGCTGCAAGCTTTACATGCTTGTGGTATTTGGGGAACATCAATGGCAAAGGCCTTCATGGTAGAATCTAGTTCTGCAAGTACACCTTTATTACCATGCCATACAGCCAGTATCTTGAAAGTAGACCTTCTCACATCTAATAATGACCTTAGAGAAGAAGCCAACAAATTGCACAAGCTAACACAAAGACAGTCATCCAAATGCCAAACAATTCCTGTCCTTTCTCTTACACTTGCAGGAACTCTAATAGATCGTTTGAAAATTTCTTGCCTCTTAAGCATTAGATGCTCCTCCATGCTTACATTTTGAATGGAAGAGCATGGACAAGACTCCTTTCCACTGAATAAGTTTTGAAAAATTGGTCCCGGGGTTTCTTCTTTTACTGTGCCTTCCTTTTGCCTTCTGACTGATTTAACAATTTAACAAATTTCTCTCTCTCTTTTTTTTTTTTAATCCAGGTGGTAATCTAAAAAAAGATGGGATTCTAGAGACTTTGAAGAACTTAATACATGCCTATTTACACCTTATATTCTTAAATAACTTCTAAAACATAGTCTTAACCTCTTGTATAGTGAGATTAAAGCTGCTAAAAATCATTTTTCAAAATTACATCTTTAAGCTATCAAACAAAATGATCATATGTCAAAGCCACAGTAAGGTTTTTCCTGTGACAAAAGGTACAGAAACACATCCTATTGCTGACCTGAACTGATCTGTCAGATTTTATGCAAGAAGAGTCAAGATCCTGCTACCTTTCTTGTGATAGATGGCTAGTCTGATGCTCAGGTGGCACAACCACCAAAATTAAAACTGTTTAATGCCAGCCTGCACAAATCAGAGATTTACTTTGATGACAGAATAGGCTAACCTGTAAACTCTTGTATAAATCCTTTGGAATGGGCTAGGAAGGAGTTCTAGCTCTCAGGGAACAGACTTATTTTTTGAAATATTTTCAGATAATCATCTTAAATTCCTCTTCTGCATCTCCTTTCTTCCACTTTCATTTCTTTTCATTCCAGCACTGCAAATCTCATTTTTGAAACTCTTCAGGGAACTTAATTACATTTATAGCTGATACTAAGTTTGTGATAAGACTTTTCAGCATGAGATGAAAGTACTGAAGAGATTTCACGATCACTCAAATCTCCTCTCCCCTCCTCCCAGAATAAATCCTTAATAAGCACTTTTCTCATTTACCATAGTGAATTCAGTGGTATTCCTTTTTATGAAAGTCCATAACCTTTTCCTTCAAATAATTTATGTAAAAAAAACTCCCTTCTGAATTTATATACCAATAATAAAATTCTTCTTTTGCAAAGGGCTGTTAGTTTTTCAGTGTTAATGTAACCAAAGTATTGAAGTATTAAGGGTTTTTTTAATTTTAAAATAAATAAATGTTTTGCATATAAATTTCTTTTCTAGACAACTATCCATTAAAGAAGTCAATGACGTAAGTAAAAATCTTTCTATTTAATATATTTAATACCACAAAAAGCATGCACGAAGTACATATTGGCACAGCCTCTAATGTAATGGTATTTCAGTGCATTACTTGGTCTATTAGGTAAAAATATTATAATAATCATATTGCAATAATTATATTATACTTGGGCAGAAATATATCTTTAATGTATGTAGTATTTTCAAAACCACTACTCTGAATAACAGACTAGTTCCTGAAGTTGCTCACAGGAATACAAATATACACACGGTGAAAAGCTTCCTTCCCAAGTATCTAGATAAAAGCATATCTCTAACTGCAAAGTGCTGCTGATGTCTATGAAAGATTAACAGCAGGAAAGAATATCTATTTCAGAAAATTATAAATTCCAGATATATTTTGAAAAACACAAAACTGAAATGATAGGATCATTAGTATGACACTAATGTAAACACAGCAAAGATACCTCAAACAAAAGGTGACCCTTTTTAGTAAGAACAAATAAAAACTGACAGATCTTATATGCAGAACTGACTGCATTATTGCCCCCCACAACTGTGCTTTTCTGCTCAGCACAGTGGAAGCAGCAGCTCTGAGGCCCCGTGTCTGGCAGAGGCCAACAAATGACAAAGCTCTGCCCTCGCTCGCGCACCTACAGCGGCCGCTGCTCCTCGGGGGGCTTCTCCCACAGCGGCCTCTGCGAGGCCCAGCCTCGCTGCAGCAGTCCCAGACCCACAGGCCTAAATAAAACATAAAGCAAGATGGCTCTCAGCAAGTGGCTTGGTTTTGTTTTGTTTTCTTTTCTTTTCTTTTCTTTTAAGAAAGAAAAAACTCACTTTCTGTGAAAAAATTTTTTTTTCTTTTTAAAGTGCATTCACCTTCTATTCAGACCAATGAAGTAAAGCAGAGGAAATGAGTTTAGCAAAATCTTAATAGAAATTAATGACAACAATAGCTTCTTGAGTGGCTTTCTAAGGAAACCGGTCTGTAAGATGTATTTAGAAATATATTCCCTGCAGTAATGCCGACTGTTGAAGGATGATTGTGAAATTCAAAAATAGGTTATAATTTATAGCATTTTGCATTTCTTATTCAATGTTTTATTACACAACTATATTTCTATAGTACTTTTAATCTCATTACAAGAGAACAAATGAAAGAAAACAATGTCTACACTACTATAAAGCCCAGCCTCTTCCTATCACGAAAATTGTATAATAAATCCACGTACTGATCTAGCTCTAATTTCAATTTCATCCTTTGAATTGTTTTTTCTTCACAGTTCTGAGTGGGAATCTTACTCTTCCCATGGTTAGAAAATGTTTTATTCTGCAAGATTTTTACAATGCAGGCTTTGATTGCAATATTGTAATAAGCATTTAATGCTAAAAAAAATAGATACTGGCAAGAAACATAATGTTTTAACTTGGTATACAAAAAAGCTTTGTGTTGTCCTGGACGCTGTCTCATTACAGAAACCACATATGAAAACATCCCCTAGAACAAGAAATATCTTACATCTGTAATTAATATTTTTAACTTGGCACTGTACAGCTGCCCAAATATTGCAGTTCATAATAAACTCATAGCTTGGCAGACATTTTAAGGAGAAATATAGTACATCTCATAACATGAAAATGGGAATTTAATTTGGATCCCTTCACATTCACATAGCTCCACAGTTTCAGTGTGACCTTGTCAAACATGCAGACACCGAATTGTGGGTCAGTCTGCTTGAGAGCTGGAGAGCAAATCACAAGGACCCCCACGGGCCCTGTGGAAGTGGAAAGGGAGAAAAGGAAACTCATGAAATACAACAAGGACAGATGGAAAACCCTGCACTTGGGATGGACTAACCCCGCGCAACACCGATGGGCTTGGTAGCAGCTATGCTGAAAGGACCTGGGGACAGTGTAGGCCAAGTACAAACCATCAGTGCGGCCTGGTACCTAGCAGGCCAACAGCGTGCAGAGCTGCATCGATAGAAGCAGAGCCCAGAGATCAAGGGAAGGCATTTTCCCCCCTTACTCATTATATGTCATCTGGAATATTATATGAGGCTGGTGTATATAGACCAGAGGGGGTCTGCAAAGGACTGGAAAATTTGCCCTGTGAAGTGAATCTGGGGAAGCTGGACCTAAGAGCAGCCTTCCAGTCCTTAGGTAAAGATTGCCAAGACAGTGGAAGCAGAAAACAATGATCACAAATTGAAACTGGGGACATTTCAACTAGATAGAGGGAAAAAAAAAAACAGTCTGTTGGGACAGGTTGCCCAGAGAGGCTGTGAAATTTGTGGTGTTGAAGGCTTGCCAGACCCAACTAGATGATAATCTGAGCCCTAGACTGCTTTTACGGCTCACCCTGCTTTGAGCAGGACCTTGGACTAGATACCCGCAAAGGTTCCTTCCAACCTCAACAATACTTATAAATTCCAAATTAATAGGAAAATATGTGCAGGGCAATAAGTCTCAACGAAGACTCAAGTAGCAACATGGACAAAGAGCAAAAAAATCCTTTCTCTAATATTTCTGTAATATACTCTTGTGTATCAAAGTAGCCATGAAACTAATTATATCTGTGTGTGAAACAAATATGGAAATGCAATGAAAGTTTGAGTCAAACACTTACCTATCATTTACTTGCTTGTAACATTATATGCTGCATTTGTAATATCCCCACAGTAATTTTGAAAGATATATCTACCATAGCAAGAAAAATAATTACGGCATCAGTTGAAGGGCCTGAAAATGACTGATTTTAATGTGTGGATGGTATGTGTCCAGTATCTGATTTAATACAAGATCAACAAAGGAATATGTTGGTATAATTTAAAATAACATATAATAGTGATCATGAAATGGTGTTTTAATGAGTGCATACTGGGACAAACTATATGTTCATCTACACCCCTAAAAATTCAAGTCACCTTCTTGTCAGTGAATTGAGATCAGAATTCTGCCTGAGTTTCTGATGAAGAGATTAAGATATTTAGGAATCACAGTCTGCAAATTGTTTTAAAATCAAAAGATGTCTGGATCTGTTGTTGTAAATTCAAGTTGGTGATCAAAAACTGTATGTATTTGTCATCTATTTTATCATTTTATACAGGTACCTAGAGGAGGACAAGGTTAGTACATAATCATACAGTATGAATTTGCTGTCTTTCCTTCATGTGAGAACATACCAGCTGAAGCAATCAGTATGAGAATCTGGCATCTGTGCTGCTGTATAGCATCACACAGTCTGGCCCTGTATTCAGACTAGTAAGAGACATCCCTTAATAAGTATACATCCCCCTTAAGCATGGGATGAGAAGGGAGATATTTAGACTCCCCTCAGCAGTTGCGGAAGACACACTGGTGAAAGGAATTTAATGTGCATTCGCTGCTCCTATTTATGCAACCAGAGCATGACATTTGTCCTGAGCAAATCAAAATCCCAGGTCCTGGTGAAAACACAACCGTTGGAAACTGAAGAAATTGAGGGAAGAATATCCTGAAGAGTGAGGCCTGTGAATTAATTCAGTCTGCACAGAGATCATCTCTCTTCTCTCCCTCTTGCATCTCTCTTCCCAATTTGAAGTTAGGAATTTTGAAATAAATACTTTTAAAAGTTTTAGATCTTTAAAGACACAAATGGGCCCAAATAAGTTTTTACTGAACATGTTTGAAAAATGTCAGTACTTCAGACCTACTGACTTCTTCAGCTTCTAAGAACTGGTTTGACCCACTGACTCTGTGTGTGCATTCTGCTTCTTAAGGTCCATGAAAAAAAATATTAGTCTGAAATACTTCAAGGATAGATTTTGGATATATAATTTTTATGTGGTATATACCAATAAGTTCACAGTTTCCTCTGGGAGTTCCTTTTGAGGCATAAGGTACAGGTGCCTGATCTTTAACCAGAAATAGCATCAGCTTCATTAACACACTTGCTGCCGGTCTATATCTCCCTTCAAAAACGATTTATGAATTCAGTAAAACATTCTGCATCATTTACCTATATGCTAATCCATATTTGCCATCAACAAAACTTGCAATATTCAGTGTCACTAGTATGTTTCACATTTAAATCATTAGTTTAAATTTTAAAATGAGACCGATTGTAATCTCCTAGCTTTTACTACTGCACTGCTTCCTATCATATACGAATTTAGATTTAAGTCATGGTAGTTATTAGATACTGTCAAAGTTGCACGAGAGGAAATAATCTTTTTTTTTTTTTTTAATTATAAACAGTGGGAGAATCGGGAAAACAACCTGAATTAAATTTCCAAACAGAGAAGTCCACACCAAAATATCATCCTGAAGACAGGTAGGAATGTAAGAATGTCATACATATGTGCTGGATGCTTCAAATACTAAACATTCTGCACCTAGAAAAGTGTACTTCACTATGCAATAAAAGCAAGAGGATGCCACACACTGATACCACAAAGTGACATATTATGATTTGCCCTGACACATTGGAATAACTCTCTTTAGGAATGACCTTCAAGCAACTGGAATTGCATGTGTAATTATTGTCTTTAATAACATACCAGCATACTATATTTTTCACTCAATTTTTTATGAGAAGATGTTAAATATACTATATAAAGAAGCCATTTCATCCCCAGTCTCAGCATTTCCCCTCCTACATATATGTATATTTATATGTAAAGAAAACATAAGTGGGCTTCTGAAGGGTAGTTGCTCCCCTGTAGAAGTTTGTGAGCTTCTCCTAACTGTCTCCTAACGTATGCGAACTATCCTTTTAAAGGTATTTTTTGAATGCAAATCCCCCACACCTTCTTCAGCAGTTAATGAAAAGTAAAAGGCAGTACAGGATAACTTGAAGTGGTTTAGTATCTCTTCTAGACAAATACAGCTGAGAAAACAGAACCTCTTGCCTAACATTATTTACAATACTTGAGCTTCTTGGACATAAAATTATTGCCTAAACTAAATCTAGTAGTAGTTGTGATTTGTTTCTTGCATGGTAGCAGTGAGTCCTAAGGAATTCTAGTTGATATTTTTCAGTACAATCAGTTGAGTCCTCAATAGAGGTCTAGAAAATCACAAATGACTCTCTTCTATAGAAAATGTCTCTTTCTATAGAAAGACTGGTAACACCAACTTAAATTAGTAGGGGATGAGTTCAACACAGACAAAATGTGAAAGTCTTGTTGCAGAGAGCAAAAATGCAGATAATATCAAGAAGTGGCCAGGCAAATTAATAGAAGTCTATCAAAAGCTATTAAATACCAAACCACCGCCTGAAACTCAGAAGGCTCTAAACTGCAATTTGTTGAAGGATAAAATGATACCCTGGAGAATGTATGCACTGCCCAGGATCAGAAACGTTTTCTGACATTACTTTCATTCATTGCTTTCTCCTAGTCTTCCAAGTACACGGAGTTCTAAGGGTGTTTGCAGCTCAGGTAAGAACCACAGACTGCTGTGAAACCTACAGCAGGAATGGATGAGTGCTAGTTACATATGCAAAGCTGTGACATAAGGAATGAATCTGCCTTTTTGTGAGTGTATGTCTGCACTGGAGTCATGCAGAGGGATTGTTAGAGACAAACCAGATAAAAGTAAAACATGACACAGACAGTAGTCATGAAGAAATAACAGGAGAAGTTATGTGCTTGGCTAAACACCTCTGTTTCAATCTAAAAAAGAATCATTCTCCCCATGACTAGTCTAGAATCGATGTTAAAACATTAAAGAACACCCTGCTGAGAAAACTAAGCATATTTGGGCAAGCCAAGGAAGCAGACTAGCGAGAGGAAGCACTGGAAAATTGTTTAGGAATACAAAGAAACACAGAGAAAGAGCATGCTGTGAGCAGAACAGCCTGCTTTTCCAGCAGAGCTAGAATTAGATGGCCTATGCAGAACTTACAGAAGCTCAAGAGGCTATATAGGCTCTACTATTGTTTTAGTGCCTCGGGTAAAGGAATAAATTGGGGTTTTCTGCAAAGAAACTGCAGGTATGTAGAGGGAAGAATTTGTAGGTGCCATATTCAGACAAGTCTGTCAGCTTATTAGGGCTGGAGATAGCACAGCCTGCATTTACTGGAGTGCCCAGTCTGACCCAGGGAGTGTCCTGGAAGCCGACGTTATCCTGCCGGGTGCCCTGCCAAAACCAGCTTTGGGGATGGCCAGTAACCATGGCAACACCACACGTCCTTTTCCTTCCATCTTTCGGAGATTCCCAGAACTCAATGCAACACAAAGGAGTAGTTTCACTATGCACGGAGATTCCAGGCTGTCTTATACAGATGATGATATTTATGCAAACACCTGTGTTAGCTTTTGCTGTCATTTTATCATGTCACCACCCACTCCTTTACCTAATTTCTTCTAGAAAAAAAAGGCCTTTTTTTTAATTTAACCCCAATTTGGCTTGTCCCTACTTATTTGCTATACTTACAAGTACTTTAAAAAGCATCTCCATAAATCCAAGAGAGATGGTAAAAGATACCATCTGTTTAGAGGCTTTTGAAAAAAAATCCCTTATTACTATACTCAATGACAAAAACTGGGTAAGCAAAAGAAAATCTCTCCCATTTTACCATGTATCATTTCTTTTTGCATAAATAGATACTTAGGAGAAAAGACACTATGAAAAAATTATCCCTTACTATATTTGTTCTTCATAAGCAGACAGATTTATAAATGCATATCCTTGCAACATGACCTTCATTTTTTTCACTTTGTAAAAAGACCAACAGCCAAGTAAGTTTTTGTTATCATACCTCCATCTTAAAAAGAAAGAAAAGAAAAAGGAAGGAAGGGAGGAAGGGAGGAAACATAAAAGAATTCATGCCTTAGGAGACTCAAAGACTCAAGAGCTATAAGGACTATCCTTGACTACACTTACTATACTTTCATATTCTCCCTTACCTGCCTTTGCAAATGCATTTCTGTATCAAAGAATACAAAATCTGTATGGTGCATAATGTGAAGTTATACTCAAGGCAAATAAGGCAAAGGAAGAACACATCAATGTATTATGTATTCAAATTAATTGGAATTAACCTTAATTTCAGTCATTTCTAGGCTCAAATCATCTCACTCAGCTTCATTTCATAAGACAAGTGCTGCAGCTCTGTGACTATGCTAGGGGCCCTCCACTGAGCCACTTCTGCTTATCAACCTCTTCCTCATGCCGAGGGTGTAGCTCCACACACCCTCCTTGGACAGTTACTAATCCTTCTTTGCACAATCCACCAAGCTCATCTCTGTCTGTTTGCTCTTGTTCTTGGGAGTCTCTCAGTTCTCTCTCCTGCACACAATTGCTTCTTTTTTTCTAGGTGCTTTACCTCAATCTGCAATTTAGGAACTTTTCAGCATTCCTACCATCATTCTTCTTTATTCAAGCCCAGACTCCCCAGGAGAGAGATGTCCCTTTTCTTCGATAAGTTCCTTGTCCTTGTGAAACAACAAGGATGGAACAAGCAACCAGCCTTTCCACCTGCTGTCTTGCAACGTCCTTTCAAAACTGTATAATAAACCACAACAATTGGCAAACTAAGCAGAAATTAAGGCCAGCTACACTACAAAACTCATTCAGGTTATATAACCAGCTATTCTCAAAATCCCATTAGACATTTTGTATACTTAAATAACCTTAAACAATTGCTTTTAAGTCATTTACTTATCACTAAAGTGATAATTTGCCCAGTGAATTTTTGAATATTTCCAAAGATGGATCAATGTCCCCAGGCAACTTGTTTCAATGTCTTTACCACCCTCACAGGGGAAATCAAAAAACAACAAACAGAAAAAAATCCTACTCAGAATTTGCCTGTGCTACAACTTGCACCCATTACTTTTTATCTTCTGCACCTCTGGAGAATCTGGATCCAGATTTTCTACAGCCTTCCATAGGCAGCTGTAGACAGCAGTAGGAGCTCTCTGCTCTTCCATAGGACTGTACAAACCCGGCTCCCTGCACCTGCCCTGCTGCACCAGCTGCTCTCCCTCCCGGGCTCCCTGGTGGTGGTGGGTGCTCTGCTGAACTCATGCCGGGAAGCCCATGTCTTCCCAGTTAGTGCTGGGGAAACCCAAAGTAGCACTTTCAATTACCTAATTATTTTCTTAAGAATGAGAATAAAGCATAGCAGTAAAAAGAAAGGCTCATATTTGGACTAAAATAAAACTTTGAGAAGAAATCTCAACTTTGTGAAATATATTTAATGTAAATAACTTCTACACATGTCTTAGTATGGTATTTTTAGCATATATTGTTTAAACTAATGATTTACTTGTACAAAAGTTTAGAATATTCTTTTACATTTTCTTGTGGAGCAGTACAAGAG
The DNA here is from genome assembly GCF_059628265.1 of Tinamus guttatus. Lineage (NCBI taxonomy): Eukaryota > Metazoa > Chordata > Aves > Tinamiformes > Tinamidae > Tinamus > Tinamus guttatus. Next base: position 6,852,489 of record NW_028288586.1, read on the forward strand.
AATTTTACCCTTGTCCTACAGCTTAAGACAAAGCAGAAAATTTGCTACTGAATGTATAGAGAAGTAGTCACAAAGAAGTAAATACAGTTCTAGCTGCAGGATCTCCTTAAATAAAGCAGTGCCTGTAAATAGACACCAAAAATGAAATATGAACACAACTGACAGAACTACAGTATCTAATAAATTGAATGTATCTGCGAACTGGACATGGTGACACATCTACATTTTGACAGCTCAGATTGATTCCAGACAAAGGGCAGAGGCAATTCCAGACCTTTTGGATGAGTGGCTCTTAGTTCCTTTCTGAACTAATTGATTGCCTACTGCAGACAGCTGCGTTTCTGACATCAGTGGGCAGTGTTTGCTGCCTTAAAAATAAACGTGATGCTGTTGGAAACCAGAGCACGGCACACACGTCCGTGAAACAATGGAACACAACGGAGATGATCCTCCTGTAAAAGAACCACCTTCCTGGCTGAATTCCTCTAATATTCCAGTATACACCGTGTATAGGGAGAAAAGCAATAAACTGATAGCACATGAACCAGAGATAAAACATAATGAAATACAGTGTCAGCAAACGCTGCTGTCTCTTGTCACAGTCACCAGCGAGAAAGATGGGAAGGACTGATAATCACACAGTCACATAAGCGCTCATTCACTCCGCCAGTGCTCCCCACAGCATTGCCCTGAACATAGGAAAATCCCATCTGTTCTATACCGGGATACATTTTTACTTCTTCCTCAAGCAGCCAGTTTTTCCATATCACGTAAGCTGCGTTTCAGAGGCACAGCTAGAAGCAGTCGGGCTGCAGCGGCGCGGCCGGCTGATCTCAGCTCCCACGCGAGGCGACCCCGGCCCTCACGCGGGCGGTGTTAGGCAGACACGGGGCTCATCACCTCTGGTTTGGGAGCACAGTTCTCACTGTCATCTCAGTAGTAAGGATGGGGCAGGAACATGCAGAGAAAGCAGAGTCACTCTGCACTCAAAAGCAAGGCCTGGTCCAAAATGCATTAATTCAAAGAAGTTGCAGAGCAGCCTGAAGTTATCAGGACAACAAAACTTCTCAATCCTTTAAGACTCCTACAGCTTGGTAGAAGCAATGCTAGTTGACAGTGGGATAATAAGCAACTGCAATATGCTGTGATCAAATACTACTACGAGGGTTCAAAAGGTGAAAGTAGAAGAGAATGAACTGTTACACTGGCGGCATACAAATGTCCCCATATATTTAATAATTAAAAAAAAAATCAGTTTGGTTAACATTTTATTGCGTTTGTGTGCACATGTACCCAGCGGAGTGATGTCAATTAAAAAACAATATCTGAAAAATCTCTTCGGATTGAATCTGAAGCTGCTGGAGGTGTATTAGTGCAAGGGCAATCAGAACTGACGACTCTAAATTTTAAAAAGTTATTTCCAAGCTGCAAAATATACTCTAACATATATTGAATAAAAAGTTACATGGCAAAATGAAGTTATAAATTAAGCTTAAACCATGTGATTTGTATTTCCTTCTGACATTACTTTTACAGGGTCCATGTTAAATGTAGAAAACTCGTCAGTTAAGAAGTCACCATCTGCTACACTGCTCCTACCACATGAAAATAAATCCAAATATTCACTTGTAAAAAGAGAGATGGAATCTCTTACGCAGCCCACTGAAAAGGTAAAGAATGCTTCATTTAGTAAAGAGGCAGTTTCTTACAAAACAGGATTATCACTGTATGATGCACACACACAAGAAATGCTGTTTACTGAATATACTTCTCAATGAACATAAGTGGTCTGATAGTTGCATGTTTTCAGCACCCCTGAAAGAGTCCAATATAAGTTTATGATTCTACAGATAGCAAATTTGATGCCTAATTTGAAACAGATTTTCTAAAATATTTTTTAATACAGATGTATTACAATTCCTTTGATAAATTGTGATTAATGTGTCTTAAATGCAATTAGATACAATCAATTTTCAGTTAATTTTGATTCTGCCAGCTGTGGTTAATTTCTGCATACTAATTAAGATATATTAAAATTAAGGATTTGAATAAATATGAATGGTACATTGGAGAATATGATCGCCATGAAGCAGAGGCAGCACTGCTACAGGAAAACACTGTAAGTACAATTTATCTTGAAGACAGACTGTGTCAGTCACAGTCCAACTGTTATAGTTTACAAGTGCTTTGTAACCCAGTCATACAAGCTGTAACAACTTGAATTTGATAGAATATATAAAACATTTAAATGATTGCTAACTCTTTATGCTTTTATTTAATGTGTACATGTTTAACAAAATGTAAAAGTTTAATTCTGATACTATCAAAGATATCTATTACAACTAAGTACTTCACTCACTGACTGCTCAAAGATTATTAATGGGATTAGAAGCATATTTCAGTTTATGTTTAAAAATAAACAAACTGATTGGCATAGGAGCATTCAGGTATCTTAGAGTTTTACAGTCATTATTATGTTTAAGTTCTTTACAAGACCACCTAAAAGAGGTGGGGTGAAAGAGCAGATCTTTTCATGGCAGCTAGAAGAACAGAGCAGGATGACCTGTACAGCATAAGGCAGCAGAGGGAGAGAGTTGCTTTACGATCTATAGCAAGGATGCTTCCAGTGCTCCACGCTAGGCCATGTGGTGGGATAAAAATACACTGCTCAGTTGTCAATTAAAAAAAAAAAACAAAAACAAAAGTATTGACCACAAAAGGTATAAAACATCCTAACCCGTAACTTATTCAGAGACTGAAATAATGTTTTAGGACTGAAACATGAGAGCCCCATTCACACCTGCCAACTTCCACTACCCAAAATTCTGAAGGCTGGATTTTTTTCTTTTTATCATTATTGACTACTTTTTTCCCCCCTGCCGAGTTTGAGGGCACTTGACCAACTCTCACCTTCAGTAAGGAGAACTAGATCTTTCCTTACACATAACAAATTTCGAGAACCTCAGGATGGCATTAGGAGTCTCCCTCCCAAGCACGCTGTGGATTATCACAAGCGCAGTGACTGTTTTTATCTGGGGGCAGTTTCGGCGCAGCACTCCTCGCTGCAGGCCCCAGCGAGCCCGCGCGTTGGTGGAAGGCGCCCGGAGCGCGCGGAGCAGCGCGCCAGGAAGGGTTAATGCCCGGCAGGAGCTCCCTGCAGGCCGGAGGCTGCGGGGCCTGCGCTTCCTGTCGGCTCTCGGAGCCGCTCTGGGCCGCTCGTAGGAACCAGCTGCACAGAGAGGCTGAGGACAGGACGGTCAGCCTGAAGTACGGGAGCATCCAGTTATTCCGGTGTTGCCAGCTTTCCTAAAGTCTGTGGTCATTTAACTTTCCACGTGGGTATCCAGCACATATGCTCAGAAAGGACTTTACAGTGTTACTTCAGACTACTTCCATGCATAAATGTTTTTTAAAAAGCATTGGATCCAATGGCAAAGGGGAGAGAAGCCAGATTCTCGAAGGGCTCAACTATCCCTTAAGGAAAGAAATCCCGTTTAGAGTAATGACTTGAGGCTACCAATCAGCCGTACAGAGTTGCACTGCCCTGAACTGGGCACTCAGAAGACTTTAGGAAACAAAGAACACATCCCCCCGCTGTTCGTACAACTCGGTAGTGTGAGAGAAAAGCAACTAATAACACTGTGCTTCTTGTCACCTCATGGAAACAATGTTCCCTGATACTTATCCTGGTTCAGCCTATCAGTAAGAACAATGATACAGGGCATGTTTTGGACTTCGTTTTATTCATAACATCTTTGGCATAATGATTTGTTTTTATTGATCTACATTTTCTTTCTTTTTTTTTTCAATATATATTTCAGATTAATATTGTGCAGTTTGTACTGCACGACAGTAGCGATCTGGCTGTGATTTTTCACTAGCGTCAGTCAGTCTGTTGACGATGTATGACTCATGACAGAAATTAGCTATTTTCGTACAAGCAGTTTCACTATGCTTGAAAAATACTTTACTGAACTCAGCCTACATCTTAAATTCCATTTAAGAAGTAGAATTTGTTGCAGCTGAGTAGTACAGCACTGGTATAATAACTGGAAGATTTATCCCCAAACTATAGTTGTGGGTAATGTAAGAAAATGCTTTTCATTAGGATTTACTCTTAAAACAGCTGTTATAATCTGTGTCATACAGGATGAGACATTCTTGGTCAGAGATTGTTCAAGGAAATCGAACGCTGAACCCTATGTTTTGGTTGTCTATTATGGAAAAAAGGTATACAACATTAAAGTACGTTTTCTGGAGGAGAGCCAGCAGTATGCACTGGGAACAGGGCTCCGAGGAGATGACGTAAGTAAAATACCATCTAATGTTATAGTCTATTGGTTGCGTGTTACACTTAACAGCTCTGAAGGTGATTAGTTACAAATCTTCCTACATAGGAAGGTTGCCTTATGCTTCATTAATTTTTTTGTAGGCCTCTTATTTCAAGTATGTTTTAATCTTTCAATCAATTTCTCAATAGTTTAAATCAAAATCTGATGTAAATCTGTGTGAAGGCTTCCTAAGAATTGATAAGTCTACCTCCCCTGACTCAGTAACATCTGCAAAGCAAAGGGGAAGTGTCCTTCCTTTCAACACATACATCTTTATACATACAACAGATTTTGTAATATTTTTACAATATAAGCAGATATTTTAAAACATAGGCAGCTCTATACATCTGACAGCATGTGCTGCTGCTATTATTGTTGTATAATTAGCCAGTTTTTCGTATTCTGTCTCTCAAATAGCAAAAAGGAAGTCACAATCTTTAAAAAGAAATGAGGAAATACAACCAAAGTTGTCATGGCTATTCAGAAGCAATGAAAGAATGATTACTTGCCCCTCCATCAGTCTTTGCAATATGATAAATTTAAATTAGAAAATACTTTTAATTAGCAATATGCTCCTTTGCATAATTAAGTTTAATTACATTCTTAAGAGTCAATTGCTATTCTAACTATATGGTTAAATGATACTGTATCTGCAGGTCTTTCCCATATGAAGAAGAAACAAACAAAGAAAAAAAACACTTGTTTCAGAACTGAAACAGTTATCTCCATAACTGCACAGATATCTATATATCTATCAATGATATGATAAGATAGATAACTTAAACTTGCAAAAAAATTAAAGAAAGTTACAGAAGTCCTAGCTGAGCACCAGATTGTGCATAAGGAAGCATCAGACTTTGCAGCAGGAAAAGAGAACAAGACACTGTGCTGGTGATTATTAAATATGCAATCAGTAAACAGTCAGCCAGCTGAAGTGGCAAAGCCCCTGCAGCTGTTTTCAATTATGTCCTTTCCATTAGGATGTTTAAAGCATATCTTTCTTGAAAAGCTGAACTCGAAACTAGCTAACTTGATGAATTTGCTAGGACCAAGACTAAATTTGGACTCTGACAAATTGTGGAATAGGATTCATGAGTTTTCAGAGATGAGACACAGGTTTTACTGGCAAATTGTTCTTCAAGAGAACTGGTTGAATAATGAGAAAAAAAAAATGCCCACTTTGTTGTGCAAGCACAATAGAACAGCTTGCGAAGCAGAAAGATAGAACAAATTGAGAACAACACTGCATATGTCACCATGGCATTGCTGCTGAGCACTACCAGTCCTCTGGAAAACACTGCCTACCTGCTCTGCGCTAGACATCCTAGAAAATTTTATGGAGTTTTAGTATGTCCTTAACAAAATGCAAGTTTAGTTTTCCATGACTATTAGGTTGTTTAGTCTTGCTATAATGACCAAAATCAAAAAGTTTCAGATTAGAAGAGATGGCCAATTAAAAAAAAATAGAATGAAACTAATAAACTACAAAATAATGTAGTATGTGCTACACATTACTAAAAGTTAATGAAAAGCTGAAGCTTTAACATTTTAGTACATCTGATAATTACAGCAGCTAGAAAGAAAAGTGGTGACCTGAGCACAATATAAAAACAACTTTAAAGGAAAACAAAAAGCTTCTACAGAACCAGAAGGAAGAAGAATGTGATTCCTCCTGTCTCAGGAAATATCCAAAAAAAAAAAAAAAAAAAGATTTACACCTTGGTTTCAACTTGTTCACAGAAAACAAACATTTTAAGCAGTGGTTCTGGAATGACACTACTCAGATTAGAAAGTTGCAATTCCAGAATAAGGTTTGTTACCAACACCCTATCTAAGACTTGGCTCTGCCAGAGAAGTCTGTAATTGTGCCCTGATCTTAACGCCTATTCTTTTCTTTTGTTTAGAAATCTCCCATAGATCAACTACAACAGAAAAAAAATATTGTTGTGATAGACTGGTGAGTCATGGGGACAACCACCCCCCATTTCTCTGCATTATTTTCAGAAAATGTGAAAATAAACACACTGAAACAGGCACGAAGCACCTAGGTAGCAATGAAGGAACAGTGGCACCAATCCTGTTCAGCAGAGGTACTTTCAGATCATTTGAAAGGATTTCCCATATTGCTTTTTCCTGAAAATTAAAATCTCAGCTTCTGCACCTTCCAAGAGTTCTGTCTTAGAGTGTTAAGACAATTTGTCAGGCTGTCAGCTCCCCACTACAATCATTTTCAATATTAAAGATCCACAGATATCTGCATCCCTTCTGTTCATATACACAGCTGTTTTTGACAGCTCAGAACAACTCAAAACCTTGCTCACATTCAAAACTAACCAGGACACAAAAATTAATCACTCTTCTTGTTAACTCCTTTGCAAAACCAAATCCGGCATGCACAAAAGAAACATTGTTTTATGGCGCCAGCAGCTTCAGGCCCAAATCAAAATGCAGCAATAACTGCTTTAGCTTCTAAAAGCAAAGGCAGGAGCAGACTGTCCTTCAGCTCACAGCCTGTTTTACAGAGTATTCTAGACCTAGACAGATGTGTATCTGGATCTAGCAGTGCTGGGCACGGATATTTTCTCAACTCGCTGCCACTGTTTGCAGCTACGTGTCGTTTTCAAATTATCGCTCGCACGGCTCACATCGTTTCAGCTTGATTCATTTCAAGGAGAGTCAGATGGATTAGCTCAAACTACCATCAGCAGCCACTACGCTTAAGAGTAGATGAGCAATCACTCTACTACCCCTGTCACTGGCAGTGCTATATGACCTCCAATAAAATGGAAATAGCAAATAAGAGGATGATGGTAATTGGGGGATGATGGTAGTACCTTCACCTGAGAGAGAAGCTTTTAAGATAAACACTTTTAAGGTGACACTTTAAATTCAGGACACTCAGAGTGCTACCAACGCCTCTAAGCAATTACACACTACATCTTCCATCTTCTGGCAAGTACTGACTGGTGAACTACTGCTCATACGCAGGCTTTTGAGGCTCTTCTGCTTTTCAGAGAAAACAAAATATTCAGAGGCTTAGTTGAACAGAGGAGGAACCAAAAAGCAGCACAACCACCGTATTCCCATGGACACTGCTCAGTGTCAGGCTTTTGTCCCTGCACCAGGGCCCCCTTCCCCCTCCTTTTTTTTTAAATGGCAGTTATATAAAATTAATGAATGACTCTTAAGACCCTATACCTGTCTCCTGTAGCACACCTCTAAGAAAGCAAAGATCCGTTTGAATCTCTTCAGACAGTCAAGGGAGAGGAACAATTCTGAAAGGCTGCATTTCCTTCATCCTCGTGGCTTTATGTCTAACAAAAGGCACAGGGTTCCATTAAAGGGTCAAGAATATAACACTTAGGATGGTCAATGCTTGTCGTTATGATGCCTAAGTCAGTTTTATGGCCTAGCAGCCATGGAAGAGACTCAGGACTTAATATTTTAAATCTCTTTAACTCAAGTAAGAATGCAGAATGAAAGAAATCAGGAAAAAGACAGAAGTGCAACAGCTGAGAGGCAAAATATCTCCCATTTTAAGAGAGCTACAGCTTAGCAGTACAGTGACACGTGACACTTGGCAAGTGAAGCTAAACCAAAGGAGATTAAACAGTTAGCACAATATTTCAACAAACAAAATCAGACAACAGGAAAAGAAACAGACCTGCTACAGAAAAGTTTTAAGGAATGGCATGAAACAAACTACGATTTTGCCTAGATCCCTAGTAACAATAGCAATCTTGAACATTACAAAGTAACTACACTCATTTTGGGATCAAATTATTTTGATGCCAGGATAACAAAGTGGCAGTTGATCAGAGCACAGACTTTACCTGAAAGATTCTCTTGCTATAAATTGAGTGTGGATGGATCAGGTGAAAATCATCATGGGATGTACTAACTGTATGCCCATGGATGTCAATGTAATAAACAATATATTAAAATTGTTTTAGGTAAAGGCAAGTATAATGTCACAGTAAACTTTCATATTGCATACAATTCTAGTGCTTTAATAACGACGAACCCGAAGAGGAGCTGAGGACAAACAGTACTGTGACAAGAGGAATGGATCACAAAATTTGAAGTTAGCATTTTAGTCTAGAAAAGTGGAAGGCTCTGCAATTCTACACACAGGGTAAGCCACAGGGAAAATAACTAAACTGAAGGTCAATGATAGGCAGCAAGTACTAATGACTGGACAGTAGAGGCCTGGCAACCATCAGAATGGCAGCATTTAAGACTCCCAGCAAGCCAGGTGAGGATAAATACCTGGACAAGGTAAGGTGCAGCTGGATCAGCTCAGGAACCGCCATCCAGATCTCTCTCAGTATAGGAAGAGGATTAAAGGATGCCATCGGTTTGAACAGAGAACATCAGTAAAACCCTAGTGCTTACCCTTTCCATGCCGTTCTTCAAAAGGCTTTCACTTCCTCAGTAAATTGAGCTGGCAAATAAAATGTACATTCACAAAAGGGCAGACGAATTATCAAGGTAAAGAAATGTGCACTACATAGGTGTGATTTCTAACAGGGTAAAAGTTAATAATGATTTACAGTTTCTTCATCATTTCCAAGAGTATCATACGTATGCAATCACAAACTTTCACAGGTGATATTGCATTTCTGGGATAGAAACATCCCAAGCAGTTTCTGTCCCAGCCAGGAAGCTGCTTTCTCCTAAAGACAACAGTTCTTCGGAGGCTCAAAGGAAATATAAGAGGATTCAACTTGGGTGCTCTTCCTTTTATGATAACTACCATTTAATCTCATTCTATGCAAAATACTGCCTATCTCTAATAATGTCTATTAAAAAGTCTTTTAATGTTAGAAGAGACAAAGACTTCCAGCATTTCAATTATCAGCCACTGATTCAAATTTTACTTTTTTTCCCCCCCCCCCACAGAAATTTAATTCTGTGAAAGAAATCATTGACTTCTACAAATATGTTCCCATCACGCTTATTGATGGAAAGGACAAATCAGGAATCCAGAGAGAGCAGTGCTACCTTACATACCCACTCCCGCTGCGCAAAAAGTGCTTCCTGCCGTGACGACGCCAACTCGTCTGCGTAAGCCTGCTTGTATATGGATCTTGGGTGTACATTAAACGGTATTCAATAGCCCCTGAAATCAGTAGGTGTCAGTCAATGCACGGGACCAGATTATAAGATTAGCTTGAATGAAATAAATCCTGCTACTTGACATGAGCGAGACTGATTCCTTAGCTCTAGTGAGATACAGGCATTCATAGTTGAGCTTTCAAACACTTATGCAGTAAGACCATTTATGCAAAAAATCCCTTTAAATTGCCTGTGCAAATCTAGAGATAAAAGACACTATTGGGAATAGCCTAAGTGTTTAAACTCAACAAAAAAGATTTTCCAGTCTGTACCACAGAAGGTGATATTTTTCCAGTACAAACTATAATACTATGTTCATATGATCAGAGGTTTGGAAGACTTGAGCTTAGTTGGAATATGAAAAGCAAACATGATGCTGCACAGCAAAGTTCTCAATAGTCTCCCTTTCTAAAGTTTGACTAGTTAATTGGACAACACCGGAGCAACCCCAGTTGCCTCATCGTTAGAGAACAAGAGGAATAAAAACATCCAAGCCCCCAAACACAACTCTCCAATACAAATTATGACATAGCACACAATGGCACAGACTAGTTCAACAAAAATATAGCAACCGGTTGTTGATGTACTTGAAATCTTTTTACTTCTATATGCTGCATCAAAATGCAAAAGCGATTCATTACAATTATTTACCTGAAACCACTGGGACTAGTTACCTGAAACTACCGAACCTCCTGAAGGAAATTATTCAGAACAGCTGAGGTAGTCTGGCAGAACTCATCGAAAGGATGAGAGGCATGAAATAGAGGCTTTAGCAAGAGGTGGCTTTAGCAAGTCACTATACAATTTAATTTATGAAAGGTATTATATTTTTAAGAAGACATTTTCCAAACTAATTACATGAAAAAAATAACACAGCTTAACAATTTAGACAACAGACTGTGTCACTGACATAAGCTTTTGTAGATGTCTACTGAAGCAAAGACAGAAGCATTACTAGTATGTGTAAAAAAATCTGCAGTTCCTAATGCTGAACAACACTTTAAAAAAGAAAAAATACAGCTTGTTAGGAATGTTCTAGTTTTGCCAGAGACAATTCTTAAGAGAATTCAAAAACATTTATTTAGTAGCTTCTACAGAGACAAAAATAATTCAAACAGTAACCTGGACTTAAGGAGTTTAAACAACAGAGAAAATGAAGTATGTTTTTTCTTGTGTTAACAATTTCAATATTACATATGATATGGCAGGATTTTAAAATAAAAGTATTTTCACAATCAAAAATGCATATAGTACTGTTAGGTTTGGCATCAAAGTACATGAAGTGAAAAAACCCTCTAGTGTATACTCATCTAAAAAAATATAATTCCATTTGCATACAAAATGAGAACTGTTGTTTTGTTATTACTAACAGATAAAAGGAAATTTGTTCTGTGGAATAGGCTAGCCTATGGCACAAATGATATAAAAATGTTTAATGTGAACACAATGATGTATCAGATCTGACTGCTGAAAGCACCAAATACCTGAAGGATTTTAACACTGTATTGCAAAATGGTTGGAAAGCAATATTCTAAGTGTTTTTTTTTTTTCAAAATAAACCTCAATCAGAAGATGTACTTTATAGCCCTAAAATATTTACATTTCAATAAAGATACCGTACATACTTTATCAAAAGCAATGTATAATCTGCCAGAGTATAAAAAAAATATTTCCAGCCTAGTTAAATCGTTTACAAAAATGCACCAATAGTGAAAAGAAGTTAGGAACTACAAGTTCTTCCAAAGAGTAGTTCCAGTTCAAACATATAATACATATCCAGCATAAGAGTATTGACTTGTTATCTGTAAAAATGCAAGAAGTCATTTTAATTGCAAGTATGTGCTTAATTCAATAGAGTTCATTCTATATCATTTTAGAATAGAATGATTGCCAGGAATAGGAAAACACTCACATACAGAAACTTTAGACTGCAGTACTATCTCTCCTCCTTCTTTACTAAAATCTTGAAATTTGGCCCTAATTTAGGAAAGTATTTAAACAAATAAGTATACTGCTTACACTGCACTCAAGTTGGTAGAACATACCATATGTACATATGTAGCTAGGCAAATACTTATATGAATTGATGCCTACCAAAAATATATTCTAAATATCCAACCTCTTAATCTAAAGAAGGATGAGAGACTGCACTGGAAGTCTGGTTAAACACTGTCAACATAAATGCTGTGCAACATGGTTTTTCATCTTGAAAAGTCCTCAGCAAGTTCTCCCTGTGAATAAGCATGAACTCGCTGACCAGGGATCTAACCAAAAGCCCAATTCTGCACAAGTGTCTCTGTCAGGCGGCACGAGCACAGGGTGACAGGCAGGTATATACTTGGCTCTTCACTCCTCGAACTTCTGAACAGTCTGCTGGGACCACATAGGCTGTTAGGAAAGAGCAGCTTATCTCTAAGTTTGAGGAAACCTAGAGCTCTGCCTGCTCAGCACAAACGGAGCATAAAAAGCCAGCCAGATACCTGTCTCTCTCTCAGGCCAGGTTTTTCAGTGCCATCTTATGCAGTAGGAGCAACTGATCTCACAGATTCTTCATTTCTAACCTTGCATACCAATGCAGTCCACAGAGGTCCTTCTGTCCCACTAAAGCAGGGTACTTTCATTTAAGTTTCTTTTTCACAGCACTTACTTTATCACTAAAGCTATGATGTATACTTGCTGCTCACAGAGGACCAAAGGTATTTTTAATACCTGTATGACTGATTTCTGAAACACTACGTTGTAATCAAAAAGAGTTAAATTTACACATATCTTGTAGTCTAAGATTCCAATTCATACCAAACTAGCACAAACCAGTTACAAGCACAGTATCCTAGCACAGAAAATGGCAACGAGAAAGATGTTTGCATAGCAAATCTTCAGATTTCTTTCAGGGAACAGATGAAGTTGTCTTCTGGTACTTATTTCAAATAGGAGAGTGCAAAGTAGTGCTTAGCCCTCACTATCGGCTTCTCATTATCTCTGTAACTCTCCTCTCCCACTTTGCTAACAAAAAAAAACCTTTTGGCAAAACAAAGGAGTTATTTCTATCTTCCCTTCCAAACAAAGTAGTGTCAATCATTAAAAATAAGACAAATAAGCTAATCTCTCACTTGATGTTTTTTGTTGGAAGAGAAAGAACATCCCAACCCTTGGTTGCCTCTATCAAGTGCCTCTGTCCGTGACTTATCCATTCTTCCTGGTCCACATACACTCTTCCACAAAACCAGCACTTAAACATACACTGAAGTGATTCAGCTGGTGAAGCTTCCACCACCTGGTAGTTATTTTTATGTGTTTTTTTTAGTTTCGTTTTTAACATATTCTGCTTTTTTGTTTGGTTTCCTGTCTCTGCATTCTGAAGAGTGAGACGTTTTCGGTAACGTTTCACACCAAGACAACTACTTGTCCTTTCTGAGAGAACTACTTTCAGGACGTGGCCTTTATACTTGTTGATAGTTTTCATGACATTAATTATCTCTGGCGAGTCAACATCAGGATGGTTTAATACCACAACTGGCTGGTTACGACGAGGGCATTTTATCAACTGATCCGTTCTCAAAGGGACAAGCCTGAGACGTCTTGCTGTCAACAGATAGGCCATGTCAGAACCAGAGCTGGTTTCTGATTGAGTTCTTGTTTTCCTCTTGGGAAGTTCCCTGAAACTTGCTTGTTTTCCTTTATTTTTGGGTCCTTGCTGACTCTTTGAATGGAGTTTGCTTTGCTTGCTTACATCACTACTTTTTTGACAGGAGATGCTACTTTGTTTACTATTATTTTTCACACTTGCCTCTCGCTTTGGTCTTTGTCTGAGTGAGATATTTCGGGCTGGAGCATTGGGTTCACTCAGATTAGATAAACACGGCAAATAACTGCCAGGTTTCTCAGAAACACTGACAGGAACGGGACGAGGCAGCAGCATTTCATTGCAATATGCAGAAGGAACTGATGTTTCACTCCTGCTTTCTATTCCAGTTGGGTCTTGACCGCTGGCAGCATTCAGCACTCTCAGCACTGTCCCTTTGGGAATAAACACTGGAGTGGCAACATGGGAGTTTTTAGCCATCCTGCTTTTAGATGCCTGTGCAACTGTAAGGAGTTGGTCTTCACCGTGTTCTTCACCACCAATCACACTGTTCCCACCAAGCAGCTGAGGCCAAGATGCAGACTGTTCCAACTCAGCAGCAGGGGCAATTCTCTCACAGCTTGCTGAATTTTCCTGAGACAAAAGCACCTTTTTACTAGCGACTTGGCATCTCAAAGGCATAGACTTCATGTTAGACTCAGCAGCAGACATCAACTGAGCAATCTTTCTGCACAGCAATGTTGCTGACTTTTTACTGCATGTTGTATCATCCCATCTAATGCCTTCTGGAACATTTTCAGCACCAGAGCTAAGAGAAAATACAGATGAAATGACAGGTCCCTCAAAAGGGCTGGCATAGTTTTCCATTCTCTGTAACTCTAGTGATTCTAGGAGAAGATTGTTCTTTGGATTTATGGCATCAACTCCCTTCAATTTGCTTAAGCTAACATTCGTATGCTCCAAAGGTGAAGTTTTAGTGACGTGAAAATTTCTTCCTGCTTCACAAGATTTAATAGATTTGTTATCAAAATCCGTAGTAAATAAACATATCCCTGGAGAGTTGATGAGTGGACTCTTACATTCATTGTCTTCACTCTTCAAAGGCAATGTATCCTTTTCTTTAAGGAGTGCAGAAGAAGAGGAATTTTTGCCTTCTTGAACAGCGTTTCCTGAAACATTCTTGGAACTTTTATCTTCAGAAGTAGTGGCATATTTGGAAGGGGATACATCCAGACTTCCTTTGTAACAGTACAAGTCATAACGCAAATTATTTTTGCCATCTGTTTCTCTCCTTAAGGATTTAGAATCACTTTCTTTTTCAGTACTACAAGTCACTAGAGACTGAGAACAAAGTTCTATAACACTTGAATGGACATCAATACCTTTCACCAAATGAAAGCAAAATTTCGATGCATCTTCCTTCTGTGTAGAGTTACAGTCCGAGGGTTGACTGCTAGAAGTATAGAAACATTCAGAATTCTTACCATATATGCTATCTGATGTAAGCTGGTTGCTAACACTGGATAATTTGTCTACATTCACTTCCATGGTTAGCAACTCATTTTGAAACGCGGAAGGTATTTTTCTTCCTTCTGTAGGTCGTTCTGTACCTTGATTCTCGGGTTCGTCTTCATCACAGTTCACAGGTTTGGAAGTTCCATCTTTCATAGGAATTAATTTAAGAACCAGCTGTCGTGCTCCATTTACTATTTTAATCTCTACTATTTGAGCTAAGCAGTTAGAGGGAACTACAAGTTCAGATGGTGCAATTACTGTTAAAGGCATCCCAGGTTGCAAAGGTTCTGTTTTTGGAGAATACACCTCAACTTCCACGCTTTGATTCTCACATACACTTACTTCAGATGGCTCCAACAATGTTTTGTCCTGGTTGGAAGTTGCATTTCTGATACATTCTATATCATGAGACAAACAGACTATTTTAGTCCCTTTATCTGGAACTTCACGAATAGTATTGGGAGACGAGCTTGGAAATTCATTTCGTAAAGGTTTTTTTTTATCATATTTCTGCTTTTGATATAAAGTGCTTTGACTTGGCAAGCCAGATTTTTTCTGCTTATGGTTTACGGGGGTATTTTTTAGCCGTTTTGTGGGCATTTCATGCACTCTTCTTGTATGTTTTACAATATAATCATGTCTAACAGCACCATATTCACAGTATTCACACTGATATGGAAAAGTGCCAGTGTGTTTCACCAAATGTCTCTGGAATTCTCCTTTGGTGTAGGATACATAACCGCAGTGGGAACATATAAATTTAATTTCGTCATGTTGACTTACATGCTTTTTATACTGCAAAGGATCCTTTGTTGAAAATCTACATTTATCACAGTAATATTTACCCGGCAGGAAGTTCTTTACTTTAAAAGTTTTCTGGTTTTTACTTGGGGATGTTTTTTCTTGTTTTTCAAAGTCTACAGCACTGGCACCCTCAGGAACAAAATGGAGGGCAGGTTGTGTAATATGACTGCATTTCTTGCAGATGAAAGAACTGTCTTCAGTCCACCCAAGTTTCTTATGCTTTTCTATATCCTGCATTGAAATTTTCTGAACATTTCTGCATTTCATACAGCTTATTAGTGAGAGCTTATTATTCTCAGCCTCAGTCCCTTGGTAACAGCAATTCTGGTCATCATCCCCTTTTGATGGATTAGCTTTATCCTCTGAAGACTGTTTTGGGGAGGTACTTAAGGAATTATTTTCATCACTAAGTTGTCCAGGATACAATTTTGGTAAGATTTCCCTCATTTTTTTCAGCTGCATTTCAGAATATTCAACTCTGCACCGGTGTATTCAAACCACAGAAGCAACAGGCAGAAAGTTTTCTTGGTAGTAGTCTTGCATATGTTGTTTATCAGTCAATCATCCAGGTCACCAATCTGTGAAATACACACTTGGGAAGAAAAACTGCTCAGAGAAGTGCATCCATGTTATATTCCCAGTCCTTCACTCTGTTCCATCAACCTGCAGCACTAACGAAATAAAAAGCAGAAGATTACATCAGTTAAGATCTACTAATCAATGTGTTAGAGAACCTACAGCTAAATTACAGTGTGCAAATCTACTGTTAATATAATATTGTGTTGGGCACCCACAACTATTAATTCTAAGCAAAACATACACAATCAATGAATCATTTAATGTTTGTTCATAATCAAAGTGTTCTTAAATTCATAAAATGACCTGATCTCTACCAAAACCTGGACTGTTTGCATCTCTTCCATTTTCAAAAAAATTTACATTCAGAATGTACTTAAGCTTAAAAAAAAAAAAAAAAAAGATTCTTAGTAACAGAATTGAGCACCAAAATATGATTTCAGTTCATACGCAGCCCCCGACTCAGGAAAAGATATTATTAAGCACTACAGATGTCACTCTCCTGTGAATCTGAGAAGAAAAAAGAAACTGCAAGCCTTACTAGAAACACAGAACCATGAATTTGTTTTTATATATCAAGAATTTCAAGGCAACTTGAATATCCTTAAGTACAGATGAAAGTTCTTTTTTAATCAGTGCCAATGTTTCCAATCCAAGACTCCTGAATGCTAAATCATAACAGGGAAATTCTACTTCACAAGTTCTCAAAATAATTAAGTCAAAATAATCTGTGGTTGCATAAAATTAATACTTTCAGTTTTCTTAGTACTGCAATATGATCATTTCTGCCTATCTAGACAAGCATTCCAATAATTCACTCCCCCCTGATAATATAGAGTGTGTAAAACAAGCAAAATAATCAATCCGGTGTAAAACAGAGGGAAAACAGTGGTGAGAAACCACCACCACACAATCTGTGCAGAATATTTGGTCGCACAGGTTCCACAGCTGTAACTGTCTCTTTTCTAAATTTAACATGGACAAGAGCTCGGCTTTAAGAGCTTTTGTCAAGACTACAGACCACAGATATTTGGAAAATAAACAAATAAAAACTGTCCTTTTGAAATACATACAGGATAAATGTCAGTCATATGATGTCCAAAGTTAACAGCAATGACTATAATCTATTCAACGTCTCTCTTACTTAAGCATTTGTCCTTACAGATAGAGTGCTGCACAGACAGGCATCTGCATATAGACCCTAAGGTACCTCTGGATTCCATCACATTTCAATATATCCTGCTACTATCCTATAGTTGCTTCTGCAAGCAAATTCTTCTCCGTGTGTATCGACAGAGAGCACTGTTTGAGCACAGAGCTCCTATCATCGACAACTATCCTACTAAGGAGGCCTCATTCAGGTGGGTTATTGTCCACCACAGTGCACCTTCAACAGCTTCACCTTGAGAAGCCACTATCTGACCCAGAAAGCTGTTCTTGCATTGCCCTCGCTCCATCTGCTAGTGAACCTGACAGCTAAAGCCCCTAGGAACAGGCCTCTGCAAAAAGCAAGCACACTGATTTCTGTCAGCCTCAAACAGCAATAAAATAAGTTATAAGTTTGCTCAGGGACAAGATTGGGCTTTTTTGCCCTTAGCAGGTAGATAATTGCATACATGTAAAACTTGCTAGCAGGTAATTTCTTAGGACTAGTAACTTCACCTCATAATGATACAGACAACTACACCCGGCTACATCCATATCTGGGGAAAAAATAAATGGCATTCTCCCAGGAAGTCAAAGGAGAAACCATGTGGAAAAAGAAAAAGTCACTGCTGAAATGACACTCATGTTGTTTCTCCACCCATTTATTTCTCCAGTTTCTCGTGAATGCCAAATACCTAATAGGAAAAGTTTTAATGCAAACTTCTACTTTGTCATTATTTTGAGAAAATATAGAAAACTTTCATACAATACCAGGTGTATTTTGGGTCTTGCTGTTTAAGACACCGCAATCAAGAGAACACATTCGAACTTAGCTCATCATTCTAAAGAAGAGTATTCTCAGTGTTTCAGTTCCCTTTTTTATTTTGATACCTAATGAATAAAGAGCATGTGACAAACAGCATGCATTTATCATACGTGATCAAACTAGTAAGATTTTACTCCAGCCAAGTGCAGCACCTCTCACATGCTAAGTTCATAGGCTGCACCCAACCATCAAAGCCTGCCCTGGTATTGCAAAGGCAAAAATCAGTCATTTCCTAAGAGAAGGAAGATTTTAAAAAGAATCAGAAGACACTAAGTTTCTTTTTTTTTTCTTTTTCTTTCTTTTTTTTTTTTTAAAGAAACTCAAGTAAGCACATTTGTTTGAACTTTACAACCACATACTGTACATATACTACCAACTTAACAATGACTGCGTCCCTGTTGAGCAGAGTTAACTGTACCAGTGACCCAACTCAATAGTCACAATTATTGTCTTCTAACTTGAGACCAAAGGACAAGAGATCCAAAGCTCTTCGCTCAAGTGTAACACACATTAATTAAAAGAATTGATTTTGCATTAAAAACAAACCATTCAAATATTCCAAAAGAGTACTTTCCTACAATTATTTCTTCTTGAAGACATCTTTTTTCACCGTGACAACTAGGCACACAATCACAATACTTTCTGTATCTGAAATCCACATAAAGCTTCTCCCCCAAAATAAATCAGAATTGTCAACATGGAGGATTAAGAAGTGCAAAGACCATGCATCATTTTTTAAAAAAGATTTTATTATCAAGCATACATTTATTCCACTCTATGGGAAAATCTTAATTACATGAAGTTTTTACTAATTATGGTATAAAGTTATGCAAAATATTGATTAAAACCATCTCACACTTTCTAATGCATTTTCCAAAGAAAATAAAAAGGTGAACATGTATTAATGAAATTATAGAGTATTGTACTGAAACGGAGGCCTGTGATTCTGACACCCCATTCTGACACACATGATTCTGACACCCGATTCAAGCAGCATATTGCTCAGCAATCTTGTTGCAATGCACTCAACAAGACATCTTAAAATAACTCCTGCCTCAGAAGTAATATTTGAGTGCCCAAAGCTCCTACAGTTGCTTGTAATTAGACATATATTCAGCAACTTTTACATTTACATTGCACATGCCTCCATCTTACAGAATTTACAGCCATTTTAAAAGATCCTCCAAGCACCCAAAGCACTTGGTGAGTAACATTTAGTGTTACTCTCTCCTAAGCTTTAACACTTGTAAGCAAGAAAGCAAGGCATAAAGGAAAGCAGAGCCTCATTACAGGTACACACTCCTCCATGCCCAGCCCTCAAAACACTGAAAAACTTCATTCCTGCCAAAATTACCCGCATATAGTATGTGCAAGAGCAGGGCCTCGACTGCAACCTATTACTGCAATAGAAATGCACATCAGAACGTGAGCAAAGCCCTCTGTAACACCGTTAAATAGTCTTCTTGGGAATAAAGAAGCCCTTTTTTAAGGAACACAGACATGTGTGACCGAACAGGCGCAGCCCGAGCCCCTCCATGTGCCCCGCTCGCCGCCTTTCCGCGCCGCGCTCCAATCCCGCCTCCCCGCGCGCGGGGCCGCCGGCGCCTCCCGCGCAGCCGCCGCCCCGCGCGCTCCCCGCTCCGCTCCGCGGCGCCCGGCGGGCGGGCGCCCCCGGCCCCGCTGCTCGGCGCCGCCGCCCGACGGTCCCCGCGCCGCGCCGGGGGAGCGCAGCGCCCGCGCCGGCCCGCAGGGGGCAGCAGCGGCGGCCGGGGCGGACCAGGCCGCGGTACCCGCACAAAGCGGGAGCCGCCGCCCCGCTCGGTGCGGCCCTCGCTCCGCGCCGCCGCCTCCCGCCGCCCGTGCACGGGGCTCCCGCCGCGCCGCCCCCGGCTGGCGGCCGGGCCGGGCCGCGCCGCCCGCGCGCACTTACCGCGGAGCAGGGCCCGGCGCGGCTCTGCCGCCCGCCGCGCGCCAGCGGAACTGACCTCAGCGGGCGCCGCGCCGCCCCATTGGCCAGCGCCGCCGCTCCCGCCGCCGCCGGGTAGAGCTCTACAGCGGCGCCCAGGGCGCGGCGGCGGCGGCGCAGGCGCGGAGCGGCCCCGGGCCCGGCCGCGGGAGGGGAGGCCCCGGCCCCGGCCCCGCTCCCGCTCCCAGCGCGGGCACCGCGAGGGCATCACCGGCGTCGCCAGCCGCGTTGGCCATGTTGCCAACGCGTTCCGCGATGAAGTGGTGCCCGTAGAGCCTGCCCATCTCTTCATCAGTGTAATAAAATGTTGCTGCCAGCGAGGTTTATTAAACATGTTTAAAAAAAAAAAAAGGAAAAAAGTGGAGGTCATCTGGTTGATAGAGGCTGCTGGCGTTTCTAGAAGACTTTTGACAAAGGCTTTTAGAGAAACCAGTTGGCAATGGCGTAAGAAGACGCACCTTGGAATGAATAAGTGGTCAGTTAAACGATGGTAGCGGGATGGGAATGATGTGTGGTTCCTGCAGCACCTGGTGTGCAGCTGATGTGTGCAAATACCCCGTTGGGATCATGCTTGGGCCTCTTCAGCATGGCCCAGATGAGCTGGGAAGCAGCAGCGTGACAGGCAAGGGGCTGAGG
Source organism: Tinamus guttatus (assembly GCF_059628265.1). NCBI lineage: Eukaryota > Metazoa > Chordata > Aves > Tinamiformes > Tinamidae > Tinamus > Tinamus guttatus. Next base: position 6,872,990 of record NW_028288586.1, read on the forward strand.
GCAACAGCCAACAACAGCCAACAAGGGGCTGAGCACAACAGCCAACAACAGCCAACAAGGGCCGAGGACAACAGCCAACAAGGGGCTGAGGACAACAGCCAACAAGGGGCCGAGCACAACAGCCAACAACAGCCAACAAGGGGCTGAGGACAACAGCCAACAAGGGGCCGAGCACAACAGCCAACAACAGCCAACAAGGGGCTGAGGACAACAGCCAACAAGGGGCTGAGCGCAACAGCCAACTGAGGAACGGCAGAAGGGCCTTTGAGCCTGAGTAACTGAGCAGTGAAATGTCACCTTGAATTCCGGATAAATACAAGCGATGCATACAGGCAAAGAACATCCTAAAATCAAAAGAAAATGATGGGATACAAACTGACTTACTGCACGGGAGAAATATCTTGGAATTACAACACACCTTTCTGTGAAAAGCTTGCTTCAGCATAGAGTCGGTAGAGCTCAGACAAGCAAGCCGAATGCTGGGATTTGAAAAGGAATGGAAAGCAATCATCATCCCACTGCATGAATTCATGAACATCTTAGAGCTGTGTGTACTTCTCAGGAAGAACAGAATAAAATGAACAAAAGGTTAAAATGATAAGAAACAGGGCAGAGTAACTTCCATGTAATTAACTGCTAAGTAAGCTTTAATCTGGAAAAAGAGAAAGAAAAAAGGAAAAAAAAAAGTGCTTTTTAAGCTAAGAGAGGGCTAACAACAACAGATGGTAGGGAAAAAATGAAATGCAGAACCAAAATAGTAGTTTTCTTCATAACCAGAAAGATTAGTTACATTCCTAAAATAAAATACGATATTCTAGAACACAGGCTGTAACTCAAGAAATTTTGCTAGTCAAAATGTTTTTTTCAGCTCATCTATCTGCATCTTAGACTGTTCAGATTGCAGCAAACATCTTCCCCAGTGGTAAAACAGCGTCATTTATCTGATGCACAACAGTGATTAAGCAGTTTCACCCCCCTTGCTCTGTGTATCTAACTTCCTGTGGAGCAGGCTAGACAATTGCAAGTAACAAACGCAGGATGGATTAGTCAGTATTTCAATAAGGCCTAACTAAAGAATGTCACCCAAAATAGCCTTTGTAATGGAAAACCTGAGAGTCAATTCACATCTCGAGCTGCGCTTTGCAGCTACGGTAAATCCAGTCCCTTCCCCTGCCTTTTCTAACCTCGTGTTCAAAGCCGCTCCGTTTCCTTTCATTCATCACGGGAACTGTGTTTGCACAGAAGTGAGTCAAACCCGTGGGTTTCTAGCTCTGCTCTCTCACTTACTCCCCAGCCCTGAACCTCTTTAGGCTCCCAGGGAGGGCCATTCTGCTGCAGTTATCCCCTGATCTCCTCCTTTCCTTGGACCATTCTGCCGTTGTGACCTCCGATTTCCCAGCGCTTGCCAAGTCTTTTGTTACCTCCTTATCTACACGTTGTCCCCTTGGCCGCGCGGCCAGGGGCAGCATTAGGAGGCACTGGCTTTCACCTGTGCTGAGGGTCTAAAGTGAATGGGTCATTACTTAAGTAGGAGCCGGCGGTGATCGTGGTGCTAACTAGCAAACAGAAGCAGCAGCGAGCAAATAACGCGGTTTACATGACAATGATGAGCCCGCGGTTCTGCAACAAGGAGAAGATGCCCAGCACGTGGGGCAGTGTCTCCTGCCCCTTTGCCCCGCTGCCGCGTGCTGGTCCTGTCGTGCCCTGCGGGATGCCCCGTTACCAGGAACTCACCGGACGCTTCTGCGCTGCTGCTGCTGCTCCCAGCCCTGCTGCGTCGCTTCCCGCCCGTTCACAAGACCGTCTGGCACAAAATGCGGGTTGTGGCTTACGAAGAGATGCACAGAGGGCTAGCCATGGTGGGACAGCGTGTTTGGAAAAGCTCCAGGAGGAAAGAGGGTCAATAAAAGGACTACGGGAGTCAACAGATGCTTCAGGAGATTTTTCCCAAGCCAGCTTTGCTTTGCACATTACCTGCTGAGGGCTTGTCAATCTGGTAAGAAAGAATAGCACTGGAAAACCTAAGGGGAAAAAAAATCAATGATTATGGAATTTGAGCGGGAAGAAAGGCACTTTTTTGGAGCTATACAGAATTTATCCCAGAGCAGCACTCTCACATAGCAACTCCTGTTATTCCTTCGAAGCAGAATGGGAACTACAGGCAGGTGGATGTGGCTGCACTGCATACCCTGCAGCAAGACATGAGCGCAGACTGCTGAGCTCTGGGGAAGCAGGGGCAGGACTTGGTATCTCCTGTGAATGTGCTTCATATATGTGAGTCATTTTAAGTGTGGAGGAGGATTTACTTGCAACAGAGAAACATTTAGGCTTCCAGGGGGGAAATACATTGCTCTGTACCTGTTCAGTATGCTTGAGGGCAGGGGAACAAACCCCAGTAAGGAGTCTTTGTTCTCCTAAACATACAACATGAAATACATATAATGACAAGACTGAAGAAAATTTCATGTCAGATAATTTCCCAAGCCCTGGTAATGCACAGATGTAGATGTACATCTACACCCCTGGATGTAGAGACAGAGGGAGCCAGGCTAGTTGTGCCCTTGCATTTCTGCAGCGGGTCTTTGTGGTGTACAATACATCCCTGATCCTGGTGGCTAAACAAAGTGTCACCCTTATGTAAAGGTTCGTAGATGACAGATTCTTCTGTTACTTGCCAGAATGCTCCATACTGCTATTTTGTTTGATTGAAGGGCACAGGTATTATTAAGAAGTGTCAAGAGGGCAGTTTTACATGATGATGTTGGAGCAATTTCTGTATGTGTGTTTGAACAGGCGTTATGTGTCTGAGTGCTGAGCTTTTGCCGTAGCGCTGCACACAACTACTGGTTATCTACTGCTCTCTCGTGGCCAACAAGCCGCCCTGCTCCTAGCCTCTGTTCAGCTTAGCTTCAGGTTTCCTGCCCGACTGTGCTACTATAGCATTTCAAACCCGTTTGCAGAGATTCACCTTCGATAAACAATAAAGCACAAGTCTTTTGCATTTTTATATCTTTTTTTTTTCCTGGCATTTCTAATATTTCTACCCATATCCATATGTCTCTGTGACCTCACCAAACTCAGTATCCCTGTTTCTCGCGTGTACCTAAAACACCTCAAAGCCTTGCTCCCCTCTGCTCCTGAGAGGTATCAGCACATCATTCTGCCTCCTGCCAAGCAAAACGTGTTTTAATGGGCTTGCAGCACGCTAGGCAGAACAAGTATTCGGTTGCTTAACTGGGTGGCTTAATTCTCTCTCCTTCAGCAAGCTCCCAATTTCCACAGTGTTACAGAGAGCTCATCCCCATGTAGACCTCTCGCCATTTATCAGATTTGTTTAAAGTGAGAAGCTGATTAAGAGGTCATGGCAGTGAGTTGTGGGGTGAAGGCTATGGAACAGACTGCATTATAACATAAGTCTTGATTACTTGGGAAATCCTGTTAACAGTAAAACTACAGATCAGAATTAAGATGTCAAGAGACAAGCCAGCTATGAGTCCTTTCAAGGTAGAAATTAGAAAGAGGTTTGGGAACTACAGGATGAGGGAGGTTCTGGAGCAAGTTTTCAAAAAAACATCCTGTAAGCAAACAAGGAGTTTGGGGTGACCTCAACTGGCGTTTCTGAAGCACTCAGAGACCCAAGGTGGCCGCTCAACCAGCTCCCCTGCAGCGGTGGGCAGCACCACAGCGCAGGGGGAATAGTGCAGCAAAGCTGGGAGGCAGGCAGGATCCTGCACAGCAAGACCTCTCTCAAGGGAGCAGGAAGGAAGTACAAAGTTAGCACAAACAAACAAACAAACAAGTAGATCAACTAGATTAAGAAAATACACTTGCTTAAAGTGCCCAGTTCACTCTTACTGCTTACCCGTGTGTATAAGATTAGCTCGCTATGTAAGACAGAATAACTTTCTTGGAACGGTCAGTGAAAGCGACAAACTGTGTTCGTGGTGAAGATGCATCCCGTGATCTGGTACAGTGAGACAGAAATCTGAAACACAGTTTTATATTTTACATGGCAATTAGCAAAATATACTTTATCCAGCTATTATTAGAATATCTTCATACTCTTTTCAAGCTTTTCTCATAAAGTCTATGGGTTCAGTAGAAAATCAAAGATACAGTATCTTTTCAGTGGTTGGAAAATCCTACTATAAATTTGTTTCACTCCCAAATATCTACATGCAGTAACATAATACGTTTCTACTGTATATTGGTGTAATGTGGTTAAAAAAAAAAAAACAGGCTTTGCAATAATCCTCTTCTAACATCTCGTTAGGATCCAGTGCTTTCCTAGGAAACCACTCCCATCAATGTTGTCTCCTCTCGCTTAATGCAGCTATTCTGAATCCTCTAGAGTGCTCCCACGAGGAACAGTATCCATGTGGGGGAGAAATAGGAGACACTTATCCCACAATAATGAGCAAACACATGGCAAAATCTTGGCGTGGGTGCCCATATTTATCCTAGCCTACCACCATTTGAAAATAGCACTTCTTGTACTATAGCAGTTAGTGTTAGCTGCTGCATGGTAACAAAAATATTCTTGTTTTCCTCAGAAATAAACTCTTTTCTTACTTTTGTTACAGCAAAAGTAGTTTCGTGACCCTCATTCCCTGGATTACCAACATTTCCAAGGTTTCTTAGACCGCTCTTTAAGCAATGTAACTATTATAACAGCTCTCTGAGACAATCAGCTGTTCTGTAAAACATGACCTAAGCTCGTGTTTTCTCATTACTGTCATGTCATCCATGAGGAGATGGCAAACGTGGAAGAGCATCCTTGCTAAATCTCTACATAGGCAAGCCCTTTTGAAGTTATACTGTCCTTAAAGTACGATTCCTTTATTTTTTTTTTTCTTGTGCTTTTTTATAAAGTATCCTAGCTTCATATTAAACAAAATACTCAAAATACTTAAGAGTACATGTACATCCAGAAAGAAACCTATTTCTTTAGGATAACTAAAACACAAAAGAAGAGAGTTTTTGGTGATGGTGGTGGTGCTTTTTTTTTCTGTCTATAGCTCAGAAATCCAGATCATCTTTATTGATTGTTTTTTTGTATCCATGGATTTTCATTCTCAAATAAATATAGGGCAATATTGTTAGGCATTCTCAAAGCTCTAATCTTTGCAAATGGTTGTTTCAGTCAAGCCTAAGAAATCTGCTTTGATTTTTTTTTTGTTTGTTTGTTCTTACAGTTTAGCATCCTAGATCAGTGTAGCCACTATTGTGAGCACAGACCTCTGACTATGGCTTTGTGATGTACGAGTCTTTCCATACAACAATGAAACACGATGTGGCATAAAAACTGCATCGTTCTGCACATCCTCTCCAGGATTGCACGTAAGGGGCATCTTTTCATTTCTCTAGCTTAGAAAGGGCTGAGGAGCTGAAAGTTTATGCAGGCTCTGGCTCAAAAATTTCCTGAACTTGCTCCAAAAATTTCCTGATTGCTCCATTGATTTCAGACATCTGACAGCTAAGGATACCAAAGAGAGAAGCCTGTAATTTTTAGGACAGTTTTCCAGCAAGCCTGCTATTGTAGAACTTATTCCCCATATAGCATTTGATCTGAAAGAGACTGAATTTTCGAAATGCTTGCAGAATCACAGATTTCCCATACTTGAGAGACATGGGGTTTAAAGTCTTCCGCTGCTATGGCAACATTAGCAATAAATGCATCTTTAAAACTCCTTTGATGAGCCACGAGTGTCAGTCAAACTCTGTAATGAACTACAATTTCCAATCAAAGAATCTCACTGCTCGCTGGATAGCAATCATTCATTCTCTAGAATCTTAATATTAAGGAAGAAAAAAAACACTGTTTCAGATTTATACAGTCAAAAAATAAATCCTATCGAAATCCTCGATCTTCAGACATAGTCCAAATTTGAGCAGCTTAAAGGTTGATAGCTTTTGGTGGGGACAGATCTGGATAGATATGTGTTCTAAAGAAGGATTACCATTTTTTTTCCTTCCAGCATATGTTTAGTCCTTTAATAATCACTGTAAAATGTGCACAGTTGTAGATAGGACTTTTGTTTTTTTAAATAAAATTCAGTTGACTTTGAACTTGTAATGGCTGAAACTCATCTTCTGAATACACCTAATGAGCTTATTTGGCTTTTTTGAGAGCAATTCAATGTCTCAACAGACACCTTTAGTGATATTTTTAGTTGCAGTAAATAATTTCGTAAAAAAATGAGGCTTGCAGCAGGGAAAGCTTTAGTCCAATTAGTATTCCAAGATTAAAACTCATTTCTAGCAGCTGCAGACAGTTTCCACCTCCATCACAGAAAGGCATTCAGCAGAAAGGGAACCGCCACCAAGATTTCAAGAGTCACTCTGGATATTCTGCCTTTACAGTACTCCTTTCTCTTCTGCATTGATATCGTCAAAATGGGGCCCTGAGTTAAAACTGATTAATTGCACTAAGTCCTTAAAGTGAACAATTCTTCTGCTTAAGTGTAAGATCTTGAGATCATGCCTATGCATGTAGATTTAAAGTGTGTTTTTTTTTTTCTAAAATCCTGTTATTAGTCTGTTTTCTATTTATCACAGTGAGTTTCCGGGAGTCTTGCCTAAGGGAAAAAAAAAGTCCAGAGCAATATTCAATCAGTACTGATTTAAAATATCTCAATTTTCAACTATGAAGAGGTCTGGAAATGTTTTATTTAAAGTTTTTCAGTGCTTATATATGTAACTCTTCCCAGGACCCATTTACTTGTTTAGTTGCCAGAAGAGGTTTAAAACTCTAGCCCAATATACATCCCTGATTAATTAAAAACATAGAATACTATATTGCTTGCTAGTACCTTTACCTGTATTTCCTCAGAAGCAATTATCATCAAGAAGTAAAGCTGTGCACTATTTTTAGTAAATGCAAATTGCTTTCCTTTTTTTACATTGTGGCATCCAATAAGACAGGGACATCAAATTGAACAAATGTATTTAGTTTTTATTTACATAGTCTTATTAACTATACAAAAAAAAGGCTATCAAGGTAGCAAACACAGTCAGAATTATCCTGAGATCTGCATTTGCTTCTGTATTTATAAAGTCAGTTGATAACTACTCAAAAAAAATATGGAAGTATGAGCTGTTCTTCCAATGCCTACGGATTCCTTCCTTCAAAAGCAAGGCCCAAAGTCCACATAAGCTGATGGAAATCTTTAAATTGATTTTCGCTGAGCTTTGGTCAAATTCCAAATGACCAAGATAATTATCTCAACATTCAAGCTGAAATTCATTGAATCTGTTTGCTCGCAAAACAGATGAAGCCGCAGGTCAGTGAATTCTCATTTAATCTCACTGCGGTGCATAGATCACTGGTGGAATAGCACAAAGACAGATTTTCGAGAGACAGACTTGAACCAACCCACTGCACAAATATAATTTAATTGCCCTTGTTCCGTGCTTTTAATTTCTCTTGGTACAATATGCTGCAAAGAGAACATTTCAAAACTGCCTTATTAATTAATAATGCTATTTCTGCTTCACATTTGTTTTCAACTTTTTTATAGCAAAATGGACACAGATACACAAGGTTGTAGCATGCAGTGCAAAGATCTGTGAGTTTAAGGGGAGCCTTACCCTATTGTAAGACTATCTGCTCCTGTGCAGCTCAGCAGTAGAGAAATTCTTGCCTCCAGCTACCTTGTGTGCACTCGATGACCCAATGTGTTTGCACTGTGCCTTCCTCCCAGACTTCTAGGTCTGCGGTTGGCAGAATCTTCCTTACTCCCCAAACAGACACATAAGGGAACAGTCAATTAAAATGTGACTTACATACGTAGAACAAAGTTCCTCGGAAAAGGCACTACAGTGTTTACTTTCAGTTGTAATGCGTTGGTTTTAGCGAATCCCTTCACAGGGTAATACTAAGCCTTCCCGCATAGAGGAAGAGACACTCAGCTGCAGAATGCAGTTTAGCACAGTGGCCGGCCAGCACATGAGCCAGAGAGCGGAGCGCGATGCAGTCATTACACCGCATGCATACAAGTTCTGAAACAAAGCCAGCGGAGGATGAAAGGAGAAGTCACACTATTATATTTGTTGATAGTTTCCAGAAGAAACCATAATTCTCAAGCTGGTGCTTACAGAGATCATTTTTATTAAAAATCAATTCACATTCATAAATCTAGACAAGACTTGAGGTGAAGTATGGATATAAACTATCATTTGTTGTCTCCAAAGGAGTGGCCATTTGTATCAGCTGTATCTCTTCATCCAGAGAGGTAACCCAAAAGTTGAGGTGACAAATTCTTCTGAGGGACAATACAGAAGCCTCATATGATTCTGGTTATTTGTTTTACTCTGGAAAGATTATCTTCAATGTTTGCAACAAGCAGGTCTTTGATGATCCATTCATAATAACAGCATAATCTTCTACTTAGGCTGTTCCTCATCACCGTAAGAGCTAAGTTATTAAGGACTCCAACCCCCCCTGCAACACACACACATGCACACGCAGATTCTGATAACAAAACAGGAGACACTAATCATTTCACTCTCAATGACTAAAAATGTTTCTGTGTTTAGAGTTCATGGTCATTTATTTTAACATTTTTGGAACCTATGCAAATCATCTGATATTTCTATTTGTTCTTGCATCAGCTAAAGACAGACACAAGAGAGGTTCTAGACATACTGCTGATTTTAGCAATTAACATTTGGATGCAAAACGTTTGGACTCACTGAAGCAGGTGAATAAATCTCAACAAACCCCACACAATTACAATAATTTCCTCTGTGCTACAGGAAGCACAGGGAGAGAAAAAAAAGTCATTAGAAAACAAAATTGCTTCTCCTGGGATTGTTTCAATCTAAATTCTAAGTGATCTGAAAGACTAAAAGCTGTTAAATGGAAGAAAAATGCTGGACTGATACTGCTGAATACCTCCACTGAACTGTGAGGGAAATGGGAGGAAATAAAGAAATTTACAGCAATTCAAAAGCCTTTTTGCTGCCTCTTTTTCTTCAGCTCATAATTACATATGCAGTCTGAATGAGGTAGGTTTTTCATTTCCCTGTCTCTTATCTGCTACCACCAAGACAAGAAATACTTCTTTTTTTTCTCTCTCTGCTCGCTATCCAACAACCACGTGCTGCTCTGCCTTCAGCATTACTAATAACTTATTTTCACGAAGAGCTTTTCTTTAATGAATGGTTAGTATGACCAGCAAGCAATTCATGAAGAATTTTGGTCAAAAGGGAACATGTTTGTCATGCAAGAGAGTGAGAGACAGGGGGAGAGAAAGACATGAGAAACAGGGAAGATGCATTTGCTGCGGTTTCCAGCTCCCTGGGCGCTAACACAAAGGAATCCTCCACATACTAGGAAAAGGAGGAGTGTGTGTGTTCTTGAGGGGTAGCGCAGGGCACAAGGTTGGTAACAACAGGAGAGTGAAGAACTGGGCTGGGAACTCCGAATTGCTTCATAGGAAGATGCCTGAATCTCAGAAAATAATACAGCATTCTGAAGTGTGGGTGAAGCATGGTTCATCAGATGATATCTGATAAAGTCATTTCATATTTAGTACCATCCACATGAGAACGCCCCTCTATAGTCAGGGAAAAGTGGATAGTAAAGAAGTCCTTCAGATAAGCAAGAGTTGGATATGAATAAATTACATTAGATCTGATCAGAATTAATTTAATGGCAAAAAAAATGATGCAAATTTCTTTGTGAGAAAAAGTACATGGACATAATAAGGGTGAATTAATTTATTTAAAAAATACTGTCTGTAGTCTAAGGTAGACAGAAAATATAGGACTGTCTTGAGTGATGAAAACCTTCATGAATTAAAATATGTCCCTGAATAAAAAGAGGGGATATTAACCTTCTTTATTCAAATTAGGGATGTCTTTGAAGCAGAATTTAAATTGAGTAGTAGCCTGGAAGCTTTGATTTACATCAAATAATTGGATATCTACTTTCAACATGCAAAGCAAGCAGCAGCTGGAAGTGGTCAAGAGCAAAGCAAGATTTAAAAAATCATCACTAAATTATTGGGCACAAAATCCAGGACTATTGGGAACAAAACCAACCACTGAGAAAGTATGAAAGATCATATGATTCTCATAGAATAACTTTACATATAAAATGATACTGTTCAGAGAAAAGATCTTTTTGTTATAACTAAATAATTTATGAAAAGGACAACCAAGTACTCAGTTGCTCAGGTCAAAAAAAAAAAGGCAAATCAAATGCTAGAAATGACAAAGAAAGAAAGAGAGTAGAGAACAAGGGACATAATTATTTCTCTGTATGAATAGAGTGTGCCTGCATCTTGGGTGCTCTGGGACATTAGGATCCTCCCATCACAGAGACCAGAAAGGGTTCAGAGAAGGGCAACACAATGATTAAAGGTTTGGGGCAGGTCTCCTGTGAGGGACAACCAGACTTGCATGAGAAAGAAACCACTGAGAAGGGAATACAACAGAGACCTCTAAATCTGTGAGCAACAAAGAGAGGATACATAGAGAACAATTGTGTAGTGTCTTTCACAAGCCAATAGATAGGAGTGTCATTATCAAATAAAACAAGCAGGCAGTAGATGTAGAACAGACAAAAGAGGGTAAAGAAATAGTTAAGATGCAAAAATTCTAGTGATAGACTCGTTCACAATAAAAGTTTGTATGGCCTAGACAAATTCAAGAAGAAATATCCATTGGGGCTAAGTAGACGACATGACTCTCAGAACGTATCACTAAATGTACAGTGACATGCGCTGCAGTTATATGCTTATATCTTGTTAGGTTGATTCACAATATAGATGAACTTCCACTCTGTTGAAAGAAATCAATAAACTATAATTAAATAGACAGCTATTGATTATTATTTTGCCATCAAGAAAACCAGCAAAAGGCATTTGTTGAACACCAGAAAAAAAAGGCAAAAATTAAGAAGTGATATAACAAGGTTGTAATTGGAAAACGCAAAGGCGTTCGGAGCTTTTTAGCAAATGGGAAAGTAAATTACCTAGTAATGTTTTGCCCAGATATTCAAAAAGTAGCTTTAGCATCTTTACAAATTATATGCAATACACACACTTGCCATATCTCATATTATTACTCCATTAAACCATTCGATAATTCAGAAGAACTGATTCAAATCTCAAGCCACTTTGGATGCTGCCAGAATATTAAAAAAAGGCAAAGCGTAAAATCAGCGACAAGTTACATTAATCACAGGAATCAACTCAGTGGTGGAAGCAATTTTTAGGAAAGCAAGCCATGAACAAAGCAAGAAGAGCTCAATGAGACAGTTTGTCCTTAAAATCTTTTCAGATACAGCAGTAAAATGATTAATCGGTGAGAATAATTTCCTTCAAAGTGTCTCCAGGAAGGCTTATATGGACTGTAAAGAAACGTTAATACTGCCAGATGAAAAAAAAAAAAACTCCCTCCTTTGATTTTTCTGGGATTATAGTGTATCCTCCAAGGATGCTAAATCCTCTATTTATTTTCAATAACTGAATTTAATGCTTTTGCCCAACTAGATTACTGACAGAATTATTTTTAGTATTGCCTCTCACTGCTGCACAGCATTCCCACACCAATTACTGCTTCAAGGCAACTGTGCTTACTTAGCAAGGCTGTGGAGGAGACGACGGCTGGGCAGTTTATCCAAAGGATGTTACAGCTTCGTGAGACTGAACATCTTGGGCTTCCTCTACAGTCCATGGTCAGAGGTTGGGTCCTCCAGAAAGTCAGTCAGAAGAAAGTGGAATTCCAGTTTTTCCACTTTGCATCTCTTTCTGGCTCATCTCTCTGAACTGGCCATGCAGGGAGACGATTGTGAAATCATTCTTATTAAGTTAATATTGAGCTTTGGGAATGCTGTTATCCTTTGAAGATGTGGCACGATGTGCCATAAGCCTATTGGATTTCACAGTTCTACAGCGAAGGCCCCTGAGAGCGCAGGCCGGGGACAAGAGCAGAGGCCTTCAGAGCGCAGGCCCGGCCTGCGGAGCAAACACAAGTCAGGGAACTTCCATTACTGCTCCCTGCAGCAATGCAGCCTGAGGGGCTGCCGAGAGGCGAGCTTAGGGTACACAAAGGGAAGGGTGAGAATGTATTTAACATACGAAAACATGCCATCAACCCTGTAAAAAGCAAAGAAGATAACAAGGAAATGCAAAATACATTCGCAGTCCCTACCAGGGAACAAAGGAAGAGCAGAAGTAAAGGACTTGCTCCAGTATCTTGTCCAGTTAAGGAGGTTGTGTCCAAGTAATGCCACTACTTACAGCACTCGCCTCCCTCACCTTCAGCAGGGAAATGGCGCTTTTGGCTTTGCCACATCCCACAGCTTGCTGCTGTTAATCAGCAGTTACATGTAAAGAGTTTTCTTTTACTAAATATTTGGGTTAAGTAAACAGGGACTTTAAAGAGCAGCTTGTGTCCCAGAGCTTCCCTCTCGAACTTCCTCATATAGCAGCATGATATATTACCAGAGCACCATGCCAGTGTAAGCCAGGAAGCGATGGTCAAGATGGTGTGCCTGCACTGGATATGCTTAGCAGTTTCAAGGAAAACTTCCATGAACAAGTTATTTTTTCAGAAAGTGAAACTGAAGCAATGAGATGAGATTCCAACACTACCTGCTGCCAATTAAGGGCTAATAATGCACTGCATGAGTGAATCTCATCTGTTTGCTTTTATCGTGGATATGTGTCCAATATGTAGACTTTATAGATCAGCAGATACACACTTTGCACTGGAGTGCAAGCCAGGGAATTTTTAATCCTTAAAGAGATAAAATAACCAGTTAGTTAAGTGCAGGGTCTGCATGAGAGGGAAGGCGTGTTAGAACAACCTGCATGTGTAAGTGAATAAGTACAGCTGCAAGAAGGGGGCTGATAGCCAGTTACCAAGAAGAGGTTGGTTCTGATGAATATAACCTGAGGCAGAAAAGCCTGCAGGAAGAAACACATTCCTGACTGTATAGGTCAGAACAGTGTCTACAATAATATGACTGAATGCAGAGAGACAGACAGAGAGATCTTTTAAAATTAATTTTTGTGTTAAGAATTAAAAGCCTGCTTTTCTTTCATTTTTCACTGATGCCTTTTGAAAATGCCTGTAACTGTGTTGTCCGTTTATGATATTGTAAGTAAATAGCTTCAGTTGCACTTATCTTAACCAAAATCAACTTAAATGCGATGTCAGCCTTTTGACAACATTGCAGAATTTTAGCCATGAGTCAGTTATATTTTTTACAAGTATGAAACTGAAATTTCTAAAGAGGACATTGTATTCCAACAGTATAGGATGTTTCTTCACAAAAGGTGTACAGGCCAGTTTGAGATCTGGATTCACATGCATGAGGAAAGACATTTCTTCTAGTGATAACTCACTTTGCATGTGACACACAGCAGTCCCAAGGGTATATTTAACAACTGCCAGTTCTTCATACATCTTAGCATACTTTTTCACTACTTGTAAGGAAGCATTAAGAATTCTTCTCCAGCCTGCCTTCTATACAGTAAGCATTATTATACCCATTACTAAGATAATTGCAGTGAGCAGTCATAATTTTAATACTTATCCTGTCAGCTCTTTAAAAGAAATACATATAAGTATTAAATAATATAGCTACTTAGTAACCAGTATTTTAAATGCAATTCAGATATTCTAATGAAATAATACTATTCTCTAAGTTCACAATGTTAAAGTACAACACATAAAAAAGAATATGTAATTGTAAAGGAGGCAAAATATTTAATACATCTAAAATTAAGGGACAGTTCTTCTAACTCTTGTGAGACTTAAATCATACAATGACATAAAAACAAGTTACAGCTTCCCACTGCATCTTATTTTGAGTAGAATTACAACCTGAACTTAACATATAAACAGAAAAATAGAGTATATGTCTAAACCAGAAGGATATAAGGGAAAGAAAAAGAACACAGAAGAGGAGATGGCATGTTAAATTTAACTGACACTTCCAGAACTGTTACATATTTTTAATAGTAGGCAAACTAATTCAAAACAGAGACACAGTTTAAGAAGCTGCTCTCATACTTCTGTATGATTCAGTTTTCCTTGTGAGAAAAGAAAAGACTTTCTGGAAGAGAGGCTGTTTTATAACATAAAACCTCTTCATACATTTCTAACTTAAAAAAAAAGAAAGAAGAAGTTGGGGATCTAAAGACCCAGGATCTCATAAGAATACAGCTATATGTTATAAACAAATCACTTTTCAATAGTAAAATACATTGAAAAGATAAACATCTATTCAGTTCCCAATGAGATCATTTCATTTTTCGCCTTATGCTTTGAATACGACAAACAATATTTTAGAAATGGTTAGAATGTCTCACAGTGTTACAAACGGCCAGGGACATGGTGTGGCATGGCAGTGGGACGCGAGGACGCTTCGTGCTCGCTCCTCTTTGTGCTGCTGTGTCAGCCTCCCACCGCCAGCTATTGGGCGACAGTGGGAATTTGAGCCCAAGCTTTTCGTCTTCTTCTTTTCATCTTTGCATCACTTCACATCTGTTTCTCTGGCCTGACAGAGCAGTTCCTAGCAGTGTAGGACCCCACCTAACAGATCTGTGATGCAGATCTGTGATGTGATCCAGTGCAGTGAATACTGGTAAAATCACTAAACTACTTTGTTTTGGCTCCAGCTGGGATACTTTCTAAAAGCTTCTTGCCACTGAGAGACTGCAGTGATGGCTTCAAACGTATTACAACCCTCAGCCAGCTGTGAACAACAAACAGTTGCATTCAGTGAGTCAAGCCAGTTCTAAAATAAAACTTGGGGAATGCATTTTCTGCTTGGAACGAGGCTAAACTTGAGCTATAATTCTGGCCAAAATATTAAACTGAAACTGCAGTGGATTTGAAAAGGAAACTGCGATTACTGAAAAAGATAAAGACTGATTAATGAAAGCCCTTCTGATGATGAAATATCAAATAGATGTACATTTGTACTGAGAAAGTTGCTGTGAAAAGTTACCACAATGTAAGTCAATGATCAGAGTGTAGGAAACAGAAGAGAGAATAATTCAATTATTTCTCCCAGAGGAGCCTAGAATGACAAGTCAGCATATCAGAAAGTTTTTGTGTGATACCCATCAGCCCCAAACAAGTCATGGATCATACACGAGGAAAAATTTACAGTTAATGACCGAAGATTGGAGTGCTAACAAGGAAAGACTAAAACTGATTTAAATGAAGCAGAAACGGAGAATGTGCTATTTGGGAAGGGTTGGCAAGGAGGTACAGAGTAGGATCAGTGATTGACTCAAATGGCAGAAGGAGCTGCAGCAAATTGATCTGCGGGTGGCAAGGATTCGTACTGAGGGGAGACTGCTCCTTTGCCCAGATATTTTTTGCAGATAAAGACTTGTTGATACAGTTGCTGACCAAAAAAAAAAAAAAAGAGAAACCAAACGATATTTTTAGTAATTAGAATGTGTAAATTATACAGCCTAGTTTCAGATTATCCTCCTAAATGTCAGGTGATGGGTAACTTGTGTGAGTAACATTTGAAACTGCAAGTCTTCTGACAGGAAATGGGCTTGTCCTGGCAGCAGCAAAATGTGTCGTTTCACCAGCTGCTCTGAGGCCGCTAAAATAACAGCAAAGATTTTCAGATCAGGAAAAAATGGCCCTCAAGTCATTTTTGTAATGCTCACTTAAACTTCAGCTGGAAACATCAGACATCTTCCCTATTAGCAACCCTTACCAGTTGCAATGAAAACAGCACAAAATAAGTCTTGAGTGGGTATTTTTGGCTCATGTCTAGACACAAATATCACAAATATCTGCTGCCGTAGGAAGCTGAAGTCAAGGTAGAAGTTGGTGTAATACTGCCGTCAAATTCCCCCGTTGAATTCCCCCATAAATGTGTCTACATTTTAGTTTACTTTTTCATTTGATAAATGTTGAAATCCTTTTCACTGTTAGCATTTAGGACTTCAGTAAAATGGAACCTTGTTTGCAGAAAGGAGTAGATACTTTATACTAAAATTTAAACTGTACCTATATTAAAGTAAGAAGTTCAAAGAGGTAATTTTTCCTGACTTTTGACACGAAAGTTAAAATACATAGTTCTGATTTCTTTAAAAGCTTGTTCAAACAACGGACATCAGCAAAAAAAATCTACATCATTATTTTAGCAATAAGTAAGCATTTGGAACATTTAATGCAGTAAACAAACTCTAGCTTGTACAGACAGTACTAATTCCTCCAAACTGGAATTCAAGATGCCTTCATTTTCCTGCCCGTTCTACACTCAGTCCAGCTGGAACACATTATGGCTCCGTAGTCTGGAACACACCATACAACTATTGATCAGCCATTTCTTAAAACAGCACCATTAACAAGACAACAATAAGTGTCCCTTTCACATTTGTCAGTTATGCAGGATGGCTTTATCCTTGTTATTTTCTTGAGTTTGGTTGTTAAACTGTTTTTTTAAGATAGTGCCCCAATTCTTGTTCTCTGATCAACAGCACTCAGAGAACTTGTAACGCTACAACACTCAGCTGAAGTACTGTAAAACTCATCTAAGTTTTCAACTTATTCAAGGACAGTATTTTAGTCCACAGCTTTATCTTTGAATCTGACACTGGCAGTTAACAAATGGTGAGATTTACTTGCTCGTTCATGAAGAAAAATAATCTCTGTCATAAATAATTCCAGAATAGCCACAATTATCATGATCTGAGCCTTTCATTTTGCATAGTTACAGCCTGTATTCAAGATCAAGCTAATCAGAGTTTTATCATAGCCTTTGAAAATCAGTCTTTTTCTTATCATAAGACTGTGTGGATTAGGGTGGAAAACTTCTCAATGATAGATATTGTTGTAGTGTAATCTTATTCTGAAAAACAGAGATTAATATTGTGCCTAGTAGTTCCCCTCTCATGAAACCCAGTTTGACAGCCAGGATTTTCAAAGTAGTATTGCCTTTGCCAACAATGAATTTTAATCAACTATTTCATTTCACTTCCCTCTGTATTTCCAGCACAGCAATGAAACACAAAATTCCACATATTAATAACAGTGAGAAGTATAAATGCAAAGCTATGAGAAGCTGAAATCTGAAATTTGAGATTCACCAGCTGCTTCTTCTACAGAATAAAAATGCAGTCTTGTCCAGAACCACTTTATAAAGGTTAGTTCTCTCATTCATATAAAAGAAAATAATCTACAAACTAGGCTTGTACAGATTTCTTGTAAGCCAGTCTTGTTCATGTGACAATACCTCTGGCTAAACGATTCTTGTGCACCATGGCTTGATTTCTCAACAACAGAGTCCTCATATTTGCCTGGTTGTTTACTTACTTTAGCAGCAAGGGAGTAAGAACATGCTGTGACATCTATATGACACATGCAGAAAAAAATGCATATGTGTCATACTGAGGTTCGAAAACCGCATGCAATATTTGTGGTGAACTCACATGTGCTGCTATGAGGCCCAGAAAGCTTGTTTCTTCCCAAATGTCATGTCTGGTTCCACAGTGCAAAACCAGAGAAGCAGGAGAAGGGAACACAACCACTAACAATTGAATCCTTGTCCTATATCCTTAGTATTTTGCAATGCCAGCAGGTCTCTCTCTGAGAAGGTGAGCCTAGCTCAAGAACTGTAGTTGGCAATGACCTTCACAGATCTTGACTATCCAGGTGGAATGGTAAACTGGATCTGAACATCTGAAATGTAATGCTTCAATACTTGAATGCCAGCTGCCCAAGTTATGCTTCCTCTCCAGAAATAAAACCAATTTCTTGCATTCGAGGTGTGCTACTGTAAGGCCTTCACTAGGATCCTACCTACCATTCTGCATTCGTGCTTATGCTGTTCATCTGGGACCACCTCCATATGAAGACTGAGCTGCAGGGCAGGTCCCTTGGGTTTATCGCACACAGCTGCAGCTTGGATGATAAACTCAGCAAAGCAGGTTTCTGTTTCCTGAGGGCATTAGCAACTGCTGAAAAGTCATCTCGTCTTGTGCCTCTGTCAAAAATGGCAACTGTGTCAGCCCTACATGAAGGATTTGATTCACAAAGGAATCCAGATCTTCCCCAAATCGTGCAGCTAAGAAGCACAAGAAGAAATGATGTGCTGTCATGTTATTCAAACTTTGTGAAAGAATAATTAGTTTTTTATTAGCCCTTTGTCCTTGTAAGATCCCTGACTACGAGGACAATTTCTTAAACTTAACTGTCTGTCTTATCACAGCATTTAAGAAGCGTCTCCAAATCGCTCTGTGAATCTCAAAGCATCGTGACTCACTTTTTAAGAAACACTGTTGGTCACATTCCCCTGTCAGCTCCATGACTGGAAAAGATAGAGAGGAATTTCCAATGGCTAAACCGCAGCATTGGCAATAGGCAGCTCCGACCATGCTGCAGCTAAAGCAGGCAGCTGCCTCGCAGCAGGTAGCTCGCACACAGCTGTGGCCCTGCAAGAGGGCTCACACGTGTATATAGGCTGTTACTCACTTCCCCTTCTAGATAACTTAGGGCTATGACTGAGCACCAGAAATAAGAAAGATAACATCTAATATAGACAACTGTGACCTGGCATTTTAGCATGAATTTCCAATTTTTGGTATTCAAGTCTCCTGCTTTACTGCTGGCAACTGCTTCAATTGCACAGATTGAGTTAATTCAACATCCTGAATGTGCAAGTTGTCAATTTTAAAGGACAATCTCTTAATATGCAGAAATTCAATTATAAGCACAGAATAGGGCATCTACTGAAGCTGTATCAAATCTGTGTTAACATCAGTGCCAATTATAATAAGAAATGAACACGATAAGTCTAATAATTATGACGGTATTGGCTTAAGGTAATATATACAGGAATAGGACTAGTGTAATTTTGAGTGAGCTTCCATTAAATTTATCACAAATGAGTATGGATGCTTAGACAGTTCTGTAACTATATTTTATCCAGTCTATAATATTTATTCTGTATTTCCTGAAAGTTCCCTTTCATATTTCAGGGTACACTTGGATAAACTACAAAATGTACTACATTTGAAAATGATGTTTCTAACACTACGTTCTCATAGCTAGAAAATGAGTTATTTCAAAGAATTTCCCCTTACAGTGCAAGTAATTTTGATATCTTGACTGTGAGCAAGGAACGGGATCCAAACTATATTTCTTTAATTATTTTTAAAGCAAGCTTGTAACACATATTATGCTATTCTTCAGTGTGGTGGACACATTTCAGACAACCTATAAAAGAAAGAGGTAACAGTGGTGTACAAATTTCACTTACTGAATATTCTCCAGTGAAAATATTGTATACACACTATTCTCGAGCATTTTTTACCTTAGAATTATCAACTCTAATATAATTAACTTCCTAAGGTGTAATTAATCTGTCATTCCTATTTCCCATGATAATACTAATCCCCTCTCCCACAGGGTTAAAATACATGACTCCTGCCACATAATCACTTTTCTTTATGTTAAATGTGAGTGTTTTTCCTCAGACTGTTGTCTGGGGTTTTACACAGATCACAATGACAGGCCTACAAGTGGGTTTCTAGGTGTAGACTAAGGAAGGTGCACGAATGAAGAACAGTGTCTGTCTCTGGTTCCAGTCAAGAGCTGAATCTTTTCTTACCACCTTTTGGTCTGAAGGGTGAACATGCAGTAGAAGAAGTACTGAAGAAGTTAGGATTCGTAGAACAAAGAAGGGAGGGCTGCACCCATACTTAGTGCACGGCGCAGTTTCTGTTCTGAATCAAAAGTCTGAGCTTACACAATGTATTTATCCTGTGACTGAACAATTACACATTTGCTAAGCACCAGGCCCATCCAGATTAATATTTTCAGGCTCAGAAAAGAGTTCTCATCTATCTCCTTCCTCCTGTGACACACTGGCTCAGGATTTTGTTCCGTGGGAAACAGATAGGGATGGACACACAGTTTCTGCCTGCCTGGAAGCACTGCTGCTTTGCAGAAGTTAAAAAGACTCACAGTGGCTGTGACAGACTCTGCAATACCTGGGGATTGTCACTATAATCTACTGGCTTTCAAGATTTCTGACCTTACTATTCGTCTGTTGTAGCAATGGTCTCTGTATAATAGTTTGCATGGCAAATTTCACTCAAACATCTTCTTCTGAGGTCTAGAAAGTGGATTGGTATTTTGTGAACCTTGAAGACAAACTTCCCGACCTTGCTGAAGGAAAGCAAAGTGAAACTTAAGGCTTCAAAATGAGGGATGAGAATATAGGAACAGAGAAAGGGGCAAATAAAAACAAAACAAAGCCAGAAAAATGTCAGGGCCCTGAGGGCTCTGATAGGCAATAATTGAGGCCTTGTCCTGCCTCACGTGGGACCCCAGCTGAGGCACCCTCTGCCCAAGGGCCCAGGGCACCCCAGCCATGCCTGAGGTATGATGTAGGTTTGCTGGTCTCCTGTTTTGTTTCTGGCCTAACTCATTTTATTCCAGCAGGCTGGACCATGGCCCTGGTTCATTGCTTGTTGTGCCTGGGACAACCGAGGGATGGATCCCTGCTACCAGCACCTGGCTCTGTCTGCCATGTTCAGCCCTGTGGGTCTGTGCCCTGTGGATGAGGGCACTGCTTGTGCTGGGATCACACTCAGCTCCTGGGCCCTCATCCTTTCTGCAGCAGCCCTGCTCATGCTGCTTCTTGATTGAAAACCTCTACATGTCTCCAGAAAGAGAACACGGTTATTCTGTAGGTGAAGGAAATATCTGTCGAAAGTATGGAGGCTCAGCTTGGAGTCAGGAAAAAAAAAAAAAGATGAGCATGTGAAATATAATAATATTTTTTATTTTTTCTAGATATATTTACTTCAAATGCATTTCTTTTGTTCTTTTCAAGAAAAAAGTTTGTGTAATTAACTGTCTAATGAAGCTTATGATCTAAGATTCCATGTTAGAAGAAGCCATATCTAACATTCTTACTTTATTTTTAAATTTTAGGATTTCTAGATATAGGCAATATAAGAAGGTACTTACAATACTTAAGGTTAAGAGTCAGCAGGCATGAATCTTAGAAAATCCAATGACTGAAATTCAAAGATAGATATTCTTTTTTTCCAAGTTGTACAGGGTTTTGAAAACTAATTATTGTGTTAATCTATAAAACAGAAGACACGCTTGATTTGTCTACAGAGCATAGATGTCTCTGCCAAGAACATTTATATCAGCGGGCTGCAGAGTGCAATTGCTTTAAGCAATATGTGCCTATAAGAACATCTGCAAATATTGTTACTAATGAATTAAGACAACTACAGTTTTGGTAGAGGAATGCTGTATTACCTGATAATTTTGTGTGCACTTACCAAGTATATTCCCTTCTCTACCCTTCCCCTGCATATATAAAATACAATTCAAAGTTCTAAAGTCAATATGTCAATAAAGATAAGTGATCAAACAAGGAAGGGAAGGGAAGACTGTGTGTCTTTCTGCCTTGTTTAGTTCTGTGAATATTTGACACTCAGCTCATTTGCCTGTCCCCCTTGCAAAACATGTAATTTTTCTTCTTTCAAAGGGTCAATGACAGTTTATATAGTTCCCAGAACTTGTAATTTAAGAAGCAGAAAAAGACAATGATCACTGCAAGAACCGGAGTGTATCTGAAGGTTGTGTTAACATAAGATTCACGCATTTCACTCAGTTCATTCTTGCCTAACCAGCCAAACAACTATTCTTTTAAAAATATTATATCTCTATATAGGTATTATAACTGCATATCTAGTGATGAAAGTAACAGACGTATCCCTAAGAGGTCTTACAGTTTTCTGCTTGGAAATCAATATCTATTTTCTTTCCTATCTGGCCATCTTTCTATTATTAGTAGTTTTCAAAAAATCAAAATGATTTTAAGAAACTTCAAAAGCATAATGATTGTCTTCTTATCATTAAAGCTAGTTAAAGGGCTTAGGGTGATATAAATAATCCTTTAAAACCCATTGTCTCCTTTGAAAAACCTGCTTTCTTGGCATCTCCTCACATGCTAGTCATTGAGGAACGAGCACAGGAGGAAAAGACTAAGCATCTTCATGGCAAAGATATACGTATGGTTTCATGCCAAGTTTATTATTTTAAATAACTGCTTTGTTCATCAAGTTTTTCCACCAAGTTTCCACAACTTGAATTTATAGGCAGAAATCATTTTTCCTGTAAGCCTTCCCTTCTGCTAGTTATCTCTGCAGGCCAGGTCTTTTTGCCACATTTGTGATCCAAACTGCAAACACTTTTCCAGAAGTCCCACCAGGCCTGCATGCAGTGCTAATATCTCACATCTCTCCTTTATCCTCTCCTTTCCTTTATCAGGTAAAGGAAATACTTTACCTGATACATTCTGGAATCGTATTTGCTCTTTTCGTGGTCACATACAATGACTGGGCAATAGCCATCAGCTCATGAATCCAGTTTGCTCTTCTTCTTGGGTCCTTCTTCCATTTTCTTTCTAATTGAACACGGGGCTTAAAGGAGAATTTCTATCAGACCCTGAGTACAACCTTGCACTTTCATTTTGTGCATTGAATTTCATGTCAATTTTAACCATACAGTAGTGATGGTTGTTTAGTTCTTCCTCCATTTTAATACTATATCCAAGTTCAACGCTATGAGAATTTTTAATGACTTTTTGAGGCATAGTCATCAAATATCTCAAAGATCAGTCCTAAGACTGATGCTCAAAGCACTGTCTTTAATTGCTCTGTGACCTGATACATTCCTTTGCATCATAGCCCATCGTTGCCTCTTTTTTTTTTTTTCCCCCAGTTCCTCATCCTTTCTTGCACTACTTCCCATCTTCTATATCTTAGTAATTTCCCATATAGCCTTTTGGGCTTTAGGAAGGCCATGAGGGGAGTCCTTGATTAACAAAATTTTCACTAAATCCATTCATCTAAAAATTAATAACTTGGACAGAAATGTCAAGCATATTCCACCAAAGAAATGAGAAATACAACATTAAAATATCTGCACTAATTGCCCTTATTTTTCTTAATTCGTGTGTTTCATTAGGCTTCAAATTTAGGACAATGTTCTAAATTTGGAGACTTCAAAGAAAATGTTTCAAGAAGAATCCCCTCTACACAAGCAGAAGAGGCAAACAAAAATTATCAACTGTATTTTGTTTTATGTGTGGATTAAACCATAAAATTGCTCAGACCTGATTTTATTGTTGATGATCAGCATTTATTACGGCTAATGCATGCCATGCACCAGTTTTGAGCAGAAGCAACAACAAATGTGATATGTGGAGGAGAAAAGAAGTTACATTCTATAGGTGGGAGTGTTAGGCATAAATGTGAGTATCTTTGTCCGTTTAGCAATGCCTAAACCTGCCCCCTGGCTTCCCAGATTGTGATACAAACCCAAGGATGATTCTACATTCTGGGCCTCCAGTTGACCCTCTGTACTGAGGCCAGGTCCATAATTCATGAAAGGCTCTAGGAGCTTCCGCTCATTTTGTGATCAAGGAGGAAATTTGAAGTCAGCTTTGTGGTGTGGACTGTATCAGGTCTGGTCTGTCACATAGCTTCTGCTATCTCCTCCAGTAAATTACAGCTTATGCTAAACAAGGAAGCAGAAGGCACCAGCTCAGCTTTTCTGTTGCTTTAAAAGTGTTACGGGAGTGAGGAGAAATAAAGCTACTGACATGATTAAACGTTGTGAGAAATAGTACAAGAGGGTAGCACCCAACTAGAGAGACATTATTCTTCGCATATACAAATAAAATCATTATAAAATCATTCAAGGTCATTGTAAGGAGAAATCATTCCATGCTGTTTGTGAATGCAGACTAGGTCTTGATTCTTAGTACTGCCTCTCTAAGCAGCTAAATTCTATTTAGGAATGTGACTTATCAGGTTGAGAAAACCAGGATTTTATAATTAGCAGTAGTCAGTAAAGAAAATATTTCATTGGTTACTTATTGCCTTAATAAGCATAACACTGATATAATATTAGAAATCTATTCATATATGTATATATTATATATGTATATATTTTATATGTGTGTGTGTGTGTGTGTATATACAAGATTAGAAGACATTATAGGCTGACAAATTGATTAATGCTGTGATCAACATCAGGGGCTAATATTATCACTAAACTTTCACCAATGGGATTGGAATTCTTTTCCATGCCTGTGTACTGTGTTGGATTTCATGGCTATTGCTAATATTCATATTTGCCCAGAAAAAAATATAATTAAAATACATACAGTTTAATATTCATCAAAGCACTTGCTGTTTTAGTAGAAAATTACAGGTATGAGCATAGTAATGTGGGAATGATGCAGCTAAATCAGCACGTATTATTTCAATTTGTGATGGTGAAATAAAAACTGCATGCAAATCTGTTTAGGCATGATAAGAACAGGACAAACATTCAGTGCGTGTTTTGCTTGAGATTGTCAGCATTTTAATATTATGTGGCAGGCAACATGCTACAATCAAAGTGAGAACAGATGGTGAAAATACTACTGTTTTCCTAGGCTACAGAACACAATTGGATACTGCAGTTGTCACCAAGGTCTTCCATGCACATATCGTCTCACAGTGAGCTGACAGACAAGCAGATGAAAGGTAAAATTTTAGTAAGTTAAAGCTATGGCATTGGTTATTTTAACTGCAGGTGAGACAAATACATCTTTCTGAATAAGCAGATGTCATCTGCTGCGATGCATGTACAAACAATCAATGGGTAGGAAATATTGGATGATTTAACTCATGTTTAAAGGTATTTTACAGGGCAGGAAAAGATCTCTCAGCTCCCTTTCTAGAACATTTAGAGGGGGAAAAAATAGGAGAGAGAGATATTGAAGGACATTGCCAAAGCAACAACACAAATTCACGTGGGGTAAGACTCTGAAATTTATTCCTGATATCTGTATTTTCATTCCAAACTGCCATCTCAGTACGGCAAGATATGCCACCAAGTATTACAAAAACGCTTTGAATGGACAGACCTCTGATGGGAGATAACAATACAACATAGACAAAGTCAAGCAGGCAGGAATAAAAGAAGACCATAACCCCAACAAAAGACTGAAGCCACTAGTGGAGCAAAGTGAGCAAGGGGAACAAGGTAAGAAAGAAGATCAGACTGCTGAACAGGATGGAGATATGAAGCACCTTCAAATCAACATGGAGACATTTGATCCATACAGTGGAAAAGAGTGAAAAGAGGAGACAACGGGCACATGTAGTGAGGTGCTCTACTCTGAACGAATCGGAGTAGAGTGAGGCAGTTTCCAGTGAAACTACAAGTAAAGACCTAGCATCAAGAGAGGAGAGATACCTGAAGGACAGCAAGCATGTTAACCTTTCAACAGGAGAACTGGCATGGAAGGAAGGAAGGAGCAGAAAGATACACATGGACAAGTATAGAGGAGGGAGGAGTCCCTACTCTACATTAGGAGCCTGAGTGACGATACAGAGCTGTTGTTGACAGCAACAAAGACAGCAGCAAGAGGACCAGGAACAAGAAATAAGAAACTCAGTTTTATCTACATGAAGCTTGAGCTGCTCGGGAATCATGCACTAACGTGTCAAAGATGGTCTGTATCACAGAACCAGGCACACCATGCATGGACAGGTGTGGGTTAATGAATCACCAGTGAAGAAATAGCAACTGAAATCATGCCAGGAGTCATCCTAGCAGGACTGATACATAAAACAGTCAGTTGAGGGCAAAATCAAAAACTTCTCTCTTTTCTCTGGAACATTTGCCCTCTTTGGCCCAAGCAGCATATAGCTGCCTTTTAGGCTGCCAGGATGCTGTATCAGAACAGAAATTCAACTACATCCAAACAGGCTGTGCCTCCTGAGGCTCCATGTGGGACACAAATCCACTATTTTCAGTCAGACCCGCTGCAGATGTGGTTGTGAAGAATAAAACCACAATGCAGAATATTGCCAGCAGCCTGGAAGGAACTTCAAAGCAAAAGCAGCAATGAGGAAGAAATGTGTAAAAATGCAATTAAATATGTAGATATTTTGAATAACAGAAACAAAGAAAAATAGCTGGTTCCTGAGAATACCTTTTGGGGCTCCCTTCATTCATTCTCTTGTGGCGAATAAGATGTTTATATTTGAAGCAAGCATAAGTTCTTCACTATTAGTCAGGAAGATGGCACTGGCTTCACATTATCATCCTGTATCTCAGGTTTCTGAGCCCTGAAAGCCTTGTGACTTCTTAGAGCTTCATTATCTTTTATCTACATTTTTCTTCTATTTTCTTACTCTGTAGAATTAGCAGGAACTTTTTCACTTTAAATCCTTATTTTTCTGACTTGAATGTTTGTATTCCTGGAATTTTCCAAAAAGTGTAAAAGCTTTTTTTTGAAAAAAAGTATGCCTACAATTATGTTAATAATTCTACTGTGATTCAACTTCATTGGAGGGGGCATTATTTTGATTTAGGTTTTCTTATATAAGCAAGCTTGATTTATTTTCAATTATGATTATTTTATTTTGCCTTATAATTGAAAATGCATGAAGTATACAACAGAAATACACGAAAAAAAATACTTCTCCCAGATCCTAAAGACTAAAAAGTGTAAGTCACTTTTTATATAAAGTGTCAATTACAAGAGAAGTCATTAAAAAAAAAAGAATACATATATTTATATTAGGAAACTCTAGTATTTGTATATGGCAGTGTTTATTAATCAAGAACTCTATTGCTACAGACAATAGGCTATAAAAACTAAAAAGAACATAAGCAAATATTCAGGAAGGGAATAAACTGGTTCCTCATTCTGTGAAATACGATTAGTAACATTTCTGTATGTTAATCTGCCTTCTGGAAGGGTGCTTTTAAGATAAACAGCAAATAACTAGGTATTATGAATGTAATCCTGCCATGTGTCTCTACAGTAAAACTTAAAAAAGATAGTGCTGCCTCTTTCTTTTCCAGATAAATTGTATACCTGAATTAATTTGGAATTCAACATAAGGGGATATAAATGTCTCATACCTACCAGTGTGTAGCAGCCATCATAAGGGTCCTCAGTACCTTCCAAGCACAGTAGACACCAAAAAGTTTATTTTGGCAATTTATAAAGTGCATCATAGATCAGAATTCTTGTACCAGATGCTTTGAAAGTGAGGGTCCTGCCAGACAAGGAGAGCAGAGTGGGAGGATATCCACATCGTCCCTGTCCTGTTTGAAAGGCTGGAGCACCAGTGACTGGACACTTCCCACCAAAGGGCAGACACGCAGCCTCACACTTTGCATTTAGATTGGGAGCACCAGCCAAACCTGAACCAGCATTTCCATGCAGGATGTGAGACACTGCAGAAAGTCCACTACCCAGTGGGTAACAGAATATAATATAAGTCTAAAAATAGAATTAAATAGATACAGTTAATTTCAACATAGAAGGCTAAATCCTTATATACACAACAAAAATAGTCTCCTTTGTAGACAGGGTCTGTAATGCATAGCTGTCAACAAAAGTTTTTGAACATTTATTCTAGAGCAAAAATCTCTGATACTTCTTGCCTCCAAGAATTCTAGCCGTACCAGGAAAACATCTGGGAACAACAGCCAAGAACTGACAAACTCACCAGCTGTGACTGGTAACAAGGGTAGAAGTTCCTAAAACTCATCCTAAAATCCCAGGAGACAACATAAGCAGGATGAGATCAGTAAGTGGAGATGCACCCTCTGCATGTCTAGGTAAACGAGGAAACAGAGTTAGGCTGTGTATTTTATAGATAATTGGCTCTACATTTAACAGGGGTTGCTGTTACTGAAGCTTCTGGTTCTGAACAAGGACTCTCCCTGCAGACACACACTGAGTACTGATGCCATTCACTGAAATCTGAGCCATGGAGTCATTCAGACTGCAAGAACACTTTAAACTGGATCCATGCATCCTTCCCACTTCACTAAGCTCTCCTGTTGTGCCATATTTACTTTCAGGAAAAGATTCTAGAGCATAATTGGCTATTATTTTTCATTTTTGCTCACTGCACGCTGACATTTGACATTTGACAAAAGCTGTATTTTTAAGAAAGCTTTAGAGGCAGGCAGTGGTCACTCTGCTTTTTAATGATTATACCTTGAAGTAGTAAAAATAAAACATCTGTAATTCTATCAGACATCGATCACATGAGCACGTTAAAAATGTGGACTGCAAATAAGGTATAAACAGCAATGACAAAGGATTTTTCTTCATATAAGACCAAACGCCTCAGAATATCCACATACTTCTGTGTCACTGACTCAATCAGTCTGTCTGGGCTGTCTATCCAGGTCTAAGACTGCAGAAGGAAATGGCATGAAGATCCTGTGCAGGAAATCCTGTGCCAAACGGGAGATATTTCTTTCCCAGTCCTGCAAAGGAGGTAATTGAAGAGATTCCACATAAGGCAAGAGCACACAGAAAAAAAAAAAAAAACACAAAAACAACAACAACAAAAAAACCACCACTGTCCTTTAGTCATGTGGATGTATCAGGTTGCAGAGATTATAGCTTTCCCAGCACATACAATGTCTGGAAGTTCTGACACTGCAAAACCTCTTTGTCCCCGTTCCCCTCGCAAAGACAAGGTTCTTCCTCCTCATCCTGGCTGCTGTCAACCCTGGTATTGTGTATGTTTGGGAACAATGAGGAAGAATCCCGATAGTTGAAATATTTTCAGTTCTATCTTCCTAGTTTGTGATAGTTTAAACTAATAAAATCATGTAAGACCAATAACAACAAAATAGCCGGTAGAGACTAGCAACTCAGGTAGTTGGTCATAATTTTTACACTCAATTATAAGACCTTTTTTCATTAACAAGATGCATACTGCCCCTCACTGTTTTCACTGTAACCTCAGTCACAGAGGCATTGTGTGTCTTGTCCATCTCTCAAGCACTAGCACACAGGATATTAGTGCCATATACCTTGCCACAGCCTACAGAAGTTGCCATTTCAAATCTAATATCCATTAGGAGACTGAGTTTTAAAGAGATAGTGTAGGGGAAAAGTGTGATGCTGGTAAGAAAACAGGACAAAACAGAACAGCTTTCCTGCGGAAAGGCCCAAAGGGCTAAGTCCTGGGTATGGTGACCTGATGTGAGGCCTGGGCACTAGATGTCGTTGCCACTGCATCTCCGTGAACGAGCTCGTTCCTGCCACAGGCCTGCTATTAAGTGCTGTGCTGGCACGGGCCTCTCATTTGCAATATATATGATTATAAACCTTTTGCTCTTGTTGCTGTAAATATACTTGCCCTTTTCTTCAGCCTGTTTATAGCACTATCATTTCAGACACAGACTGATGCCTGAGCAGAGGGGGATCAGCGAGGAAAAGAGACAGCTACAGGGACTCCTACAATTCCTTGGGAAAGCCCCCAGTGCCGAGCCGGGATGGCACATACCTGGAACCCTGGCACTGTGCTATGCCTGCCTATATAAAGATATACGTACACAGGTATCTTTGACAATGCAAGTTGAAGTTTCTTGCACAGTGTTATCTGAAGAGAGCATCCTCTCACATTCAGCATGCCTTGCTTTTTGCTTTGAGAGAGATGAAAGATTTTTTTCAGTCATATAGTGGAGTATCCCAACTTAGTTCACATGCAGTATAAAGAATTCTTACCTTTCAATAGGATGCAAAGAAAATTTCCCCCTTTCTCACTCATATTGACCAAGCTGCAGAAGGGAAAACAAAAGTTTGACTAGTGAATGAAATGTAGAAAATAATCCTATATAGTTGGGAGATGAAGTGTCTTAATTAGGAGAGGAAAAACTGCCATACTGGAGCAGTGGAACATCCAACTAATACAGTAGCTGATCACTAACAAAGCTTTTCTAGGAATGTGGGAAAAAAAAGTGATTTTGTGGATGATCAGGGAATTACTGACCTGATAGAAATATTTTCTTTTAATCTTCAAGAATTAGAGATTTGAGTTTCCTCCAGTATTGAAAATTTGTATCTTTAGAAACCCTGGTCTTATTTACCATAAAACTCTTGCAGTGTTTAATGAAAATTAAAAATGAGTAATCCCAGAATTTGACAAACAAGACTTTTGTACCCTCAGTTGTACTCACAGTTTCATTTCATTTCTCACTCACCTTTTGAAGAATGCTTCAGTACAAAGAATTTCTTTTAACTGAAGTGTATTTCTGAATTCAAATAATTTGAGAGAGATTTTATTGATTCCAGGCCCAAAGAAGGGTCACTGAGATAGATAGAGACCTGCAGCACATTCTTATGAGAAGAAACTGAGGAACCTGCACTTGTTCAGGCTGCAGAAGAGATAGCTTCAGGGAGACCAGATAGCAGCCTACAGATACGTGCAATGAGATTACCAAGAAAGCAGAGCCAAGCTTTTGACAGAAGTGCATAATAAGAAAACAAGAGACACAAATTAAAATAAGGGATCACAAACAAGGGATCACAAATTATCACAGGGGAGGTTCTGGCTTGATATAAAGGGGAAAAAAAAAAAAAAAGTCACTGTAAAGAAAATAAAGCACTGTAGTAGGTTGCCATAGGAGCTGTGGAATCACTGGAGGTTTTCCAGACTCAACTGGATAAAGCTCTGGGCAACCTGGTCTGAATTCAGCTTTGACCCTGCTTTGAGCAAAAACTTACACTAGAGACCTCCCAAGGTCCCTTTTCATCTGTTTTTAAGGCTATCTCTAAACCAGAAGTCGCACTGTAACCACAAGCGGCTTTTGGTTCAGTGCTGAACCAAATTAGCAAGCTCTGCTGAGATTCTGCAGATTAGTGCAACTGCCTGGCTTCTGGATCAGCTGTCACACGAGACGTATCAGGCTTGTTCCTGCTAGCACACAAACAGTAACACAACTCCTTATTTTCCCTGTGCTTTTATCCCTCTCTGTGAAACAAGAGTAGTACAACTCCTTCTCTCACCTTTGTCTGTGTCTATCTTTGCCTCTCACTAATGGTGTTGCAGTATCTAATGCAGCTCACCTGAGGTAGGGCTTCTCATCACAGCAATAACACAAATAAATAGGCTGAATCATTGGAGTGCCAAGTTAGTACTCCAGGAGTGTTTCCAAGGTTAAAGGCTGCCAGTTGTAGTTTTTCGCTATGTTTTCAAGGATTAGGATTTTTCATAAACCAGATGGCCCAAGAAATTTCAGTACTCAGATACTAATGAACCTGAACCACTTGTAATAAAATTCCAAATTATTTATCATCTACATAGCGACCATAATCTATCAAATTTATCTCCATTTCCTTCCCAAATAAAGTTTATTGAAATATCAAGACAGCATTCTCTTATGAATTATTAATTATAATTATAATAATAATTAACATATTAATATTAACCTCTAGTGAGGTTCTTAATAGCCCCTTTAGATAGCTTTTCCTAAAACTGTGACAAACTCATTATGCTCTTGTCAATTTGTCAGAATACTCCTTTCATCAATGTTTTATTGTTTCTTGATCCACAGACAGTACGAGTATAGTAGCATTTTGACAGCATCCCAAACTATATCTTCAATTTCATGACTTTTATTTTTATTCTCAAAATAATGCTTATGCCATTGTGCACAATTTTGTGTAACATAAGGTGATTCCTAAAGAGGAATTTTCTCCTTTAGGTCCTACACACATTCTACTGTGTTTGAGGTTAATGTACCTAAAGACATTTTACATTAACTTTGCCAGGTCTGAAGTACTGTTAGTCTTCTTCATGTGCTCCTGCAGCTAAAGGAAAGAATTCAGTAAACATAAAACTCTAGACTTTTACCCCAGAAACCTTTAGGATATGACAGAAATCATCATGGGGACTCCTTTCTTTAGTGAAGTGAATCAGCTTAAGCACCATTACTTGTCCCAGTAAACTTTGGAGATTGCTTTGGAGATTCTGGTCAGCCAGAACAAAATATCATAGTAACACAGTTAAGCAAACATTGTACTTCCCTCATCCCTAAACAAGACTTTGTGGTATCATTGGAAAGCTTTGTTCTGCTTCACTCAGAGAGGCCATGCAATGCATCTTCAGTGGTGCCAAATGTGGAAGATTTAACCCATGTGTTCTTGTAGCTCTTGAGAGTTTAACACATCAGCCTGTAGGAGGCTGCAGTATGACTGCAGCAAACATGCCTGACCTCACTCTAACACAGAGAAAAAATCCTGTGTTTTGAGCCTGCTATGCTTTGCTGCCTAAAGTACCCAACAAGGTAAAGTGCTTGCTCAGGAGTAGCTACTCCATCTGCAGTTTCTGCAGAATAGTCATACCTCAGTATACTGGGTTACATTTGGTCCATTTCATTAACTCTAAGGGAAAACAGTTTGGTTTCCTCAAATTCACAGTAACGTGTGAAAAAGACTACCCTACAACACTGACTCAGTTATTTTTTCTTGGTCTTCACCTAGACCCAAACATACACCATCTGCATATCTCAATTCACATGCAGTCTTGTTTCCTCCTGGGATAAAGCTGGGAAAAATGCACCCTCCTGCTATTTTTAGATTATGGCATCATTTCAGATAATCTTGGACTCATTTCTGTGTCTACTGGCACTTACCATTAATCTCACAAATCTGTAAAGAAAATAGAGCTCAAAGGAATTTGAGAAATCCCGTATCTCTGGTAAAGGGGCCTCTGAAGACCAAAACAGAATTAAGAGCGCTATCTCCCTCATGTTTGCTTAGCCTGCCAGTATCTCCTATCTCCCACTCCCCCAGTGAAGTAAAGCTTTCGGGAATGTGGGAGGAGTATCAGATGATGTCTGTCTACATCAAACATAGTTATATTAAACACTGTTAAACTGAATGTAGAGGTGTTGTCTTTTCAGCAGTTTCAATAATTCTGCCTAGAAAATATGCCTTCACAGCCAAAGTATACTTTTTACAGATACTCCATTACTGATGGCTAGCCTGTCTTTGGGAAATGAAAATGGCCTACCACATTCCTCACTTAAGATACTAATTTTCTATCTAAGCGGAGGCTGCATATGCTTAGAAATCTTTCTGAGTGCTAAGACACTGTAGTGACATATCCAGTCCTTTATGAATGTTTTCTTTTGGGACAGAACAGCTCTATCATTAGGAGCTAGAAAGGGCATGCCAAAGGAAATATAATGCGGCAGCCAGACTGGTGCTAGGAGCATCTTTGCCATTCAGCCAGCACTAGGCCTGGTCACCTCAGGCTTTGGCCTAGTGCTAGGGTTAGGGCTAGAGCTGGGTTAAGAGAAAGAGAAAGCCTAGAGCCCCTTGGGGAGTAGCACTGGAAAGGGCATGCCAAAGGAAATGTAGAGCTGTATCCATACTGGTGCTCGGAGCATGCAGTTTAGCCAACACTAGGCCTGGTCACCTCAGACTTAGCCTTGGGGTTAGGGCTAGGTTTAGGGTCAAGAGAGAGAAAAAGCTTAGAACCCTATGGGGAGTGGGGCTAGAAAGGGCATGCCAAAGCGTAATGGCTACAAATCGAAAACCAGATAGTTTCATATGCATCTTTGGAAGCACTTTACTGTTAGGGTGACAGAGCATTGAAGCAGGCGGCCCAGGGGGCCTGTGAATTTCTCCTTCTTTGGAGATATTCCAAACCCACTTGGATGCGATCCTGGGCAGCGTGCTCTAGATGTCCCTGCTTGAACAGGCAGTTGGGGTAGAGGATATCTAGAGGTCCCTTCCAACCTCAGTCATTCTGTGATTTTGTAGTTCTGTGATTTGAATTAAGCATTTCTATTAAGCATCTGTAGGCTATCACTGCAGTGGTGATCCTACCTTTAAAAACATAGAGAAATCAAAATGCCTATGTTGATTTTGGTGTTCCCCTATTCTGCAACATCAAAAGTAGAGTGCCAGAAGGCAAGTGATAATCTGAATGTCATGATATCAGTAAACTGAAATTGTGGCAGGATGTAGAAAGGCAGTCCATGTAAATACAAGCCCTTACATGGGGAAGAGAGGAGGGAAGGTTAAAAAGGCAGTTGGCAAGACTACTGCTCTGAAACCAACGGGCAGTAATCCCGAGCTACAGGTACAGAGTCCCCTCTCGATGTACTTCTTACATGCTCCTTACACAACTTAATCTCCTCTGCCTCTTTAAAGCTGACACTTCTGAGTGATCAGCTCAGCACATGGGCAGTGACAAAAGACAGAAAGGGCTCTTAAGGTTCGTCCTGACTTAGCATTCCCATTCTCACAGTGGTGTTCACGAAGGGATTTTCTCTTCCATCATTCTTACTACAACTGTGGCCATTGACTCGTGCATTCTCACAGCTGGGAACTGAGAATAAAGTAGGCAGCAGTCCTTCTTCTTTCATTTTAAGTTTCACTCACAGTAATGCAAAACTGAGAGCAGAATGACCGTTTCCTGCTGAGAATTGTCACTACAAACTCTGCTACTAGGAAGGCTTCAGCATCCAAAGATTTTAAAGAGGCTCAGAGACGTGGCTTCTTTCTAATTATAGAAGCTCATAGAGCATATGTAAAAATGACTACCAAAAAAAAAGAAAAAAAAATAAAGAAAAGAAAAAAGCAAGAAAAGTCTGCTAAGGATATTTCTATTCTCTTACAAAGGTACCTGATTCTTTCCCATGCTCGGTACTGCAGTGTACTTAGCCATGTCAGTCATTACTGTCTTCCTAATGCTGAGTCCTACAAAGACTGATGTTCTAAATTATGACCTTTGGGCACTAATGTTCACAGCCGAGAATGTATCAGGCCTATTAACTCACTGTTCTTCAGAGAAGGGAACAAGGATCTCAATAATTTAACAATTCTTTTTGCCAGAAATGTTTTTAGACCATAGAACCTCAGTGTTCCTGAAACAGAAAGGGAGAAAAAAAAATCAAAGCTTTCAGCCTATAATTTACTGTGGTACATTTGGCTTATAAACCAAGTGATTAACAAAGATGTATAAAATCAATACTGCGTGCCCTAGATTAGGGCTGTTCTCTTAAAATTTGAGTACAGTGCCTGGATAATTGGGATTGAAGAACAAAAAAGAACTGGCTCTCAGTTGCTTCTTTACAGGTATGTAACAGCTGGGAAAGGCATAATGATGCAAGAATGGATGTTTCAGGGCAAAACTGACTATTGATGCAGTGCCAGACAGAAGTTCATAATCTGAATAGTTTAGTCTAGCTATTAAAGCACCACAAAAAAAAATTTTTTTTTACAAATCTGTGGTGTGATGTTGTGTCATCTACACTCTGAGACCAGTTTCTAGGCTTTCTCTTTTTAAGTGAGTACACCACAGAGAGACCCTGCAATGAGAGTGGCACCATATTGGCATGTAGGACTTTTCTTGGTCCTGCAGAGAGCTTATCCCACTGTTCAATAATTAAACATGAGGGAGCATAGACAGTCATATTGTGGACTCCCAGGCTCATGAATGACACCTGTAATCTCAGTAAATCCATTAAATCAAGAACCAGGTACAATCAGAAGCTATTTCTACACTGCTGGAGACTTCTGCCTCAAGAAGCTCTCTCTAGACACAAAGTCAAGTGGTGCGTTACCTTTCCTCCACAGCGCTCAAGCAGGCAGGTTATTACTTATACATTATGCACGGAGAGAGACTCCAAATCTGCTAAACTCGGTGATGAAACATTTTATAGCACTCCTGATGAATGAAAGAATAGCTTGCACACATTTTGGAAAGGAAATCCAGCAATGCAAATGACTGTATTATGTAGATCATTTCACAACCAGATACTGTAATTTAAAATGAAAGCAGTCAGTATTCAAACTATAAAAGTTTTTTTTTTTCTTTCATGGCTGAGTAGCCAGTCTTTCAAGCAAAGCAAACTTTCAAACTTTTGTCTTAGATAACCTGGCTGTTTGACACTGACAGTTGGGACTTACTAATCTAGAAAATTATCTGTGTTTCTTTTATGTTCCTTTACATCTACATAACTCCATATCTTTTTAATGAAGATGGTATTTAACTTAACTCTAGCAATTAGAGACTAACAACAAACTAGAAAATTGTTTTTCTTGTTGTTTGTTCATTTACCTTTGCTTTTAGCAATCTCAAATCTCAGTATCTTACATTAGTAAAAATAACAGCTCTTGCAAGACTCTTAAGTCTTTATTAAAGTCTAAAATACTGGATACTAAACATTATCTGAATTCCTTTGGTGTTGATTCTCGTCCTACAACAGTCTGAAAGTCTGAGATAATTTGACCAATTAAAAACAACAAAAAGCACAAACATGCTAGCATTCCTAAAAATATGAGATGGCCATGCTTCCTTTCTGCATATAACCAAGTTAACAGTTTTTGTGAAGTCATTCATTTTTATGTGGCTTTGTGACATGAATTTGACATGGATCTAAACACAATAGCAACAGAACTGTTTTCCTGGATGTGACTTAACACAGAAGAACTTTTAAAAACTAAACATTGTGGTCTATATGCACTGATGTGTGAAAATACAAAGCCAACGAGGAAAATCAGTAATTGTTAGTGATTGTGTCAGATTAGGATGGAAGGATACTTGCTGCAGTGTGGCCATGTTCTCGTGTGTCCAACAAGGGAAACCACAGCAACCCAGGAGTGAGTTTTCCATGAGTAATAGCCACGAAAATATCACTTATCCTAATGTTGGCATGGCAGGCAGGGATAATAATAACCACATTCAATAACAGTATCAATTATCATGTTGTTATTCAATAACAATAATTTGCTATTATCAAAAAATAGCATAAATCAGAAACATTTAGGTCGGATGTTAATGATTTTAGTAACACGGAAGCCTTGGGTGAACATGCACATTATGGGCAATGCAAACAGGCCGCTTGCACTCTCCGTCAGGCCTGGGTCAGCACGGCCATTCTAGCAAAAGCCACGTCAGCTGAATAAAGGCTTCTAAATGACATGTCACATGTACTTCTTTCATAGGAGGTCTGTGATCTATACTGCATGACAGTTTTCCTTGATGGCTTACTATGTATTATAATTCTCTATATTTATGAGAAGTCTTTCATCTAGAGATCTCATAGAGCCTTGTAAGAGGTGAATTTTTTCTATAATGACTTTGCAAAAAAACAGATTTCATGACCCGACTTTCCTGTTTTATTTAGTCATCAAAGCTATTTTCAATGAATAGGTATGTCCCATGTAACTAAAATTTAGGACTGCCTGAATTTCAGTCTGCTCTCTCCCTGCTCTCTAGGGCAAGGAACACAGGGCAGATGATGATGAATGATGAATGAAGAACATTCATATGTGTCAAATAGCAGCACAGGACTGTTTGCTACCAAAACTTTCAAAAACTGGGATTAAGTGAGACCTAAAAGGTCTCAAAGAATGGAAAAGGTCTCAAAAGAACAAAATTCCATTTTCTCTAAAGATAAATTAATTTAATCTGTAGAAAAATGAGTATACATGAAAAGTTTTCATTTGTATCTTTTTGGAAGATATGTAGGGGCACACATGTGATAAGGCACTACTGGTACATGTATCTACTTTTTAAACATATTTCATTTAATCGAGCTAACTCTTGAAATCAACAGATCAGTGTTTATGAATTCCAACTTAATCATTGCCATTACCACAGTGCATTCCCGTGTCAGAAATGAAGATGCTACCATCTCCAGGAAGAGGTCTGAATCACAAACACAATCTTTTCTAGAATTTTGCCTTTTCAGTGAGCTGTCACCTAACAAAGCGACCCAGCAGGCAACCTAATGTCCCTGCCAAGACATGCTGTCATGTTTGTTGTCTAGTGACAGGCCTGATAACTTGCCATCATTAGCAATCATGTCAAAGTTCCCAGTAGTATCAGTAACTTTTCTTTCTGAAAACTTAAAATTCTTCCTTGTATGGTAACATCTAGCTAACGTAAAGTGATCCAACAGTTACGAGCACTAATTCTCAGATACATTATCACATATGTAGATGGCTATGAAAGCCATTTTCCTCCAATTCCAATTATTATGTAGCCTGAAGTAATTGAAAAAATAATCAATTTCTTAGATGCCTATGATGCCTTATATAACAATCAGTAGATGTTTTAATAAAACAAATAGTTTATTAACTCCTCATTTCTGTTACATAGTCAGATATTGCAGGACTTTGGTATAACTCTATAGATATTTAAGCTCCTAACTTCTATTTAAAGACCTAATTCTCAGTGGCTTCAGTGGTAAGAAGGTAATTTAAATAGAATTTAGACATTTAATTGTGTTAAGGATGCAAGCCTTTGTCTTTCTACATCAGGTAGTTTCATCATCCCTTCCCAGACAGTCCAGTGTTGATGGTTTTGGCTTTTAGCTCTTTAGGCTCTGTGAAACTTGGTGCCTAAATGTCACCTCAAAATTCCAGAGGTTCAGATGGTTAACTACTATATTTAATGATCCAGTTTTAAAGTGTTAATAGTACTCTTTTTTATATTTTTTGTTTTTAATTAAAGCCTTCTATCATAATATCTGAATAAAAATTAGTAGAGCTAGTAGGGCCTTACATTATAATATGTATATTAAAGTATTCTGAAGCAGAAAAATATTTTCTTTGTGGACTCTATAGCAACTAACATATTCACAGAGCTTTGAACTTTATAGACCAATTACTGATGTATGCTCTAACTGGAAAACTATTGGAAATGATTACATTGGGTTTTACATTATGACTATGCAAGAACTATTTGATGTCCAGCAGGAGAGGTTCCCTGACATTTAACGTGTATAACCATTTAAGAAATGGGTTACAAATTGAGTTAATCTAATCCCATTTAAGGAGATTCACATTTAAGAGGCTCTGGTTTGCCTTTCAACTGGGTCATCTTGGCAGACTCTACTTAAAAACCAAGATTAAGGAAGTATGGAAAACAAAGCTCTCTGAAGGCTATTTAAATAGTTCAAAATCAGATTTTCATTACATGCAAAATGAGGCCAACCCGGTTGCAGTTCATTTCAAGTATGTCCTCATAAATGTTTTACAATTAATAATGTGAAACACAATTAAAATGTCTCATAATTAAGAGTTCCCTATGCTAGACAGAGTCGTCTCCTGTGTATGTAAACAGCTGGTGATTTATATGCTGGACTTGAGACAGTATCTCTTCCAGGGCTCTCAGTAGAGTATTGTGAATTACATTTTTCCAGGTTACATCTTTACATCTTCAGATGTAAATTCTTCACCAGACTCACTTCAGCAGCTCCCTGTATTAAGATGGAATATTCTGTGACACTGCTGTATTTTCTGCAGTTTTTTGCCCTTTTTTAATCCCTCTCTTGCCTATCAGGCTTTTATTCTAACTTGCATATCTCAATCTTTGTCTGCCTCATTTGCTTAATTAGGAGTATGCTCTGCTAATGTGAACAAAACCTAACTCTTATAAAGTCTGGTAATACAGAATGGAAAATTAGTGTTATATTTCTAATGCTTGGATAATAAATGAACTTCAGGATGAGTATTAATATCTTGAGAAAAAAACTTCCAATGACTCAAAATGTAAAGTGTTCTTTAGATTATTAATTAGGCTTTGGGAACCTTAATAATACACAAATAATCAGCAGAAGGCTGAAGATTGCC
The DNA here is from genome assembly GCF_059628265.1 of Tinamus guttatus. Lineage (NCBI taxonomy): Eukaryota > Metazoa > Chordata > Aves > Tinamiformes > Tinamidae > Tinamus > Tinamus guttatus. The sequence continues at coordinate 6,912,429 of NW_028288586.1, forward strand.
ATTTTCAAATTTGGATGCCTCAATGTAATGATGTTAAGCTGTTCCTGTAAGAGCTCTGATTTTTTTTATGTCACACACAAACACACCATATCTAATGGAGATGAAAAGAGCTGGGTGTATTTAGTACACCTACAAAAGAGGGTCCCTTATTTACATGCCTAAACTGCATTCCTTAATACTCTCAATGTTGACAACCCTAGTTTGGACTCAAGTTGTTAAAAACCGCAACACGAAAATTCAGGATACACTAAATGGCACAAGAGATTTACTGCATCCAGGAGAGCAGTATGTGACTGTGCAATATCACATGGTAGTTTTTGGCTCTTACCCATGGCACTAACAGCAAGCCACAGGGAGCGCAGAGTAAGTCATCAGCAAAACAAGACAACTATAAATGGAACAAGTGGTCCATTATCAGCTGCAAAGCCAACATGCAGCAAAGAGCATCATGATGCAAAACAAAATGCTGATGTCAAAACTGAATCCCTTATGTGGCATGAGCAAGTAAAGAACTGTAGAGGACACTGTCTGATTCTTAGAGATCTCCCATGTACCTGGTTCACAGGTAGAAGGCGATACGGTTTTAGAAAGTATACATCTGTCCATCATACTCTCATTTATCTTTGGATGCAGCTAAAATTATTTGTACAATCAGCAATTTCAGGGATTTTTGTCTCCTGTGTGTTTTCTCATTTCCTCTCACATCAGCAGGAGTACTATAACGAAATGCAACAGCTTTTCTTGTCAGCCCACAGCAAGGATGAACATTTAGAATGGAACATGCTTTGTTTCTTGCTATGTCTCATTACGAACAGTATATCTGGGAAGAATAAAAGCCTGACTGTCTGAAAAGTTATGTATTTTGCTGTTAGAAGTCATACAGGAACAGTGTTCCTGTGTGGCAGCAGAGGTGGAAAGATACCTAACACTGGAGTATCTACAGAATAGCAATCATAGTAACTAATCTATAACGTGTTCCATTACATGACAACTATGTCTTCTGTTCCATAACATGATAATGGCTTCTTCTGTTCCCAAATGTAACAAAGATCCTCTTGGATGTCACTTAAGCTAGTTAGGGAAAGGACTTTAGCTGCTTAACAATATTGGCAATTGTAAATTGCCTCCTATAATTTATTTTAGTGCTGTTGTGAAATATATTAGAGTTAATATGGAAGATTTCAGGCCTCCAATAAAAGGAAAAAAAAAAGAAAAAAAGCTATCTCATATGTTTCAGTCAGTATAATTTTAAATAGAAGAAAACAGCGCAGTAGTCCATAACCTGTATCACATTACAGACAAGAGCCAAAACTGTCTATGTGAAGGCATAAAATATATAAAATACATCCAGGAAGAATATATTCAAGAAGTATTCCCTTGACATAAAGAGAATTTATACTTTCTTCCTGTGGCAGAGAATCCCATAAGATAATTATGCAACACTCCTTCTATCACTTTTAAATCCATTGGCTCTTAATTTCGCTGACTGCCCTCTTTAGAGGTGAAAAGGACCTAATTGCCACCCCATGGGCCACTAGCAAGTTCATGCACCTCTGAAATGTATTTTCCCACTCCTGTGCCCCATTTACTGTGTAATTTAACTTGATTGTGTTTCAAAGCACCTTCTTTCTCCCAGCTGCTAATTATTTTGTCATCTGATTTTTTTCTGATACAATGCCTGACAAAACAGAATGCTAAACTAGTCTTCTCCTTTACTTTATGTGGTTTGGAGCATTAGATAGACATCTTTAATATTTGTTAATCTTACTGAAACCTCCCCCCCCCCAAAAAAAAAAAAAATAACCATTGCCCAGCATATCCACCAGAATTTGGCACAGTTCTCCTTGTATTACTAGTCACACCATCTAAACCCGCATTGATTCAATACACAGAGAGAGGCAGCTTCTGGGGAAGGGGACACTGCTTCAGCACATAACTCGGTTTCAAAACATCCGCTAGCAACACTGTTTATCTTGGAAAAGACAACAGAGCTTTGGTCAGTTCAAAAAAAAAATGTCCAAACAAGGTCCTCAGCATAAAGTTCCATCATAGTTGCACGTTAGGCTTTTTAGGGCTCCTGTTGTTCTTTTCAGCTCACAGAGATCATACAGAGAACGAGGGATTCTGCAGCTCTTATGATGAATGCTGGCTGGGGGCATGGGAAACATCCAGGTGGTTGCTGTTCTAATAGTTACATGACACAAACTTTCGCTTAGATTTTCTCTTTGCTCTCTGACAACTCTAAGAACCTGTAAAAGAGAGAAATAACCACAGCATAGTTCCATGACAGCTTAAACCTTTTTTTATGAATTCCCATCCACCTGCCATACATTCTCAGCCCTTTGCACTAAACCCTGAGTTCATGCCAGACTACTATGAAACAATTCATTTGACTGAAAACCAGCTTTGCAAAAATGTTATTTTTTTTTGGTTCAGTTCGGGTCTCTAAGAATGCAGCCACATGAGCACCAATATCTGCATAAGGGATGCAAAATACTCTGTGCTCCTTGAGAAGCTACAAGGGCAGGACTGCAGCAACCCAGAACGAGGTTCTCTGAGACTGCAGTGGAATTTTATCCTCACTCGTCCCAAACTCATTTTAACTCCAAAATGATAGCCTGAAGTTCTGCACAAAACTAGGATATTTATTCTCACTAGTATTTGTAATAAATATTAATAACATATATTATCTAAAACTTTTACATCTAAAACATGTTGACATCAGCAACTTTAAATACTAGTCATAACATCAGCAAGCACAATCTGTTTCACTTCATAGAAATACTAATAACTTTTATTTAAAAAAAAAACTTTTTGTCATTTTTGTTTGATTGTTGGGACTAATTTTCACCATTTAGACTTCAGGAAATGGAGATAAACCAGCTGCAGCCTTGAGCAAAATCACAGCACAAAGAAGTATGTTATTTAACATTCTTTTTTAGAGAAGCTGATGGCTACTCAGCATCACACAGAACTAGTGCATAAACACAACGCTAAAGTGATGTAATGTGGAAATGCCAAAAGACTGTGAAATACTTTCTAAGGAGCTGTTAACATGTGCCTCAGGCTAAACTGCTGAGCTGCAAATTTAAGGGGCGTGTTGTCATTAACATTCAAATCACATTTGGCAGTGAGCAGGGAAGAATAGTAAATACAGAACCCTCTCCCTCCCCCACCAAAAAAAAAAATCTGTATTCTATAAATTGGAAAATCCCTGTGTTGAGCAATAGAAGAGAATAATCTTTATTGCCTTTTCATTACTTCCTGAGCTAATGGTCTGAAGTCCAGTCCTTGGTCTAAACATCTTCTTCACACAATGTTGTCATTTACGCATATTGTTATCCTAATGCTGGCCCAGGGCCTCAGAGCGTAAGACTGGACTTGGCCCTAAATATGTGAGTTACATCTTGGATGTCACGTGCCTAATGCAGGACATACACGTGCTTGGAAAAATGAGAGCGTTGCTTATGACCTTCCCAGAATCTAAATTCACTGTTAAATTTATTGTGAAATAACACAATCCCAGACAGATCTGTTAGGTTAATAGCAATGTTCAAGCATTCTCTAAAGCAACCTGATACAATCACTGATACTATAAAATTGGCTAGAAACATGTACCATGTACTAGCAGATGGTACATCCACACTCCTGAAAAAAAGATACAGCAAAACTAGGATTTCCAAAACACTCAAAAACGTAATGCACGGTGTGCCAAGCCTCCGTCTAGGGATGGCAGAGTTTGCTGGCAGATTCAGCTGGGATGGCTAGAGTAGCATTAGCTGCCCATCCTTCTGCTGAAAACCCCCCATGTGATCCAGCACTGACAGATTGCCACGTAATCACACCACAAGGGAGCTGAAAAACAGGTGAGAACAGTAACTTCTTCAGCTACTACAAATAAATAGTTGATTTGGATTACCCAAGAGAAGGAGTGCTTGCAGCTTGCACTTGCTAAAAGCTTCTTTGTCAAGAAGCCCTCAAGACCTTGATGAAGTGTGGGGATGGCTATGAAAATACTGATGCCAAGTAAATGTTATGAAATTGCTACCCAAGAAAATAAAATTTCAGGTGAGTCCTTGTAGAGGAAATTATCATCAGTTCTCCTCCCTGTGAGCTGAAAACAATGGAAATCCCTGGCACTTATAAAACAGTTTCAAAACTCTGAGCTTGCCTTTTTCACAAGGGTCTTCACAGACACATTTTCCATATATTTGCTGCTTGCAAGCCTAAGCCATGGTTTGGGTGTTTATATAAAGCTAAGGAGACATCTACAATACATCATTCCTAGTCATTATCAGATGTGAAATAATAAAAACCATAGGAGCTTGTAAGAAGTCTGTGCTTTATGAAATGATACTTGCTCTCCCTGCAAGCATTATCTTTTATGACATAATGCATTTGAAGAAAAATGTAAACAATATTTTGGGCATGTGGAATGTATTCAAATCCATAAGCTTTAATACAGTGCTTTTTGTGCAAACATCATTTGTGTTCCATCACATCTTGTTGCAGCTTGGAGCGGGTCAGGAATGCCAGACAGCAATTTCATAGAAGCTGGAACTGACTTTGTTTATTCGCTTACATGCAGTACATTTATATGATTCTAGCAGTTAGTGATGTAATTACACAGGATCCTAATTGGTAGACAATGATCTAACTAAGACCCTTACAGCCTTCCTTACTTGTTTAGCTCATCCTTTTAGTTCCACAGCTCTTTCACTCCCTCTGACCTTGGTCTACTTCCTTATCTCCTAGTTAGCACTCCCTTTGTTCTTTCACTGAAACCTGAAGGCTGGAATTGAGCAGCCATGGGCAGCCATGTCCGCGGCACTCTAATCATTCCTCTACAACATCTTATGCCAAATGTGTATCTTTTGTTTGCTGCAACAAGTATTATATATTGAATATATGTAAATTCATTTATTTTTGAAAAATGTAAATATTGAAAGAAAAAAAAAAAAGTTTTCAAAAGGCCCTATTTCCCTTATACTGGTCAAACAGGAACCACACAGGAAAAAATGTACTGCTGTGATGCCAGACACTGGACAAGGGAAAACCCCAAGTTCATTTCGTGCAGAAGTGAGGAATGGAGAATCCCAGCAATTCCAGGTCACTCGTGTGCTGCTCGCAATGACCCTGAAGCAGAGTGGCCTCTGAAGATCAGCCAAGCAGGTCGGCCTCTCTGGGGGAAGTTTGGTCATCCTTCTGTCCCAAAGCGCCTGTCCTGGTTTGCATGGATGCCCGCACTTGTACTGAAGGGCAAATTCTTTCTCATTTTGAAAATCTAGAAATTTAGTTATTTTTTTCCTCCTCACAGCCTGTTCCCCAAATCCCCAAAGCAGAATTCCACAGGGTTTCCCCAAGTCTATTTTACAGGCCAGTAAACAAACTCAAAGCATCTCTCCTCACTCTGTTTTATTGTGTTTATTCTCATTCCCTTTTGATATCCAAAAAAAAAAAAAAAACACTTTATGAAGGAAACACTGTGGTGACAAAGGCACAAACTTGTTACTTCAGCGGTTTCTGCCTCTTAGGACTAAATTCCTTGCCTCGCTGTATCATGAGGCACCGACAGTCTGTATCCTCACTCTGTGCATCACCTCCTTTCCCCAAAATAACCCGGGCACCCCGCAGCGCCCCTACAAGCGGTACCGGCGGGACAACCCCCAGGGGTGACACCTCTGCCAGCGCCGAGGCGGAGCGGGCCAAAGCGCGCTGACGCCCTGCGCCAACATGGCGCCTCCCCTCAGCCTCCTGCCGCCATGGCATGGCCTGAGCTGCCGGCCTCTGCCTCCCCCAGGCCTTCCGGAGGCCGCCACAGAGCTCCCTTCCCCACAGCTGCTCCCTCGCAATCCCGCGCCCGCCATTCCCCGTAGCTCCCAAATCAGATCCAACGGGCAAGAAGGGGGAGGAGAGGGCGGAACGGCTTCACTACTCTGCTGCGCATGCGCCGCGCGGACCCGAGGAGAGCCACTGCGGCGGCCGCGCATGCGCAGCGCCCACCCCGAAGCCGGGCAGGGCCGACGGGTGGCGCCGCCTGCGCGCAGCGCCCCGTTCCCTGCCGAGCGGCGCCGAGCGGGGCCGAGCGGGGCCGAGCGGGGCCGAGGGCATTTCCGGGGGCGGGAGCGGCGCGCGGGGAGCGGCGCGGCGCGAGCAGAGTTGACTATATATGGTCAAAGGCAGGGGAGAGCGGCGCGCCGCGCGCGCGTTTCCTGCTTGGTGCCGCTGCGCGCCGCGGGGCTGAGGCGGCAGCAGGAGGAAGAGGCCGCTCTGCCCGCGCGCTTCGCCTGCCTTCCCGGCGCCACCGCCCGCCTGCGGCGGTAACGAGTGGTCCACGATGCCCTACGAGATCAGTAAGTGCCCGGCGCGGGGTTGGGGAGGCGGCGCGGGCGCGCGGCAGCCGCGGGAGCCTCGCCCAGCCATCGCGCCGTCTGCGCGGCGGCCGTTGGTGCGGCCGTTAGCGGCCCCCGAGGCGGCGCCGGCCGGGTGCGGAGCTGGCGCTTCCTTCTCGGCCCCCTGACAGCAACAAGTGCTCGCGGCTGCTGGGCCGGAGAGGCGCGTGTTAACGACGGCGAATAAAACCATAAAACCTTTTTTATTTTTCTCTCTCTTTCTCTCTCTCTCTCTCTTTTTTTTTTCTCCTCCCTTTTTCCATAGAAAAAGTGTTTGCCAGCCTCCCACAGGTGGAGAGAGGTGTTTCCAAAATTATTGGAGGTGATCCTAAGGGCAATAATTTTCTCTACACTAATGGAAAATGTGTCATCATCAGGAACATTGATGTAACGTATCCCGATTTTCATTTTTATTTCCTAATGTGGTTTGTTTGGCTAAGATTCATTCTGCTCTGCAGCCCCTCTCCTGTAAGAGCCGGTGCCTTAGTCCCGTTCAGCAAATTCGTTTGAGGTCACAGATCTACTAGGAGCAGGACAGGAAGAGGAAGGCTGCATGACTCAGGCGTAAAGATATGGGCAGTGACTGTAGAAACCTGTAGAAAATCTCTGCAAAAAATGTAGTTCTCCTGCTGTCATCATGCAGAATTTGCAGAGACTGGTCCTGGTTGGCCCTGCTTATTGTAATTGTTCTATGAAGTTGAGAGGTGATCTGTATAATGAGTGGAACCTGCCCTTTTTGCTCTACTGGGCCTTTTTCACAAGTGCTGTGGTTAAGTTTATTGCTTCATAGCTGCTTGTTTACTTACTTATTTTCTCACTGCACTCCAGGAATCAAAACAGTTGCAAGTTGCTTGACTCTGGCAGTCTGTGCATATAGCATTCTCAACCATCATCAGAGAACTTCCCATGGATTAAATGTTAGAAATCACTTGTAATATTTTCACACTTTTTATTACCACAGAAGAACATGCCATCGAAGTGTGTTATTTAAATTACTATTTCAAAGATCACTTCACTTTGAAAAAGGAGAGAGGAAGCATTACATGTATATGTACATATGCTATTTTCTTAGTATTGGTTTTCAAAAAAAAAAAAAAAAATCACTGTTTCCTTCAGAACAAATGCCTATACTCTGCAAAAGTCAAACTCCAGGACTTGCTTTCCTCCTTATCCTTTAACTTTGGCTTTCAGTGGGACAGATCATGCATAACGCCTCTGGAATTTTCGGGTCTCCACAGCAATGTATTTGTTTATGACTGTAAAACAACTTTGTAAATTGAATTTTTACAAGAATTTTCCTGATTCCTTGCTTTATGCAAATGTTTTATTTCATTGTCATGGCATAATATAGAAATGCTGCTAAACACTTAATTTCTCTTTAAGTTTTGTGATTGGTATCAGATACTTTTCACTTAAAGTAGAAGTTTGTTTTTGTTATTAATGTCTCAATATAATAAAGTTTCACTGTTGATATCAAGAAAAGTTCAATTTTCTGAAACTGAAAATCTCAATAATGGTACCCAGTGAGAGGAAAGAAGAAAAGCCAGTCTGTGTACAGCACAACTTATTTCCCAATTGTGTAGTGTGACCTCCTTCCTTGCACTGTAATTGGTGTTCATACAACCTTATTTTGTGGGTGAACAAGAAAACAACATTTCTCTGGGCTTCCTGAATCAGCTTACAGTGCAAATGATAGTCCTTTTGAAAACCAGGTAGAGCTCATGGCAAGGTCTGAATACAGGAAAGGTAGGACTGTGGAAGCTTCCCCAGTTTTGACCAGATCCTACTCTCAATGGAAGTGGAGAACACAGGTCTCACAACCTTCAATTTTTATGGTGTAATTTCTGCTGTTGTCTAAGTTTACTTGAACTGGCAAATAAGGAGGCACTGTTAACATTAATGATTGTCAGACAAGGTTCCCCAAACTACTATGGAGTGTTTTGTAGCAGTGACCCAGAAACTGTCCAAGAGGACAGTATGGCTTTTGTGTCAGAAAATGATGTGGTTTGTGCCTAAACCTGCAGGGAAATGTGTCCGCTAACTGAGAAATATGCCTTCATTGAAGGTATGGAATGGCTTAGAATAACCGAATAAATTGCTTGTAGCAACCAAATGAAATACTTAGAGTGCCTCTACAAACGGTTTTCTCAGTGTCAGCTGGAATAGTTGTGCTTTAATTAGGCCTTATTTGTTGTTTGTTTCTATCATTAAAATGTAGTGATCAGCTCTGTAAAGCTTCTGAAGCTGTAGCAACAGCTTGGCTATGGTGCTGAGTAAAGGGTTGATGCTTGCGGCGGTTGTTGTGTTTTTTTTTTTTTTTTTTTTTTTTTTTTTTTTTTTTTTTTAAATGTGAGCTGGAGACCTTAAGTAGAAAAAGTGCTGGAAAAGCACTGTAAGAAAGAAGGAGTAATGATATTTGTAGGGTTTCATGCCTCATTAATATTGTATCTTCTTTTAAGTTCTAAGCTTCAAAGTAAGCTTGGACCCATGAACTACTCAATTTCTTAAGTGGCTCTAGTTTCAGTGTTCAAAATAAGCTGCATAAGCTCTTCCGTTGAGCCTATCCCTGACTTTACTCTCTTCAAAAAAATAACAGTAGATAGTGTTAGGTACAGCATTTGTCCCAGTTAATAGAATTCTCTGTTTAAATCTTCTTAGAAATGCCCTTTTTTGGCTATGAAAGACATAAAAATTAGAAAATTCAACCTACAAATAGAAATATTATCAAATAACAAACAGTTACAACTCTATTTGTTTCTATCAAAAAAAAAAAACTCTTAATCATATTAATCATGTCTAGAGCTTAGAAGCCTGAATTTTATCCTCCTCCATCCTCCAAGCTTTCCTTAATTCAGTCTGTAAGTCCAATCTCATAGCTACTTAGCTTCAAGGTTTCTTGGAAGTTCTTTCTATCAAGCACCAATTGCTTATGTATATCATTTTTAACAAAATCTGGTTTTCTGAGCCCCCTGAAATGCTGTAGCTGATGTTAACTACAGTATAGGGAAAACACTTCCTTGGCTTGCTTAGATGGAATCCAGTAACACAAAATGGAGAGTGACATGTGGATGCTGTAAATGCAGACATGTGTGACTTAAGCAGGGTTTTAATGCACTCAGACAACGTAAAAAGTCCACTGTAGCAGAAATGGAAAAGGCTGCTGCTTACATGAGAAAGCTGTATTCTCTCTCCTGAGATTTACTGTACTCTAAGAGTAAGAGAGTGTCTGCTTCCTAAAACAGCTTCCTGAAACAGAGCAGGTGGTTTAGTTTTTCCTGATTGGATAGCTCAATCACACCATAACACCAGGTGATTTTCTGATATAGTTGAATAAATGTAGATTAATTGTAGCTATTAAAATGGACTCTTTCTCTGCCCATGCGAGTCTAGTTTCTGAAATTGAAAAATACCTTTTAGCTGGCATAAAAAAGGTTCCCCAAAATAGAATAAGGTAGTGCTGATCTGCTAGTGTACTGATGTACTGTATTCCTGTACCTGGAGGATGTGCAGTGTGGAGATTTTATATAGCTTTTAATTTGAGGGCGGGTATCAGAAGAAGTCTGTGTCTTGATGTCATGCTTTTGATTTGGCATGTCAGTAGTGTAACCCTTACTACTGGGACACCAGATCACCTTAACTATGAAACCTGGAGCATCTGAAAACATCTTTAAGACTGAAAAGATGGAATTGTGATAGAGCAGCAGTGAATGATTCATTTATTTTGTTATTTAGGTACAACTATTCATGCTGAGGAAAACTTCTTTTTTGCAGGATTTCAGTTGGCAGGAAAGAGCAGGTCTTTCACACCTCATTAGTTACTGAGTGATATTGAGTAGTTATCAGTGAGTAACTTGCGTGCAATATGTTGTGCTTAACTGTAGTAGGACTTTTGGATGTGTGCTGCAAAGCACAGAGTATATTAAGTTTTCTACCTAGATAATTGTTTTACCTGGCCAGCCCTATTAGAGAGATAAAGTCACTTTGTTTTGGATTCTTCATGGGTCAGCAGATTCTGAAGAAGGAAATAGCAGAGGAAGTGCTTGCAATTGTAGCGGTTGTTAGAAATTACAGTGTTTTAGTCATAGCACACAGTAATTTTGTGCAGTGTGCTCTGTGCTTTTTCTCTCGTTTTAGCCATTTTTTCAGTTTAAAATACAAGATGGAGGGAAGGAATGCAGGGGGAAAAACAGTTTTATCTCGGGACATCTTGTTTAACTCCTGTGGAAAATGAGAAGTGCTACTTAGTAACTCTTTTTGTTTTTCTCCTTTAAACTAGAATCCTGCAATTGCTGATATCTACACTGAGCATGCCCATCAGGTTGTAGTTGCCAAGTATGCTGCCAGTGGATTTTACATAGCATCTGGAGGTAACGTATCTGTGCATGTTGAATGTGATGTATGGACAGAGCTGTTAAAGTGCTTAACGGAGAACTTACTAGTGTAGTGAAGCAGTGCTCCACATTGGCTACATATATTTTGCGCAACAGTGTGACCCACTTTAATGTAATTCTGTGTGCATATGGAGAAGAACTAATTTTAGTACCCATTTTCAAGTACTTCTAGACTCTTTCTAAAGCAGTGAGTTCAGGGACATGGTTGTTTTCTTAAAAATGATATTAAATGAAAGAGAATTTGAAAATGAACTTCAAATGCTTAGTCTGTTTAGAGTTAGAGGACAAATCTTAATGAGTTGCTTTTTTACATGCAGCAGAATGAAACATTATTTCTGAAATATAAGACAATTGCTTTGGTGTGTACATAAGCTTGATGCTTTTGGGTGGAGTGATTCTAGTAGAGCCCTTTCCCTCCTCATTTCTTACTGGCAGAACTTGGCAAGATTTGGCATATTTTTTTCTTACTGTTGAACCCAAATTGAAGGCTTTCTCTGGTAAGTTAGCATGGGAAAGACACTTACCCTTAACTTTGTGTAATGTATGTGAATCCATAGACTGAGAATGGGTAGCATGGCTTTTCTGTGGTTTCCTTTGGATAATTCGCAGAAATAGTTGCATACCTAAAAGCTATATTTGTAGCTGTTGAGTACTGAGAAACCTTTAAGGCCGTTTTTTAGCACAGCCTTCCCGCCCAAGGAACTAAAGCCAAGAAAATCCTTGGCTCAGTCTTGTGCGTGGTCCATATGTCAGTGTAATGTGTTCTTTGTTCTTCAGATTTGGTGCTTTAGATTTTTGCTTCATTGATCCCTTAATATAGCCATCAGTTGTTTTTTTTTTGTTTGTTTGTTTTCTTGAAACCTTGTAAATTTTCATTCTTCTGTAGAAGAACTGTAGTATAGTAGTGTATACCCAGTCCCCATTGGAAGATGCTTTTCAGTAGTCATCTAGTTAAAGAATATCCTTCATTTTAGGGAAGTATTCAGGTGACTTTTTTTTTTTTTTTTTTTCCTCTTCAGAAGTTCTCGCCTATCCAAATAAGGAAGCTTAGGCTGCAGTATTTCCCTTAAGCTGTCTTCTGTATCAGTCATAAAGTCTCATGCTGAGCATGAGTGCGAAGGCAATATTAGGCTGTTTATGCTGTTCTAAGTGTAACATAAGATTTATCTGTATCCTTAACCAAGTTTGAGCTAGACGTAATCTGCTTTATTACTTGATATACTTGATTGGATAGTCCCTTGGCAAAATGTTCCATGACTTTTATGGTAATTTTTCCTATACTGCAGTCATTAACAAGTGTAATAATTGGATATAATGTGAGGTGAAAGCTCTGTGTGTCCTATCAGAGATAGACCACAACAATTGGATTTTTGAAGTCCAAGTTAAAATTTAATTTCAATTAGAAATTAGAGAATTCTGAATCTGTCCTTTTGTCAGAAGCGGAGAAGATAAGCATGGGGGTGCCTTAAGTTTAAACTGGGTTATTAAGATGTACTGATAAATGGTGGATCATAGAATCAAGTGTTCCGCTAAGCTGAATGGCACCTTTTAGTATGTGTTTTACTGTTAAACAGTAGCTTTTGTTTGAAGGTTCTAATACATATAATCTGCTATGTGAGTTTCATTATGAAAGCATAAACTTGACTGTGTCTGGAACAACTCCTCTATTTACAGTGCTGCACCACAGTATTTCCTGTAAAAAGAAGCAAGCTCTAGGTCCCTGTAATACTGTGGGGAACAATGTCCAAAGAAACTTCAATTGTATTACATCTTCAGTTATGATCTATGCTGTGTCTGCTGCTTGTAACATTACTATGTTTGAATATTCTGTTTGCTTCCTTTGTAGTAACCCAGATACTGCATATACTCGCACAATTAAGTGCATACACGCTTCAGATAGGAAAGAGAAAGATTAGAATACCAGTACTATGGGCAGAAATCTGTTCACAGATATACAGAGAACTGATACCTGTATGCAAAGCAGACTTGCTCCAAGGGTGCAAAAAAGCTGAAATATGAGTTTTAGTACATTAGCTACTGTCCACTGTTCTCTTTCTTCTAGGTGTAGGGTAGGTCACTTTCCAGTGATTTGTGGATAAACTATTTTGTAATTTGGAGAGAGTTTTCTGCTCTTGTTTTGGTGAGCGTGTGTGCGTGTGACCACTTAGAGACCAGAAGATAACGTGTGAGTTCCTACCCTCTCAGTATGCATTTTTTTGCATGTCTGTTCAAAAAGTTGATTGTTGCATTTATTGCTGCACATTTTAATATCTCTTTTTAAAAAATACCGTGTCTCAGTGAATTGGACGTGGTCTTCAGCATTCCTAAATCAAGTGATTTGTAGTCGTTGTAGTAGAGTAAGATTGTATATCCTAGTATAAGTGTTCTGAGTAGATGAAGTTTTTTATCCTGACAAATTGATGAGTCATATGACTGAGTCATGCTGGAACAACAATAGTTATGTTCCATTATGTTATGGCAGATGTCTCTGGAAAGCTGAGAATCTGGGATACTACGCAGAAGGAGCACATACTGAAGTATGAGTATCAGCCATTTGCAGGAAAAATAAAGGATCTTGCATGGACTGAAGACAGCAAGAGAATAGCTGTGGTTGGAGAAGGAAGGGAAAAGTGAGTAATTCTTCTATGTGCTGCAAACTTTTGTATACTAACAAAGCAAGTTCTTTGATGCAGAAGCTTTTAGTTCTTCAAAGAAATAAAGTCATGATTTGTTCCTTGTTTAGACTTCAAGATATGCTGCTCAGCAGCAGATTTTTTTATGCAGTATTTGACAACAGTAGAATGAGTGGCTTATATACTGAGCAAAGACAATTTTATTTGAATTAGTTCAAAAATGTGGAGCTTTAGTTTGACTTTTAGAGGGGGGATTTTATTCTACTAATTAAAAAAATCTCAACCAAGTATCCGTGTCTAAATGAAATACCTAACGTAGCCTGAGATTTGTGAGTTTTCCTTAAGAGAAAAATATGTTAGGTAAATTGACATACTTTTAAGTCAAAGTCTGGAGCTGATAGTCTCAGGCTGTAAGGTCTTAAAAATAAGTTTTCTCTACCCTACTTTTTATGTTTTTTTTACTGTTCAAGAGACAGTCTTTGTTTCCTAGTGCTTCATTTTCTTATTATAGAGGAACTGGTGTACTGTACATTGTCCATCAGTTACTATTTTATATCCTTTCTCCCTCTCCACCTGCCCTTTAGTTAGGGTAGAAGTAGGTACTAATAAACTTGCTATCCTCCATGAAGAAGCTTGCTAGTTTCATGTTATGCAGTTGTGCCTTGACTTTAGTCCCTCTGAACTTCAGTGCTCTGAGAGTGTAGTGCAAGGTGTATTGATTATATTTTTTTTTAAGTTATTTTAACATAGGAACTTAGTTATATAAACTTTTTCCTTAATACTTTCCAGTAATAATGTGATATTTTGTTAAGATTCATATGGTAAATCTTAAGTATTTCTTAGGCCTTCTTTTCTGGTATTCATTGAATTGTCTTCCTGTAACAGTTGCAATGTGGCAATTCACCTCTTGGCAGGTAAAACTATAGTAGCTAATTGGTTTTCTTGTGAAATACTGATGGAAACCTACAACACTTTCATCTAAATATGATGATATTGTCTAAGCTAAATAATCCGATAGTGGAGCTGATACTGTCATTATCCAAACTCTCCATTTTGTATAGGACTGGACAGTGGGAACAGCTTACTGCTTTCCTTTATAAAGCTGAGCTTTCAGACTTTTTTCTTTTTTTAAAAAAAAAAAAACTTTTATGTCTGAAGCTTTACACATGAAACTTGTCCTGTCCCCTCACCAAATGTCTCCCTTCAGCGAAATCTCAAATATCCTTCAGGGAACAATGATGCACTTGCATGAGATTAATGACATGACCTAATTTCTTTTCTTTGAGTGCGCTCAAATCTGCTCTTTGCAGATGCTTAAGGAGTTAATCTGCGTTTAACTTTTATGAATTACAGTTATTGTCTGCTTCTTTAACTAGATTTGGAGCAGTGTTCCTGTGGGATAGTGGTTCTTCTGTTGGCGAGATTACTGGACACAACAAAGTGATCAATAGTGTGGACATAAAACAAACAAGACCTTATCGTCTAGCAACCGGCAGTGATGACAACTGTGCCGCTTTCTTTGAGGGACCACCATTCAAGTTCAAGTTTACAATAAGTGTGAGTTTAAGTTTAGCTTCTGTTAAGCTACAAGCAAGTCAACAAAAGCTTTACAACCACCTTGCAGTTCTTGTCACAACTCACTGTTGTAACAGAAGTTCTTAGCTTCCCCTCTCAAGGCATAGTCTATGTCAGACGGCTTCCTTAAATTCATGTTTGAGTACAACTGAAGGCTTCTCTTAAGCCAGCAAAGCCAAAATAAGTGATTGGTTAGGAAGAAAACCTGATGTGCTCTGACTTTTTCTTTACACCCCTTCTATAACATTAGAAGTAGCAAGTTTCACTGGCCTTATTGTTGTGCTTTGAGCTCTGCTTCCCAGTGCAGACATGCCTAGAGCTTTTTAATATTATCCAAAGTGCTTTCTTCAAGAAATGTGGTTGTGTGGATGGAATTGTCAAATCTGCTTAAGAGTTTGAGTCAAATCTGAAATCCCCAAGGTAGCTTTGAGAGGGTGAGCATAGGTGTTTGAAAATACAGCTAATTTCTACCAGAAATATATATGCAATTTCTGTGGTCAGTTTTATGTTTATGTGGTACTTTTCATTTTTTGTTTTTTTATTGTACTAATTAAATCTCTT
Source organism: Tinamus guttatus (assembly GCF_059628265.1). Classification (NCBI taxonomy): domain Eukaryota; kingdom Metazoa; phylum Chordata; class Aves; order Tinamiformes; family Tinamidae; genus Tinamus; species Tinamus guttatus. Next base: position 6,927,981 of record NW_028288586.1, read on the forward strand.
ATATAAACAAAGCTTGGCACTACGTTTAAAATGTTCAAGTCTTTGTTACTTGAGGCCAAAGAAAGTTAAAAAGCCAAGACATTCTGCAGCTGTTTCTGATTTCAGAAAACATGTCTTTTGCCTCAAAAACTCAGTAGTATTGGGTTATATTTCAGTATAAAGTCCAGAAACTTTTGCTCTTAGTTTTAAAAACATAGTAAGAATTTATTTTAATAAGTATGTTCCTTGAATACTTTATACGCTGAATTTAGTAAGGCTTCGATTTGCATTCTAGAAAAGGAATTGTTTTGAGCCCTGCGATCCAGTGAAATGATGTAGTTGCCAAATATATTTCTGAACTTAACTTGCTACGTACATTTGCTAAGCTAAGTCCGATTTGCTTACCAGGAGTGCTTGATCTGGTATGCGTCTCCCTTTTACAGTGCTAGTTGATTTGATGTATGGGCTTCATGTATAGGCTGTTACACAGCTTAGACTAGAGCCTAAGCTATCACTTAGAAAAATTCTATATTTAATCAAAGAAAGTAGGTTAGAACTTGCCTTTCATAATACTAAAAATAGTCCTCCAAATCTCTTTTCATGGGAGCTTTGGCCTCATTGTGGTGCTTCCCTATTTAACAGGTATTATAGCTAGCATCATTTAAATAGTCTCCTATTTGTCAATACTCTATTTAGGGAGCACACATCATGCTCTGGTTACTTCACAGATCTAGCATTACTGAAATTCTCAAAAGTGGAAATCCAATAAAACAATAGTTTATTCTTCATGCCCATACTTTTACAATATTGGGGATAAGATACTTTTCTGTACGTAAAACTTGTTTTCAAGTGTCAAAATCTGGAGAATGCAGAAGAATTATTGAACAGGAGGGGAGGAATCCTGTCTTTGTATCTCAGCTGCAGTTGAAGTTTTCACTCCCCATCCCTTAAGGAGTAGTATTCATTTCCATTGTGCTGTTCAAGCAGCTTGGCACCACATCAATATGGATCCCACATTTTTTTTCCCCTGGGCTATTCCCAAGTCCCATGATCCTGTTCAGTTAGAGGCTGCTATTAGAGGCTAGACTTGCTCTGTAGCAGTTGAGTAGCAGCATTCTCCACATTCTCTCCCACACAGCTACTTTACAGTTTGAATACAAGAGAAATTCACTGTCACTAATTACCTTGTAAGAAGATAAATATACGTAGTTCTGCTTTTGGGTTGAGTGTTGATGTTTTTTTTTTTTTTTTTTTTTTTTTCCCACCCCCACAGGACCATACGCGGTTTGTGAACTGTGTAAAGTTTTCTCCAGATGGAAACAGATTTGCCACAGCTAGTGCAGATGGCCAGGTAAATAAAAATAAGCCCCTCTGTAGCGGGATCAGTTTTGTAAAATGTGCAGCTTCTCTTTTTATTCTGTGAAATGCTTGACTTCAACTTTCAGTGCCCTTCTGTAATGCTGCAACAGCTGTGATGTCTGTCAGGCTATTCTCACTCTGCTTTTTTCTCTTCTACTTCTCTGTTGTATTACTTTTCAAAGAGGTTATTTTGTCAGGAGTGTACCAGGCCTTTGGAATATGTATGTTCTTGTTGCAGTTCTGAAAAAATTATCAGAAATACTAAGCACTCTGATAAGGGCAGGCTGGCAACAACACTTCTGCTGTGGGGAGATTCTTACAAGTAGGCAGATCCCCCTGACTGCAGTGCTGTTTTCAACCTACCATCACAGCAGGGGTCAAAAATGTCAGAATCCAGTGTTCAGATGCCACATTCAGAATTGTGATAGTGATTTACAATTGTCATCTCTATGGGTTAGTGTTAAATAACAAATATTTTTGCTTCTTCCTTGTTTGATAATCTTGCACCGTGCAACAGAAAAGTGATCTGCGCAATGAAAGTAATGTAACATTTTCAGTCTCTTTAAAGAGTATGTATGTTTGCTCTCTTAAGATCTTTGTCTATGATGGGAAGACTGGAGAGAAAGTGTGTGCCCTTGGTGGAGGCAAAGCTCATGATGGGGGTATTTATGCTGTAAGTATTGCCTCATTTGTACAAGTGAACCTTAGTATTCATTTCATTACTGAGTTCATGGACTGTGAAATATTGTGGTAATAAATGTATGTTTACTGACTTGTGGTGACATTTCTTTTTACAGATTAGCTGGAGCCCTGATAGTAGTCAACTGCTTTCTGCTTCTGGAGATAAAACTGCTAAACTCTGGGACATTGGTGCTAATTCTATTGTCAGTACTTTCAACATGGGATCAAATGTTTTGGATCAGCAGCTAGGTTGCTTGTGGCAGAAAGACCATTTACTGAGTATTTCTCTCTCCGGCTATATCAATTATTTGGACAAGAACAATCCAGATAAGCCTTTGCGTGTCATAAAGGTAGGTTGAACTGCTGTAGCACCACAGCTTCTGCAGTAAACAGTTCAGTGGTTGCAATTGTTTAGATGGAACAGTAATTGTTAAAACATAGTTTTGTTGAATTACTTTGCATTGCCAAACCAGCTATGTGGGACTGGCTCTTGAAAGTTACGTAAATCAAAGTTAAGATGTTATGTGGAGTTACTGTGCATTTTGGCTTCAATTAAAGTTATAAAACTTTTATAGCGGCTTCAAGCATTCTTTGATATGATAGAAGAAATACAGCATAGATAGAAAACAACCAAGAATGTCTGTTTTTCGTTCATTTTACCACACTGTGAACAAGGTGACTAGGGTCGCTGTACAGCTGAGCTTTAGTTTGGGGAATTACAGAGGTCACTGACACGGCATTCTCACGGGAACTTACATTTTTACATGAACTAGAAATAGATGTCCCAGATTCTTGCTATTGCCTCTTTAAATGTAGTAATTGGTGTGGTTACATGACCATATTTAGTCCTCTCCCCCTGTATCATAAAGTGTCTAGACAGTAAACTTGATGAAAAGGCTGTGAAAGTGTCTTGGTCCAGCAGGCTCAGTAACAGGGTTGTTTACAGTGCCTACTCATTCCTTTTAAGGAGCACTGCATGGAAATAGCCATGCTGCAAACTTAATCACTGGACCATTAATTACTAATTTGCATTCTGGGTGACATTTAATGTTTAGAGAGAAAATAATATGTTATTTTCTGAATTGCCTGTAATCTTTCTCTTGATTTATGTATGTATTAACAATGAAAAAATGCCTATCAAAAGTTATTGTGTCTTATTCACAGGGTCATAGTAAATCGATTCAGTGTCTCACAGTGCATAAAAACGGTGGAAAGTCCTATATTTACTCTGGAAGTAACGATGGACATATTAATATCTTTTGAATGGTAAAGTGATACTTATTTTAACCTATTAGATTGACAGAGTGTCTTAAAAAATGCTAACTTAAAAAGAAGCTAACTTTACTGGATACAAATTAGTATTTTATGTCTGGAAAAGTTTGTTTTGTTTTTCCTCTAACTTTTCTGTTGTATATAGTGCTTGCCTTTAAATCTGCCTCCTTGTTATAAATATGTGCCAATTCTTAATTTTCAACTCTCATTGCATGTGGTGCATTGCTTGTTAGCATAGAGGAGGAAGTATCATAAATTCTCTTGTAACTGCCCGTGTGTACCTGCCTTATATGCCAGCTTTGTATGGCTGTCTCTTGCTGCTGCTCTTACTTGCAACAGACAGATTGATTTACTTTTTAGATTTTCCAGGACGAGAACTGTAAATATTTTGCTGCACACACTGACTCAAACAAGTGTTTTCTTAGTTATGTTTTTATCCCCACCTCTATTTAAGTAGCTTTCTGAAGTTCTGCATCACTGTAGTTCTGTTCTTTTATTTGGTATCTCAATCAGGCTTTCTCACTACCTAGGAGAATTTGTATTTTGGTTAGGGCTATAACAATTCCAGTCCTGTTGGTTTCTGGAACGAGATACTTGGAATGCAGTCGAGGTTCTCGGGCAGCGTTTTCAGAGGGTTGGACTTTGAGGTGTGTAGCTAACACATTGCACCAACATGTTTAAAAGTTCCTTAACCCTCTTGTGCACATTACTGGGATTCCGAAACTGGAGAGAACGATGGCTTTTCTGGAAAAGGCCATACAAACCAGGTTTCTAGAATGGCAGTGGATGAAATGGATCAGCTGGTCACCTGCAGCATGGACGACACTGTGCGCTATACCAGTGTCAGCAAGAGGGATTACAGGTTAGTGAAACCAGTGCTTCTTGTTCTGGTGCTGTAGCCCGTTACACAAGAAGAGTTTGGCTTATTTACATGGAGAGAATCCTGTGCTACAACTTGCTCAAGTTTTAAGTTACCATAGAAACTGTAGAAGTGATTGACTTCCCCCCTGCCCCATGAAAACAAGAAATGCATCCTAGAATTTTCTCTGTGTCTCCTTCCTGGCTAGCTTCATTGGTGGGCAGCAGGAAGTGTGTGTTTTTCTGTACTTAATAAATACATAGGAGGACTCAATATGTTTGAAATGTGTGGTTAGGACAGGTGGGATGTGGCTGTTTCTTCACAGAAATCACAATGGAAGCAAAAAAAAAAAAGTATTAAGAACACCTAGATAAACTCAAAGCAGACTTCCACATAGTGACAGTGATTTTTATTTCTAAGGTATACTACTCTATCAAGATACTGACATTCTAAAGAGTAAACACAAGGAGAATGCAGATTACTAAAGAAACCTTTAAATTATGCAACTTCTTGAAGGTCATTAGGGATGACTATTTAAATAGCCATTTTAAAATAATAAACATGGAAAAATTTATTCTGTTTTGTCTTCTTATTTCACCGCCTTCCTCCAGTGGCCAGGATTCTGTGAAAATGGATGTTCAACCAAAATGTTTATCTGTTGGTCCTGGTGGATATACTGTAGTTTCATGCATTGGACAAGTGAGTATAAGCTCATGGATTAGCAGTACAAATGTTCTGTTAGATAATGTAGTGTGTACAGTAACATGATGGTAACTGTGATGGAAAGTTGCATAGTGTGTGATCACCTCATGCTCATAGGATACTTATTAATAAGCCTATGAGAATATAACTGAGCAAGATGCTTGTTACAGCTTTGTCTTGCTTCTTGTATCCATTTGATGTAGACTTTACATTTGTGGAGTCCCTGATGTAGATGCACCTGTATTTACTGTGGTCAATATAGCTTTGTGCTAGAAGGCTGCACCGATCTAAATCTGTATAGAAAACTCTTTACCTGCTGGGTTGCCAGGGCTGCTGAATTTAAAAATAAAAAAGTAGGTGTTCTTTAAGCTGTAGGTTCAAGTGCTTCTGAAATATATCGTCACAGTGCTTGACTGTAAAGAGTAGGGAGCTCCTGAAACCTTTGAATTGCTGCTATTTCCAGGTTATTGTTCCTGGTTCCCTTACCTTTTCCATATATCTTTCCTTCTTGGAGAGAGGGAACCAAAAAAGGGGGAAGTAGAAAAGGATAAAGTGGGAACAGTAACTTTGTTCTGTCATGTAATTGGGGTGCAATAAATGCACTGCGCATCTTTTACGTAAAGTGACTTATAAGAATGTATGGTTTTTTAAGTGTTTCACACTTCTGATACAGATTTATATGTACATATTACATATGTGTATAATCATATTATGCAAGTGATTTTTATTTCTTATTTCTTTTCAGTAGACAATGGAAATCAGCAAATATGCTTGTACAAGCATGTTAATCTCCAAGTAATGCTCTTAGTTGATATATTCAGTGAGGCAATTTTGGGGAGAGAGTTTCTCAGCTCTGTTTTTCTTTCTCTCTCTCTCTCTCTCTCTCTCTCTTTTTGTTTTCAACTAACCAACAATCCAATGCTGTTGTACAGCATCAATATCTCTAGCTTGCTTGCCAGTAATATTCAGATCATGTAGAACTAGAGACTCGTGTCATCAGGGTTATTTTAGTTCAAAACATGCTTAACTTCTGATGAACTTTATCTTCTGTGTCGATCTTGGCTCTGAGTCTAGGATATTCAGTAGTGTTGGCCAAATGTGTTTTTCATTGTGAGTTACAACTCCACTTGTTCATTAGATAGAGCTGGGTGAAGATGGCTCTTAATGCTGCATTTCAGGATTACCTTGCCTGCAACCTTGGCCCTGCTTCCTTTCTCCCTAAGAGTTAACCAGGAAGGTAGTAGGTGTTGCTAAAAACACTGCTTTGTCTGCTGCTTTTATGTTCTGACCAAGCAAGGTGAAGCTGAATGCAACAGAGCGTATCCTCAACTACTTGATTTAGAGTACTCCTAAGCACTGCAATACAGTAGGATTAGTTAGTGACCACACACATGTATTTCTCCCTCCTCCTCCTTTTTTTTTGTAGTGGATCGGTGTTGGTTTGCTGTGGGTCAAAATGCCATAAACCTTTAAACCTTTGAGCAGAATGGATTTTTATTTATGATTAAGCAACATAGCTAAGTCATAGTCATTTATTAGGCATTTGGAAGAAGCATTATCGTAGTTTCTGGTTCTCTATTCACAGATTGTGTTGATGAAAGATAAGAAAAAATGTTTTGCAATCGCCGACCTGAGCTATGAGCCGGAGGCGGTAGCCGTTCACCCCGGAGGAGGCACAGCGGCCGTGGGAGGAGCGGTAAGGCTGCGCTCTGCGCAACTCCTGTGGCGCTTGAGCTAAGCGCGGTAGCATTCAACAAGAGTAGGTCTGTTGTGACAACTCTCAGCTACTAAGTCTTAACACAGTAGCAGCAGTACTGCAATAAGTAAGTTATGTGTAAATACAAATCATGAGCTTTCATTCCCCAGATTCTACCACCATTATGGCTCTGCTAACATACTCTTGATTTTTTTGTCATTTATATTTGTAGTCTTTAAATTGTTAATGTTTCCACTCGATAGTAAATGAAATAGGCATTTTGCAGAATTTTGCCCAAGTTCTGGAAATCCGTATTATATTCTAGACATGGTGAATTGTAGCTAGTAGGAATGAGAGCTTCTTTAAACTATTTCCCTATGTAAATAGTACCAGATGGAGTTGGTGAAAGAGCCCTAGTAGCTCAATAAACCGTCCTGTCTCAAAGTGGTTTTTTGTTTCTTTCCCTCTTCTCCACTTTTAATTTGTAGGATGGAAATGTCTACTTGTATTCAATCCAAGGAACCTCTTTGAAAAATGAGAAGACTTTGGAAGCTAAAGGTCCTGTCACTGACCTGGCATATTCTCATGATGGTGCCTTTCTTGCAGTCTGTGATGCAAACAAGGTTGTCACCGTCTTCAGTGTCACTGATGGCTATGCGGTAAGAACTGCTCTACCAATTGTGTGATTTTATTATTATTATTTTTTTTTTTAGGCATATGTGGACTTACGATCTTTTGTAATGATCTTAATTACATCTGTTAGAGCCACTGCTGTGTATTTGGGGGTTCTGTCTAGCATGCACTTTTGCAAAATGGACAAGAATTGTAGGCTTAATCTGATCAATGTAACCTATACAGTACAATAAAACTAATGAAGTAAGCAAGACTAAGACTTGACAGTAAGAGTTTGACTGTGGCTTATAGCAATATGGTGAGGACTAGGCAGGGAAAGGGCTACTATAGGAACGGAGAATCTTGCTCCATCCTTTTATCTAGTGTCTTTTAATCAAGAGCCAAGTAACTGGCAATTTCCAGTTTCTAGCTGAATAGTAAATATGCAACTCAGCTTTTAAAGTCGCTTAGGCTTTGACTGAGACCACACTGAAAAGAAAAATACAAGGTGGTATTCCAGAAAAATACTTCCATTTTCCAAACTGAAGGAATTTTGCTTTTGGAAGCATCTGTTGAGTCCTCTTAAAGGCTTCTGAGTGATTGCTGCATCTGCAGTTTACCAGCTCAGTTTTCTTATAAACTGTCCTGTTTTTTTTTTACCAAAAAGTTTGGATTTTGTTAATCCCACTTGTGTTTAAATGAGTGGCATAAAATGAAGCTTTGAAAGAGCTCTGTTGTAGTCAGTTGTGCTCTACACATTGTAAAACTACTTTGCCTGGGACCACAGCCTACACTTGAGATATACAATATTTGGAGTCTTGCAGGACTTTAGTGTTTGTTTTTATGCTGTATGCTAAAAGCTAGTGTTTACTTCAAATGCCTTAAATGAATGTAATAACCTATTCCTGTTTGCTTTGAAATAGGAATATAATGTCTTTTATGGACACCATGCAAAAGTTGTTTGTATTGCCTGGTCACCAGACAATGAACATTTTGCTTCTGGAGGCATGGACATGATGGTCTATGTTTGGACCGTAAGCGATCCAGAGACCAGAGTCAAGATACCAGGTATGTTTGCTTCAAAATCTGTTGGGAAAACTGATAGTCATTCTTGAAATGTAACATAGTACATATTTTCCAGAACTAAATGGTAAATCAATGGTAGGCCACAATCCATTTTTTTGAATGTTTGCAAACTAACTCTGCCTTAATCTCGACCTATCTAGCTAAAATAGCTAGAACTCTGTCATATTCTTGTATTTCATAAAATATATCTTGTATACTCATACTAGCATTTAATGTGACTGAAATGCTAGTGTGTCCTAAAGATACTGTGTCAGCTCGGCCTTCCTAACCCTCTGCTGTTGTTTTGCACTGCCCTGCAGATGCTCACAGACTACATCACGTAAGCGGCCTGGCCTGGCTGGATGAACACACTCTGGTAACAACATCCCATGATGCTTCTGTCAAAGAGTGGTCTATCTCCTACCAGTGAAATAAGCCCTCTTTGGAAGGACCTAATCAGGGACTAGAACTACTGCAGTGGAACATAGCATTTCTTTTAAAGAATCTTTATTGTCCTCTGGGTCTTCTATCATATCCTCATCTTTACAGGGTGTTCATATCTGTAATTTCAAATGTACTTTGAAAGCTTTAGCCAGTAACAGTTTGCACATGAAAAGCACTTAAATTATGTCTGGAGCTTAACCTTTGTGCTGAACATTCCAGAGGCAACAGCCTAGTGAGGTGGCTTGAAAGATTCAAACTCAATCAGTTGTTCTTTTCTAACCAAGAAACGTGAGATTGTACAGCATGAGAGTAATACTTCTCATTTTTTCTAATTACAGAACATTTCTGTACTAATGGTCATAGTAAGAATATTTAGTTGTTACCTGAAATCAATCATGCTGTGTGCAGCTACTGTATATTGCTTTGCTTCTCTGTACTGCACCAAACTGTCGCCTCAGACTTTCTCCTCCAGATAATGAAATGGGGTTCATACATAATAAACTTTTTATGTATTTCCTGTCAAAGCTTTGTGGTTTATTTTAGGATGGAAGTGTGGGGTTTTGATGTATTTACTGTTGTGGGTTTAATGTTTACAAATAACTGTCATGGCAACTTCTTGCTTCAGAAACACCTTGTGACTTCTTTGAATTAAGAATGTCTGGTCATTTCAATGTCAGAAGAAATTCTGTATGAAAGATTAAAGATATTTCCTGTTTGAAGGAGGAGGATCATGTTATTTAAAAAGTACTTCTAATAACTCTTAAAAAGTACAGGAATTAAACTAAGTGAAGCATTGTTATGATTTGAAATGATTTTTGAGAAGATAATCAAGTTGTTTGCGTAAGTTTTATGCATTTGCATGTGCAGAACAGTTGCATGTAAGCTGTTACCTGGTATGAACAGATCGTGATCTTACGTGCTTAGTTTTCTCTTCACTCTACAATGCATTTGAGTAATTTTATCCTTTCAGTCTGACAAGGGTTGAAGAGGAGACTCTGATGCAAAGTAGTAGGTAGGTCTGTGACTTATCTATTGAGGTCGAAGGAAGTTGCTGTTGTCCAAAACTTTGAAAGACTTTAAAACTTTGTTTTCTATTAAGTCTCACCACTACCAGCTCTCCAGTGCTCTTTGGTTGTATTAAGTTTTCCTTACTATGTGGTCTTGCATGTTGTTTATTTACAAATCATATCTATTGATACAAATACATATCTAATGATTCAAATCTAATGACACTAATTGTACAGCAAATAAAATGTTTTTGCTGCTTGTCATCCCATGGACCATTGCTCAGTCACTGAAAATTTTGCCTATCAGAATGACTTAGCAGGATGTCTCTGAAAAGGGGAATGCTTCTCTTTTGGGAGCAGTGATCAGAATCTCATCAGAATGAGTGTCTTCTGCTACACAAACCAATTTACAGATTAGAACAGTTGAGCCTGGTATTACCTAAGAAGCAGAGGATTTTGCGTCACAGTTTCTTTGTGTTTTCTGCCTCTCCATTAGAAATTTGCATGTCTCTTTATTAACAACTGAGGCATATCTGAAATTGAGTATAATTGGATTGTTGACAGTGTCTAGACACACAAATTTTGATCCGCAGTGTCTTGTTCTGCATTTTCCTGTATGATCTATCCATTGCTCCCTAAAGCAGATCTGGAAGGGCTGCTACTGAATCTGGCTACTGGGTTCCTGCGAAGGCTGAATCCATGTTGTGTAGGTAATGATAAAAAGAAGAAAAATTTAATGCAAATGTTCATGGACAAATAACTACTGATTTCACTGATGGAGAGTGGTTCTGGCTAGTGAAATGGTTTTGAGGGAAGCAGCAGAATTTCTTGATGTTTCCTAGCATCCTGGCGCGGGGGGAATCCTTTTATGTACCTCAGAATAGGTGTACAGTGCCCAAAAGGTGATGTCAGTGCAAGGCAAGGTGTTTCCTGATTCTTGGAAGACCGTCATGAATGACTTGGCAGGAAACTGTGTGTTATGACTCATTTTTGGACATCTGCCTGTTGGGGTGTTTATGCTCCAGTTTCCATTAGATGTGTGTATTTGCTTATGGATTTCATATTCCTTAAAGACTAATATGGTCATCTTTCTTCTATAGCAAATCCTTATTCTGTAAAACTGAAGAGATATTCATCTACACCAAGTGCACAAGTTATTTGTTGATCCAATGTAGGAGGAACAAAAACTGAGCCAAAAGATGTCCAGCTGAACTCTCTTCAGTCAGGCTGCCTGATCTTTGTATATGTCATTTTTTATTTGTGTAGTGGTCTTACAGTTTCTTAAAAGATTGCACTTTTTAACTTGAAGGTAGGGGACTCAAGGAAGTGCACCAAGCTCTCTTACAAGCAACACCCAAAGTTTATTTTTTTCTTTTGTAGCATCTTCCAATGACTGTTTAAAATGTCAGGTGTATCATGTTTAACAATGTTACTTTGTTCCTCCCTTTTTAAAAATACTGGCTATATTATGACAATTATCTTTTCCAAAGAGGAGGCAGAATTTGGAGATAGCTATATGGAAGAGCATTGCTGCTAGTTGAAACTTTCTCTTCACAACCCTGTTTGCCCTGAAAACTCTGCACTGTTACTACAGGGTCTTGATAAAACAAGAGACAGAAACAGCTGTTTCCTGGCAGGTAACCCTATGTGTAGTAATGGAAAACATTATTCTGGTTGGCCAAGTTTAAGATTGTTTCAGTGGTCATATTTTTCTCCTATTGACATGGTCTCCTTGAACCCTGTTTTGGCTGTTGTGATGAGAGCCTCCAGAGAAGGCAGCTGATAACAGGCGGCTCTTGAGGGGAGCTGCCTGCCTCTGGGCCTGCTGTGAAATAGAAACAGCAGCAAGGGGCTGTCATGAGGCTCTAAGTCGCATTTTCTCCAAATACTGTTTTAACAGTGGTGCACTAATTGTGGTGACCTCAAAAGGAAATACGTGTGATACTTGTACGAGTATGAAGTAAAGTCTGTAAGGAGGGATGCACTAAAAGAAGGAAAGGAACACATCCAACCCTTAGATGTTGCTCTGTTAACAGTCTAGTTATGAATTCTGTAATGCTAATTCAAGCCCTGACCAAGCACTGCTCCTCAAGCTCCATTTATGCTCAAGTGCTTCTGTTTTAGGCAGAAGTTACTTGAAAGCAGGTTTTACTTCCTCACTTCTGGCAGTTTGCCTGCATTACAGTAGAAATGCAGCTTAATTAGGCCAGGGATAGATTCGGAAAGTGAATGACCTGTAATTCCTCACAAGGCTGTGCTGCCTGATTTATTTCCCCCTCCCACTGCAAGGGTGCGATATAATCCTGTTTGCCTGCTCCATTTCTGCTGTGCTCATTCAGAGCGTTGGCCTTCCAAGAAGTTGGTCTTTACTGTCAGCCAGCAGCTGTTCTGTGGAATATCAGCAGCAAATGCTAAATGGTGCCTTTAATTGGCAATTGATAAGTGCAAAGTAAAAGAACAAAACTCCTAGAGTTAGAGGTCTGTTTTATGAAAGTTGGACATGGTATGACATGAATTAGGGATAGACCCACAGCAGATGTTCTGTTTTTCTGGTCAATTCTTTTGCTTAACCACTGCAGCTTGGAACAACGTGAAAATGTTATTTATGTGGATATTGTTCATAAGCAAAAATTAGAAGCTAAAGGGTCTTTCAAGTTGGAATTGGCTTTTTTTGAAGCTAAATTCTTGGATACTTTGATTAGAAATGTGTACTACAGAATGTGTTAGTATGTTACTGTAGATACTGTTTCATGATTATGGCATGAGGCAGGATTTGCTGAACCAAGTTTTTCCCTATGATAAAATTAGCTGTGGCTATTTCTGCAATGAAGGCATATGGGGGCTGGGGGGAAGCAGCTTGCTTATTCCCAAGAGTGGAATGATGGAGTTTGGCTGAGCTGAGGACACGTCACAAGTTCTCATGTACAGAGCCACTGCTTATGGTAAAAAAAAAAAAACAAGGCTCCCTGGAGAGGCTCACAAATGCAGAGTGAATGCATAGGCCTTGCACACTCCACAGGACAACTCCTTTGTGAAATACCAGTACTTCCAACATAAATTATGATCAGTTAAACCAGTTCATAGAAATGTTGGTGGAAGGACCTTGAAGGTGCCCTTCCTTCTTCCATCTAGTCTAATGTCATGTTTGGAGCAGGGCCACAGACAGTTCTGGGTCATGTCAGCTGCACTTTTGTGTATTTTTTTTCTCATTTTCTCTTTTGTGGTTGTTGGGTTTTTCTTAGCAAAATCCTGGAAAACTTACAAGGTTGGTGCTGTTACAAATATCTGTACTGCTATGTTTCTTCATTAAAATTAAGTAGAAGAAATACCATTTAAATTTTTATGGCCTATTGGCCAGGGACTTACAGAAAGTATAGTGCAAGTGAAACATTCTTTAAACTCATTCTGAATTACGTTCTTTTTCCTGAGATAACCAACCATGTAACTAATACACATCACATTTCCATGAAAGGAGGCTTGTAGGTGGCTGTAGGCTCCCTTATCAAGTTTTAGTTTGTGATTCATGCTAGCTCTGAGTAAACCGATGGTAAATGTGTGCGCACCCACAAGCGAGCACAGAGCAGCGTTACCTGCTTTCCGGTTCTGTTGGCTGCCTGCCTAATAAGCCTGCTGTTCAGGGAGTCCCAAACACCTGCACTGAGGGTGTTTACTATTGATTCAGGCTAATCAGCACGTACTCTGCACAGTCAGTCCTTAAATGGCTGAGAATTAGACTGTTTCTTTCTGATTTCCCTTAGAGAAAGATAAAAGTTGTGAAGGGCAGTTTGTCTGTGATGCCAAAAGAGATTTCTTCTTGGATGCCTGGACATGCTGGTCATTCCAGAATGCCTGGTCTGCCTGATTTACACGAACAAATGAGTCATTGTTTTTTAGCAGCCCGAGAGATTGTGGCTTATCGAAATAATTCACGGTAAGTTGTTGGAGGACCCAGGAGGACCCGAGTTGTTGGAGGTCAGCTGGGGCTCAATTGCTTAATTGCTGGTTTGCTTTATTCTGTAATGCTTCCGTAGCATGAAAATGCCAAGGAGGGAGTCTCTTTGGGTTAAGAGTACCCCCAAACAGATATATCCTAGTGTGAACATTTAGTCCAAATAAGTTTTAATGGGTATCTGCAGTGATTCACGTGCTCTGAAGGTACCAAGAAGTGACGTGCCTTTCTGATTTGCCTTAGTTGATTTCCCTGCCGCCCTCCTGTAGCTGTTGCCTGAGTGAAGTCAGCAACCTGTGCGTGGCCTATACAGCAATGTGTGCCCCCATAGGCCCAGTACCCACGGCCCCTGCTGGGGACAGTGCTGCTCGGTTCCTGCTCTGCTTTTCAGTATCAATATTACTGCAGAGACTCTAGTGGTGGTCACATCATCAGGATACATCATCATAAGGCAGGGTCATGGTTTCAGGGTGGAGGAATAAGGGTGTGGGGAAGCAGGGCACCCAAACAGGTTAGAGGTGCTCTTCCACATTTTTCCCAATGGTATCTACTTGGAGATGGAAGCTGGCCCTTTCTGCTGAGTATTTTTGGTTCTCTGCATGGTTTCCTTCCAGGATTGCTGAGAATCCACTTCCAAACATTTAAAATATGAATCCTTAGTGCACACAGCATATGAGCAGTGCCTTGGCTTGTGACTGCAGAAAGTCCTGCCTTATGTAAAAAGGTAAAATAGAAGTATTGAGGAGGTAAGAGATGAAAAACATACCAGATTAGATACCAATGGGAGTTTGAATTTGATCGATATTAGATTTAGACACTGAGAATGAAAATAATTATGGATATTAAAAAAGGGCAAATTAATAGTTCCTTCTTTGCAAACAGTTGTTACTTCTAGGACATGATTTAGCCACCACAGTTGTCCTATGCAAAAAACATTTATTAATATTAGAAGTCATACAGGGTTTTAAATCTTTGACTGCTATATTTGGTAGCGTGGTGTATATATTTCCCAAGTTCCTAGATAGAATCCGTGTGGCACTGACAGGAGCTGCTCTCAGTGCCAGCAGGCTTAATCCCAAGATTGGGGATAGTGGCAGAAGATGCAGCAACCTGCCAGGGCACAGCTCTAGCACCAGATGGCAGAGCAGGACTATCCATTGGCGTCTCCGGCTTCTGCCTCCCTCTGCTGCCAGGTGAAGTTTGCAGTCCAGACTTCGAAATCAGTTCTGTTTCAGGATCAATTTAGCTGTGGTTTCCATCTGCAGCTCGGGCTCCCAGCTCTGACCAAACACATCTCACATCTCCGCTAGGTTCACAGGCAGCCTACGGAGGTTTGTGCTACGGCTTTTTGTTCACATATCACAACTCGCGAACCAAGTGCTGTGAATGGGGGCAATATGTCTAGTGAGAAAGAAGACTGTACAACAAAGGGTTGATGAGTAGTAGTTGTGTCGATCACCAAGTTACCAGTTCTTTCTATTAGTTACTATATTAAAAAAGAAAAAAGTAAAAAGAAGAAAAGATTTTTTTTTAAAAGGAAAATAAAAAGCACAAGGGCAGTAATCATCCCCAAAGGGATGCAGGAGAAAAAAAAAAAGCGTATATCAGAAATATGCACTTATAAATTCAGAATATATTTGTGTAGTACTTATTTGTATAATGTCAAGTCTGTAATGATCTTATGAGAAGAATCTGAATCAAGCACGTGGTGATGAGTCTTCAGTTTGCAATGGAAGAAAGAGGAGCTGCTGAGAGAAACAAGCGAAGAAGGTGATGGGAGAAGATGGATGTGCTGCAGTTCTGCTACATGCAGTCGCTGTAGGAGCTGAACTACATAAAGCGAGGCAGTGAGGTGGTTAACGAATGAAGGCTGATTGAAATGAAGTCTGAGAGTTTGTTCAGTGGTTTTGATTCAGAAATAAAATGTGAATGAATAATCCTTTGAGAAAGGATCAGATCATCTAGCACTTGAATTAATTTCTTAGTTATTGTGATCAGCATAACTTGATTTATTACAGCTTAAGTTAAAAGAAAAAGAGAAAAGTAAACTTGAAGTGCGTAAAGAAACAGCAGAATCGATTGTACAAAGAGCTGGAATCAGAGAGCTGCTAACCCTGCCCTGATAATGCACAGGGGACGTCACAGCTGGACTGTGCGAGGGTTAGTGACCAGCTGAGCCAACAAAGGGCTCGTGTGAGCAGCAGGTTGGTCAAGGTTGGGTACGTTCGGGTTGTGGGCAGCCTGCTGCCGTGGGCTGGTGTGGTTACGCTGCAGAGCCCGTCCCGCAGTGCACTAAAGGAAAGAAGCAGTGCTCCTACAAGCAGAAGTATGTTTGCTCATAACGTTGTCAGTTTATCTGCTCACATTCAGTGTCCCTGGCAGGGCTGATGACCGGTATCAGTGTTTGTGGCCACCATCTCGGTGTCCTCCCAGAACATCCTACTGCAAGAGCATATGGACTCAGACCTGAGGCCATCTCTTCTAGCTGTAGTTGCCTGATGTGGTTTCCTAGTTCCAGTATCCCTTTTTGTTTCTTTTCAAAGATGCCTCTCGTAAAATCATATGGCTCTGGGAAATCTCCTGTTTGCAGGGAAGCTCCTCTGAAGGGTACCAAACGGAAAATGAGCCTGTGGCCCGTAATGGATATGTAGAAACTCAACTGAGGTGTCAGTGCTAAGTCCAAGGGAGTGCTGCTGGTCACTCTGAAGGATGGTACAGCTGCTGAATTTGCTGGTGTAGTGCGAGTCAAGTTCTGTTTAACAGACCCTGGCTGGGAAAAAAGCTCCTGGCTTGGACGGTTCTGATTGTGGCAAACTGATCCATGGGAGACCCTCTGGATGAAGGGGAGCTGTGCCTGTCCTCACCCTGACCAAGTGTACTCAGCTGGGAGACACCGTGGCAGAGCCTCAGCAGGTAAGTGGGCTGGGAGGCTTAGCAGGGAACTGGAAACAGGGAATTCCCGCACTGAGAACTGCTGGGATTTCACATGCAGACAGGTCTCCCAGAGTTTGTTAGAAACCAGGAAGCTGCAGATATTTAGAGCAGGCCAGAGGAAACGAGCTGCCTAGCAAAGGCACATGAGATTTGTTTGCAATTTGTAAATTAAAATTTTGTTTCATCACACCTGAGTTCCTTTCTGAATTGAAAGTTCATAGTTCTGATTTGTGTTATAATCAAGAGTCAAAGCCCTTTTGGTATGTCACTGGTGGTATATATTTTAAAGAAGTACAGGCAATTTACTTTTTAGAGTCAGGTTCCTGTCACATTACCAGGGTCAGAGTATTTGTTCCTATGATTTGAGTTCTGTGTATTTCATCTAACTGCCCTGCTCCTCCAGGAAAAAAAACATAGGACATTTAATCAGTATTTGTTTCCACTCTTTGGGCTGTTAACAAACTCAAGGGCTTTGCATCAAATTATTCTCTTGCAGAGAAGACGTTGTGGCGTACCCATACTGGACGAGAGACTGAAAGGGAACGAGTCGCAGCCACTGGCACCTCAGCCAAATTTAGACTAATCCCAATCCTGTCGTGGACTCTGAAATACCTAATGGCAGTTCCAGTTCCTTCTCAGCCATACTGCCTTCTCCCAGGCATTCTTGGATTTTATTTGATCAGGTTTCAGAAGATGACAATGGTGAGAATTTGCTTAATCTTTGCTAGGCCCCAGACACAAGTACATCATGGCTTTTGATTAAGATATCTCTGAATAGTGCTTCCCTGAGATGAATCTTTCAGAGTGTTCCCACTGGAAGACCCCTGCTTTATCCATAGCAAGCCTGTGGTACTCGTGGATGTCCATGCAGCAAGTCCAGGGTACTCAGGGTGAGAGCAACCAGCTCACTGCTAGTTTAATATGACTGACTTCTTGATTTCCAGATGGTCTCATTCTGATATCCCAAAACCTAGTCAGAGCTTTGGAAATCCCATCCTGAGATACAAGATATGTGCCCTTTCCATAGTAGCTCTCTCAGTTTCCTTGCATTGTAGTTTGTAAGTGAACCTCACCTAAGTACTCTCTTCAATTAGAGTGTGGACATTATAGATAAGAAAATTTCCACTCCAAAGAGAAGGACCTGCTCCCATCTGTATGAGAAAAAAACTTGAGAGAAAAATGCAACATACCGCTACACTGCTGTATTCCACAGAGTTTCGTGGAATGCAGCATCCATCAGGTACTCCTGGACGGTTCTACTGATATTGTATTTATGAGCTACCCCTACCTTTTTTTTTTTTTCTGGGGTGGGGGTGGAGATCATCTTTCCTTCTGCTTGCTAATACATGAAAAGGTAAGACTGACTTCCAAGTGACTGTTTACAGAAAGATGAGTCTGCTTTCACAGGTATCATTCATTCCTTTCAAACCACTGATAACCTTGACATTAAACTAATGTAAACATTAATGGCCAGGACATTTGCATTATGTGTTAAGCAGTCATGTTGCAATACTGGGGCTTTAGAATATGATGTACCAATGACTTAGCAAAATGAATTAAGTTCTAACAAGTGTTCTTGTCTGTCTGCAAATATTAAGGTAAAGAAAAGCAAGTTTGGATAATAAGAATTTGAGTGAAAAGATAACATCTCTTAGGAGCGACCTTCTAATTGGTGCCAGATTTTGCTAAATATAACAAATACGCTTTTTTTGCAGAGGAATATACCTGCTTGTTTTGGCACCAGGTGTGAAGCTCATATTAAACCACATTAAATCTTTAAGTTTTAGACTACTAGATCATGGTGACAGCATAAAAAATGCTATGTGAATACCTGTAGGAGAAATTAAGAAATAAATCAGAATCACCTAATCGTTTTCACACAACTTTTTGATTTCACCACAGCACCAGATTCCTAAAGAGATAATGTGATTTTCCTCTTTGTTGCTCTTAGCTGGAAGTCAATAGCAGGAATTACTGTAGTGGTGAAACCCTTTTTCTTCGCTATGACCTAAGCAAGTGTTGTAACAACAAAATACACTTAACTGTAACAGTACCTGGTTTTAACCTGGAATTATGTACTTAAAAGTTTCCATCCTATATTTCTGTATGAGGTGTGTCTATTATTGGCTAATGTACCTATAGTCAAATATCTAGGTGAAGTCCTTTTAAGAGCAGCAGGATGCTGGTGCAGTGTGTATTGCAGAAAGTATGTAGAACTGCTTTGAACTATTTATTTAGCTGCTTAGTGCTCATTTTTTCTCTGTTGTCTGTCTTGTTCATTGTATTTACCCTCTGAATACAAAGCCAGAGACCAAACATTCACTATCAATCACACATAGGGATTTGGAGGGTTTACCCTTTAGAGATGTGTTGATAGTGTATCCACCTGCCATTCAAAGCACAAAAGCTCCAATTTCACGTGGTTATTGTATGAAAGAGGCCTAGATTTGTTCAATATCCATGTATTTCACTGTTGAGCCGCATACGCCTTCCTCACAAGCGTGGTAGGATTGGTACTGTGCCAATACTGTGCTTTGCCAAAATTATGTTCTGCATAGTGTAACTGCCTGTTAATCAAGAGCAATTGATTATAACATGATAATTTAATCAGGGCTATTTGATTATAAACAAGATTTTTTTCTATGCATGCAGTAAGTGGAAGAGTTTCTTTCCTGTTTGCTGTTAACATGATTACACAATTTCCACTGCCTCTTTTGCAATCTGTATCATCATATATTGTGTCTAAAATAATACCTACATTATAATCATTACTACATACCAGTAGATGTCATGGGAGAATTATACTTAATTTTATACTACTGTCACGTTATCTCTCACAATGTCGTGTTAGTGCTCCTTTTTGTGTAAATTGTAGGCTTTTTTTCTTAGTCAAGAAATACCTATGCCATTTATTCCCTGAGTAATTTATTACCCAGTGCTTCTTTTTGTGTAAATTGTATGTTTTTTTTTCCTTAGTCAAGAAATATCCATGCCATTTATTGCCTGAGTAATTTATTACCCAGGCAATGTGTCATGCTAAAATAAATGCCAAGGGAAAAAATCCAGGCCTCTTGTGAAAGGCTTGTAGTTTGTTTTCAAGCACCTTCTGGTGAGGCAGCTCCCTGGGTCACATATTTCACACAGATTAAGGTCAGAATGAACTGTTAGATGATCGAATCTAGTTTAATGCATATAAATGGTATTTAAATTTCACTCAGTGATGCTACATATTAAGTTTTCAGAGGATAAAACTGCCCTATTGCCTGGTACTTCACTAAGATTGACCTCACTCTCTATCCCTATCAAACTTACCCTTTCTTGTTTTCACTAGGCGCAACAAGTTGGAACTTGAACACCCTACAGCTACTTACACACTGCAAAATAAAACAGGACCAGGCGGAGCAGATAGGCTTTGATGGGGACACCACATAGTCCCTGGCTTTGCACCTGTCCTGAACATACAGCCTCTGAGGCCCTAGGACATAGTGTTTTTTGTTTGTTTATTTGTTTTGAGTTCAAAGTGTCTGAAATACTTCACGTGCTGTGTTGCAACCCGTGAGGGAGGCGGTTTGATAACGTGACACGGGCTGGGTGTGTCGCCTGCCTTCAGGAGTCATCCGAAGGATACGTAGGAGTGCCTGAGGGTGCAAAGTCTTCTGGGATGATGTTGGAGAAATGTGTGGGGTGGAGGAGCATAACCTGGCACAGTTTTGTTCTAATATCTGTTAGGAATGGTCCCTGCAGTCTGCTGTCTCCAAATTGGGCTCAGGTAGTGTCTCATACCGGACTAGCTGGTACAGATCAAAACCATGCCACAGACCAACAGTTGCTACAGTGTTTGCGCTTGCTGTCTGGCCCCGTGTTACTTCGCAGCATATCTGTAGTCTGTAACTGTGTTGGGTAGGAGTTCTGCTCTAGGGAGAAGGTTATTAAAGCTGGGATTAAGACTCAGACATGACTGGGATCTATAGATCCCACAAACCCAGCAAGAAGCTCTGACCCGTTTTTTCACCCTGAATTCATGAGACCATGCAGAAATTGGTAGGCATATGTGCAAGCTTTATGGTTGGTGGTGGAGTTCTTTTTTGTTTTGTTTGACTAACAATGGATTTTCTTCAAATAATGAGTTTTTTGACCATGAGAGATGGATAATTACTCAAAAATTCTGCCTTTTCTCCTCAGAAATAGCAGATGTTAGGGCACTAAATGAAGGACTCCAACTATGTAAAAACCACAGGAAATTCCTCAAGTCTGTACCAAACTGCTTGTCTCTAGTAAAGGAGCCATGTGGATGTAGAATCCTCCAAATTGCCAGAAAAATAATGACTGTAATTACATTATATTGACATAAAACTGAAGGAAGTCATAGTTCACCTCTATCTATCATTACTATCATTACAGTGGTCGACAACTTTTAAGATGGTCTTTTGAGCCTAAAGAAATATCCCCTCAAGACAAAAGGGACAGGTAAGAAGGTTGGAGGTGTCCATTACTACAAGCACCTAAAATGACACCCTTCTTCCAAGAAAACAACTGTTCCTGACAGAATGAGAAAGGAAGCTTCTGAAGACATGTCATCGCCTTTTCCATCTGAGCTTCCTTCTGAGAGAATTAGGGAGAGGAAGTAATTTGGAAGCCAAAGGAGAAAGACAGGTGTTTGAATAAGTAAGCCTACATTTTGCTGCATTTTGAACATATTTTTTATGATAGCTAAAAAATGGTAAAGAAATCAAAGTTTGTGTCAGATTAGTTGTTTATCATAAACAGGTTCACAGTTTTAATATATTTCCATCTTTGTAAATGCCACCTAAAGGCTTCACTTACCTGAGTTTAGTGAAGGCAAGGGAACAGATAAAGGAAACTTCAGATTCACAGTTTGTTAAGTTCTTACATTTCTTTCCCACTAGTTTTGTTTGAACTGAAAGACTGCATTTTAGGATTTTACCTGAAATGTAAAATAATATGTAAAAATGTAAAATATGAAATGTAAAATAATAAAATAAGTCATTGCCTAATTGATGTCAGTAATGAAATGTCCATTGGTTTCAGCAGGCCCAGGATTCATACAAAGTATTTGGGTTTTCATTTATTTGTTTTGCATTATGCATGAAAATCATGGAATAATAAGCCTGAGGTCTTAGTATTTAAAATGTTGCACAAATGTGAAAAATCTGTCTGTCTATCTCTCTCCAGGAGTGTACTTCCAAATTATGTGTAAGATATATATCAACTTATTTTATGTCTAATACTTTTGTCATTTTATTGAATTTTTGAGATATTGTGAAGTCCAAAAAAAGAAAAGGGAATGTATAATAAAAGTGCAGGATGATGCTAATTTCACCAAACTGATAGATCTTTCAGATGTCTAAGGAATGTGAGTGTATCACATACATTTGAGTCAGCAAATCAGACAAAATTCAATTTAGACAGGAAGTCACCAGCTGCCTCTGCTTCTGAAAACTGTGTGAGGCCATGGGATGTCAGCTATTTTGGCTTGAGCAATTGTCTCCTTCCCAGTTCTCAAAGCTTTTTTATATACCAAAGAGAACAATCACTACAGAGATGAATCCATATAGAGATGACTCCTGGTTTCTCTACTTATAGATTCTTTATTTATTCCTTGTCTTTGGCTTTTCTAGAAAACCTTTGAACATTTATTTTTTATTTTATATATTTATTACCTCTGGAAAGAAAAATGCACCTCCTGACTTTTCTGAGCCATTTTTGAAGGAGTTCTTTCAAATGCCATCCTTCCCACAGTGTGTGGTCTGTCCCACAGACTTAATTATAGGGTGCTGAGACCTTCACTTTAGTATTTTATTCTTTAAGAAAAAAAAATAACAAAATACGTTTAGTCATTTCTGGTTTCAACAGGTAGTTTTCACATCTGATGTCACATTAAGATGCTAGTGACAAAAAAGGCATTTTAGAATTATCCTAATCTGGCTGATCTAGATGTTATATCATTTAAATTCTGTTGGTATTTACAGCAGCATAAATCTCTATATGGAAGGATGTCACCAGTCTCTGATTGCCAAAGAACAAGATGGAGTTATCCAAGAAAGAAGGATGCAGTAAGTGATATTCTTTGGCTTCTCCCACACTATCAATGGCAAGAAAGCCCAAACCAAACACAGTTCTCATTTATTAAAAAATGAAAAAAAAAAAAACTTTTTTGCAGTGACTTTCACTGAAACAATAACTATTTTGATGATTTAGCAAAGAGAACTACACGAAGTGAGAAGCCTCTTCAAGTCAGTTCTGCTCATTAATGCATGTTGTAAAAACTCTCCTGCTTCTTATTCTTTTCATCCTTACTTGTTCTTGTCTGTACTTCCTTTCCCAAGGGGAGTTTGCATTTTCTGGCTCACTCAATTTATCTTTTGTTGCAAATGAATAGAAATAAGTATACTATAAATCATTTGCAATTCAGGAAATATTAATTAACAGTGGTCTGGAAGACAAGGAAGAGGAAAGGAACAGAAAAGTTCTTCTGGCTCTTAGGGTTAGGATTCCCTGATGAAATCCAAGAACAGGCTGTTGACGTCATGATGATGTACCAGCTGCTGGAGATTCTGGGTTGTACGAGGTAGAAAAAAAATCCCCATGGGCAGTTGTTTCCTGAAACTAGTATGTAGTTAGTTTGTACCTGGACCCTGGCAAAAAGGAGTGGTTAATTTTTGTTTTCTTGACATTTCCATTTGATCTTTGTTCTAGTTACTATGCATAAGAGGAAAGAAATTTAAGAAAGGATTGACTGTACCGTAATGCAATTACCCTTATGATAATAGGGGCAGTAGGTATGGACTTGAGTCATGCTTTACCTCTTCACCACAGGTCTATTACTCCTCAGTTTAGCTCCAGAAAACTGTCCTTATATTTGTCTCAAAACATGACACATTTTAACTTCCTGGATTACTTATCTGCTCTGTAGAATTTATCAGGAATATTCTGATAGTTTGTTTTTAAACTGAAATCAATTTTTGAAAATATGTTTATTTTCATTGGACTTTCACTGAGTACCCTCAGAAAATGTCTAACAATAAAACTCTGCCTTGCTTACAGAAGACAGGACAAGGACAGGAGTAATCCCTAGGATACAGGAAAACCACCTCCTATTTATTCACTTGCAATTATTCATACAAATTGATACAGTTCCAACTGACAAGCCTCTAAGTCAGCTCAATCTAGTACAATGGAGAACAGACTAGAACCTGGGGGTTTTGTGCCTTCAGGAAATATTCTGTTTACTGGACTATACCGTGTTTAGAACTAGTAGTAAAAAATGTTAGTTTAAAAAAGTTTTTAGATCCTTTTATATGTGGTATAGAAAACTTCTGTGCCATCTCACAAAAAGAGCAGGAAACAAAATTTCTGTTATTTTTATTCTTTAGAGCTTATTGCCATCGAATAGCATTTGAAAAGCTGAAACTTTCCAAACACTATTCTAGAGTTTCTTGTTACCATAAGAAAGGCAGAAGATAATCAGATATATTAGTGGGGATTTTAGGGAGAAATCTTGTGGTTAAGGCTTGTACAATGCTCTAGTTTCTTAACTTGGGCTTTCTTCCAATAATTTTATGGCAAAACATTCTTGACAGTATCTTTCTGAATAGCAGACTCAGAAACTAAAATAGATTAAGAATTTTGTTACTTTTTGTGGATACACTTTTTTCATACCTTATTCCTATTTTTTTTTGCATGTCAAACATGAACTTGGGCCTATTCACTGACTGCAGTGTTTCTGGTTGCTGGATTTTAAAAGCAGGCAGAGAGAGACAAGGAGGAAAGTTCTTCCTTCTAAACCATTTATTTGATAGTTTATTGCTTCATATCTTGAGGAATAAGCTGTTCTCATTCAAACATTGAAATCTAATAAAAGCGGAATAAGTAGCAATGTAAATAGTTTTCTCACTGTTTACAGTGTAGCTTCTGCCCTAGAGACTGTGGCCATCTCCTGCCATTTACAAGACTCCTTCTACAATTAAGAAGCACCCACTTATACCATGTTAAGGTGCAATGTAGAAAGCGAGACTGTATTCTTTGCCTGATATTGAAGAAATGCAAAGATTTGCAAATCTGATCTGAGTTGATGACAGTGTTTATCCAAGAATTTGTAGATCTAAATCTAGTAAGAAGTGATAGAAATGGCTACTCTGGTTTATGTTAGCTCAAAGCAACTGTCAGGGTTTGTTCAGTTAGCCAAGAACTGATTGCTCTTGTGAATCATTTTTTTCCCATGCCCCTGCCCAGAAGCCGGAGTAGGAGCGAAAGACCAGGAGCTCCCAAGGAAGGAAAATTGTTTTATTAAGGCTAGATCATAGATCAAGGCAGGCCTCTGACGAATTGCTTTTGCAGTGTTTCTCATTGCAGTTTATGGTACAACATGTTTTACAGTAATTTCTGTTTACTTTTCACAGTTTGTACTTTTTCTTCTTCAAGAATTATCCTCAGATGCAAAGCCCCCATCAGCCGCATTCAGGATTGCTTCCTCAATCATAGTGAAGGCAAACTCTACTTGTAGGAAAATAAAGATTCATGAACGGTTGTGCCATGACTAAGCACTTGAGTTCCCAGAATTGACATAAATCAGAAAATACCTTATTTTGCTTCTCAGAAGAGGACTTGGAGCAAGAGAAAGTTGTCAGAAACCGAACAAATTAAATAGACATTAGATTAGAAAGGAGCACGTCATGCACAGGAAGATTTGGCCAGAAGAGAGAGAAAATAATAAAGAGGGCTTGGTTCACAGCCAGACAAAATTTGAGCAGAGAATTATGCTGTGCTTACATGAGCCTCCTGAAGGAGGGGGAACCTGGCCATGCTGGGGTATCGGAGAGGAATCAGAAGAAAAGGGTGATTTTCAGTGAGGGCTTTGCTCTTTGGAAATAGCATCTTCTCTAACTGATCTTTTCTTTCTTTTTCCTTATCCTTAGAACAGAGCGATAAAATCTCTGCTCTAAGACTATCCCTGTGCCTCTGCTTGTTAACAAACATCATCTATAAACCAGAGATCACCAGTAAACCAGAAAGTTCAAACCTTCAGGGAGAACATGAGGTTGGAGAGTGTTTAACAGATGGTGTCAGCCTGAGGGGTTGCTGCTAGAGACCGTGCAAGGTGGTTAGATCAAGAAGTCTCATTTTTAAGATGGAAGATGTAGGCAGGTGATTCATTCGCTAAATGGAAATTCAGTTTGGGTGGCTGAAAACTTTCTGAGGAGCTGATGTTAGTGTCCTCTTTGTCAAGGAGTATTCAGCAGGGGAGCTTGAACAGATATTTCTCTTCATACGAACAGCATAATCTTGCAAGGGACAGACACCTTTGCTTCTAAGTCTTTTTCATTTCTGTCTTGATCTCCTGAGAATAGAATGAATTCCAGGTAACATACTGGAAATAATAAGCATCAATGAATAGCTTGAAATCTACAGATGAAAACTGAAATAAAAATTCTTATAATAAATTGTAAGATTTCTATCATGTAATATCTGCTATGTAGTATTGAACTATGTGTTTTAATATTGATTGCACTTGTATTACATGATTGCAATTATGTATTGTAATATTTAATACATATTAATTATTGTCAAATGCAAAATGTGAGAGTGTACATTGAAAATTATCATCTTAAACAGAATAGGTGCCTTAATCTGCATAAATACCTTAAAATTGAATAAGTTGCAGACCATTTTACAAATTGATCTTTTCAGAACTGAATAGATAAGAGCTCAGTAATAGTGAATTAGATACGTTTATTAATCACCAGGATATAGACAGAAAGTTTAGTATCCACTACCTAACATGACCTTGATGATAAATGTGGGCCAACACCAGTCTGCTGGTAGGGCTGAAAACTGCTGCAGCTGTATCACTGCAGTGTAAAAACATTTGTACCCAGACAAAAGAATCCAAAGATTCAAGTCTTTGGAGCTTCTGTCCTTACAGGTGGATCTGCTTTGCATCTTCCGTGAGCTCCATAAAAGTCCCTGTGGCTTCACCGCAGCTGCAGGGATGCGCTTGCTTTGAGCTGAGTCCAGGAGATGGAGGTGAGTTGGAGTCTGTATCTGATCCTCTCAGAAAGGAGGAAACAGAAGAAGAAACAGAAGCTTGAGGTTTATTTAGGTGTGTGGTTATTGATGCCAAAGGGAAGAAATGGGTATAAAAGAAAGTCCATGGCACTGAGAACAAACTTAATGGTTTTATCGCCTATAAACTGTGGTATTTAACAAAGCTCTTTTTGTTTGTTTTTCAATATATAAATGTTATGTTTTTTGTTAACTCTGTTACATGAATGTTTATTGGACAGTAGCTAACAAGATTGTTACTACATCCTTCAGCAAAATGTGCTGATCCCAAAAGAAGCCACAATTGAGCATTCTCCAAGTATATTAAATAAAAACTTACGTAAATAGTAAAATAATAAATAATAATAAAAATAATAATAAAATAGAATTTTAGCAATAGCTTTGCAAAGCTGTTACCAGAGTGCTAAAGAAACACAGGATAGAATAATATTCTAGTTTTATATAAGGTAGACACGTCTTTTTCTTATTATGTAAAGACAGCAAACAGGATTTTGCTCAAAATGGATCAGCTTTTACTTGCATGGTAATTTTAACCATGAAGCGAGAATTTCCTGAAAATAATCTCTCTGTATCTTTTTTATTTATTTAAATCTCGTGGTGTTCAAGAATTTAATTTTGAAATGTGAATTCAATGACCTAATGGTATATATCTACAGATAATCTCATCTTTCAGATTTGTTGCTCACCAAATCCATAAATGGAAGAATCCATAAATTTCATAAGGAACTATAAATTGCATATTAATACTATTAAGACATGGTCAGTCTTGGAGGGAGACTAAGTCTTTCTGTTGTAGGATTGAGTGCCACAGCACAACTATAAAAAGATGAAGTCTGATACATTCACTGTTAATGTCTGTGTCTCGCAACAGTTGAGTATTTTGTTTTCCTATCTTAATGGCCTCATAACAAAATAAAAAGATGTGATTGCAATTATGCTCTCTACTTTTAGTAGCCTGACATTGAAGGAGTGAAAATTTATTTATTAATAATTGATCCTTAATAATTAATGCTATACTTATTGATACTTAATTATCACTTTTCAAACTACTATCATTAATAAATTATTATATTTTCTTCTCTTGACTCCAAAATATGTGATCTAACTCTTAAAATGAAGATTTTGTGTATATATATATATATACACATATATATATATAAAATTGTGAAAACCACTCATCAGATCTATTTTCTTCTAAGTCAATACAGTTAATTTTTATCATACCTAATAGTATGCTATGGAAATGAATGGTATGATAATGAAATGGATTTAATATTCTTCAATATTTGTTCAGATCTTCTTTGAGTGTAGATTATGACAGATAATTTTTTTGCCTTAAAAATAGAAATTATAGGTAGTGTGGATTGTCTTACTTGTGAAATTTTTCTCATGTTTAGAAAATGATAGAATTTTTCTCTTCTGAGAACAGGCAGCCCATCATAATTGTTTGTAAATCTAGACAACTGTAGTAATTTCCAACCTACTAATCACAATAACTTGTGTTTCTATTTTCTGAACCATATCTGAGACTGAGGTTATCCATCATATAATGACTGACAATTAGGACTGGTTGCATCTCTAGTAAACATGTTTCTCTATGTCTTTATAAATGCCAAGTCCCACTAACCAGTTCTAATTCCAGCAGGAAGTGAGTACCATGACTGACATGATCTCAAAACTAATTTACTACCTAGTGCATCGCATTTATGGATAGAGCAAAGGAAACCTTCCAGTTCTGGTTAACAGCGAAGTACAAAAAATAGGTCACCTGGATTGTATGGATAAAAAGTGCATTTAAAGAATGCACAAACTCTATATAAACAGGAAGCTGAGATGAAGAGAAAAATGACTGTGATTTACTCTGAGGTGGAAGCAATGTGCATAAGCTAAAAGCAGAGAAGTGAAGGTGTTCTGGGAATCTAGTAGATATGTTCTGGCATCATCTTCCTCACTCTTCCTATTCCTAGTCCGTGACTAAGAGGAAAAACAGACATCATGTTATTCTACATCTTAGATATCTGTATCCTGGGAGAACATCTCTCCCTAGAGCAGAAAATGGCCCTTCTTGATAAAAAAGGGCCCCTGCTTCCGAGGGAAAGCAAAGGAAGTAAGTGCTGTTGGTGCTGCTAAAGGAAGGTAAAGGAGGGGACACAAGAGCCTGAGAAAGAATGCCAAGGAATTCCTAGAAGCTCTGGGTTATGCAAACACCAACCCTGCTAGTGAACCTGCCAAGCAATATCACTTTCAGATGAACCAGCAGAAATCCAACATACACAAACCAGAGGAGGAGGGTTTGAACAGACTCCGAATCTTTGTTGCTCTTTCAGCGATGCATTAGGAGGTCATGTTGCACTGTTACAGCTTCAGGTAAGTATTTTCTCAACAGAGATATGTCAGAAAGGTCTTTAATCATAGCGAGTGTTTATCCTGGCCTGTATTTCCCATTTGATCAATTATTTCTTCATCTGAGGATCATATCTCTTCCTTCAGTCATCACTTCACTGTTTTCTCACACTGCACTAGAGTAGAGGGGAAGAAAGGGGAGGGAAAAAGGAAAAGAAAAAGGAGAGAAAAAGGAAAGGAAGGATGTTAAACTGGTGCCAGATGTAGTTAGGCTAGAAACAGAAAACTTAAAAAAAATATATATATATATAAAAGAGCATGAGACAAATAACCGTCTAATTGAACAAGCTATATAATCGCAAGCAGGTTAACTTTAGGATGGGAAGAAATCATGACTTTCTTTCTGTGAACTGCCCCCTCTATGTAGTCAAAATGTAGCTATGTAGTCAAAATAATCTCTGTCTGTTACAAAAACAATTTAAAATTTTTATTCCGCCCCACCTTTCAGGCCATTGTCTAAACCCTTATCACAAGCTGTATTTACAAGCTCTACCACTAACTGGCTTTTTATCTGCAGTGTAACCAGCGTGCAAAATGAAGCAGAAATAAAACGTTATTTAAGGTCATAGAAGCCATGTGATATTTATAATTTGGCACAGAGGTCTCAAGCACTGTAAATTCTACAGTGCAAACTGTAATTTTCAATTCCCTTCTGCCAAAATGAATCTAGCTATTGTATGACAATAGGGATTTATGTTTTTGAGGGATTTATGTTTTTGAGGCTTAGAAGATGAGCAGATATTTCTCTCTTTTAGGTAAGTAAATGATGTAAAAAGTAATTTAAGCACCAACCTTCCTTGGGGATATATATCCTGATCCTTCAACTCCTACATTTTAAAGAGAGCTAGTTCAGACCTATCCAAAAAAAGCAATTAATTCTAGAATGATTTTTTTGAATTGATTAGCAGTAGCTCCTCAAACTACGGATTTACCCATGGTTATTGAGCCGCTGGAAAGATTTTTACTTCAAGATTTAAAGTAAACTTGATTAGCAGACCACTAGGTTATTACCAGCTTGTTTTGGGAATATCATATGTGATACAGAAACTGAAGTATGTTACCAAAAACTATCTGTATTATAAAATTGTTTGTCAGGCAATCATAGGACAATTTAGGTGGGAAGGGACCTCTTGAGCCATCTGTGGATACCTCTTAGGCTAGCATTGCAGAACTAATGTTAATGTTAAGTCAAGTGATTTTCCAGAAACTCATTCCTGTGTTTCACTACCTTCACATGAAGACTTTTCTTCCTTGTGTTCAAGAAGAATTTCCCCTTCTGCATCTGGTGACTATCACCTGCAAGAAGCGTTTGGCTCTGTCTTCCCTACAACCTTCCCTTTAGGAAGTAGAAGACAGCACATGTTTGTACCTGAGCCTCCCCTGCCAGCCCGCGCAGGCCTGCAGGTGCCACCGCCTCTGCTTGTACATCCTGTGCCCCAGCCCTCCGAGCAGCTCAGTGGTCCTCTGCTGAACTCCTACCACCTCGCTCTCGTCCCGGGGGACCCACTGCTATCCAGAGGCAACATCACAAGTGCCAAGTTGTGACCCATTATCACTTCCCTTGACTTTCAGCCCAGTGTGCTGTTAGCCTTTATCCTGTAATTACATTTAATACCAATTGTTTGATCACATGGAAATCACTTAGAATATTAAAGAATTAATCTCTGTTATTGAAAATATGTCAGAACCATATTTTTTCTTTTAGAATCTAATTTGGAAATTAAATTATGTGAGTTTAAAGATCTCCTTTCACATTCCACAGTGGCTAAATCCCTACCATAGACCGGTGCTGAAATTTCAGACATAAGCACCTCTAAAAGCATACAGGATTGGATTAACATATTTCTACAAAAATCACCAAGAGTGTTTTTAATGGTTTTTTTTTGGCCTAGTTTTCATGTGACAATTTTCAGAGAACTTCTAAAAATACCAAATAAACTGCAAATTTTTCCATTGACTTTGCTTTATATGGAATATTATTCATGTTGTATTTTAACTTACTTTCAAATGTGATAGCCACAAAATAATGCTCAAGGAAATTGGTCCACTTGTCCCATCAACTACTAGGTGTGAAACATCCTCCCAGGTTGCAGTTAGGAATTCTTCTCCTACCAGGAGCCCTGGAGCAGAGGGAATGCAGCTGGGCCACTTTGCTTAATTAGTCAGTTATCTGAATTTAGGAGGCATTGACACTCCTAGGATGAGTAGCATAAAAGAGCGTGGCAGTGCTCAAGAGGAAAGACTGAAGATTTTTTGGAAGAGTACGTAAGAGAACAAATTTCAGCCCAAACTGAGAATACAGTAAGTTGAAGTCTATATCTAATCAAATTGATGTTTTATCCCTCATGCTTGTGTATTTTCTTATAAGATAGGATGTTAAATTTGGGCACACTTGGGGCAGTATGTTAAGGGAAGAGCTGGGGGAGGTAGTGATGAGTGTTTACTGTGTGGCCTTTGGTGCAGCATGCTGGCATAGGTTGCAGTCTGTTTAAGCTCAGAGGAGTAGACTCCTATCATGCTGACCAATACAGTTACCTTATAAATACGGAGACAGATAAAATAATATCTTCTGGCTTGTATTTCAAGCAAGGGTTTCATTTATCATGTGTGAAATATTTTAAATATACCTAGTACAATTGTACGACCTCAGATTCTAGGTCTTCTATTTACATGCCAATCTACACACATGTTAACATCTGTTATTTGGTGCAAATCCCTCAGTACATTGTTTTTGTGTTGAAAAAGAAAATTTGCTAAAAAACAGTAAACCAAATCTTTTCTTTTTAATATGCTTTAAAATATGCTTTATGTTTCTTATGTTCCTTTTTTGTTGTTGTTTATAACTTGACCTGCTTACAGCATTTGCACAACTTCAAAGAACAGGCTTTACTCTCGAGCAACTTTCTAGTTGCTGATCTGCTATAAAACTGACACTGTGGTTATTTGCATTAGCAATAAGTAGCCCAGGAGCCACATCCTTCAATAAAGATAATTAACTACAATTTCTTTTTCAATAAAAATTAGCATTTCTCATAAAATTCCAATGACCTATCTTTATTCTACAAAATTATTGTCACATGTGATTAATAATGGAGTGTATTTGTTAGCATCATCTGCTTACTAGAATTCCTAGGAGTAGTACCCCTCCCTTTAACATATTTTTAGTAAGATCAGCAAGGGATGGCAGAAGAGGAACTTCTCATGTAACTCTAAACTCTGTTTAGTTTAGTTTGACATGGCCTCCCTCAGAAGTAGATTAAAGCAATAACCAATGTCAGTGCTAACAAACAGGTGAAATATGTCTGTTACAATAATGTTACAGTAGGAAGTATGACTTTTTTATAATTTCAAATATGTGTGCATAGTTCACATAGTTTTTAGTATATGAAAGAAACTGAGATAATTTAAAAAAACAAGGTCATAAATTGTTCAGTACATAGATGTTGTACACTGAGGCTGAGGCTACACTTTCTCATTTTGCCTATGCAAAAATGTGTAGTGATTTTGTGTGTACAGTTTGTTTTGGCACTGTGCTCACATAAAGCCTTGCATAAATGAATCCATGTAATTCATAACCAACAAAACTGTATTCCTTGTTCTGTGCTCCAAGATTAAATATGGCTTGTTCTCATTGAGCATAAAATTCACATAGATTTAGAGAAAAAAATCCTTATGAAAATAAGGCTATAGAGTTAGGCTGCATATATTCCTTAGTGACTACTGAAATCCAGCCAGTTTCTTTCATTATTTCAGTAGGTAAACCATCAGGGTTTCAGTGTCTGAGTTAGTCTCATGTGTTTCCACAGAGAAGCCCTTCTGCTACTGGAGACATCACTGAATGTCAGCCCCCCATCTGCTGGGATCCAGAACTAATCAGTGGGTTGAACGCTTGTATATTGTATTCCGTTCTGATCCTTCCAGGCTATATTTAAGATCAGTTTAACTTGATCAGAGTGGGCTTAACACCCTTTGATGCTTGTCCTGCTAGATCAACATTTTCAGTGTCTCATCTTGTTAGTATATCTGGTTTCATAAGAAAAATCTTCTCGAGGCTTACTGCAGTGCAGCCTGTGCACAGTCTTTTTTTTCCTACTTGCAGTTACTTCTGCACTGAATGTAGACTCCTACATTCAGCACAGCACCGAGATTCCCCTACTAGCTCAGTAAGCGGGTATAAACCCACAGGCCAAGGGAAAGGCACAGTCTTCATGTCTTGCTTTGTGCAGGGCCCTTCCTCGCAGCTCTTGGCTTTGCTTTGGTGCACTGACGTGACTAAAAGTGCTTCTTGTGTCCGAGCCAGTTGGAGATCTCTGCACTCTAATCTCCTGCAAATCCAGCTCCAGGCTGGAATGATGATCAAACTGTGACTGTAGATTAACAGGATTAAATGGGGTTTTATTTGCCATATTAGTCTTATTTTCATACTGGATTTAGGTGAAGTTGGAACATTGAAAATTGATCTCATAAAAGTCCAGCTAACTTTGTTTTTAAGCTCGGTTGTCCAAACCTGACAGCCCTAAGCTCAGGAGGCAGCTTCCTCTAGATGCTGATTGCTTTTGCACTAGCCCAAGTGCTCAGTCTGGACTAAGCCGTCCAATGGTGACCATCATGGGACAGATGGAGAAATGGTGGCGATCAGGAATCTCCTCTGAGCATGCTGAGAGGCTCTTCCCAGCAGGTATGTTCCCTGCATGCCTAGGGCAGCAAATAGAGGCAGACTTGCCAAAAGGTGACAGTTGTGTCCATGCAGCTGGAGAAGTGACCTTCTGTGACAGGTAAATAGGCCAAATGCCCTCTTCACTCTAATGGCCTTCAAAGGTGCTGCCACCTCTTGGTGTTTCCCAAGCAGACAGATGTGGTAGAGTAGCTCCTGTATAAAAGGAGGATGTCCTAAAGGGGACAGGGCGAGATTCTTTTCATTGGTGCCCAGTGACAGGACAAGAGGTCACGGGCACAAGCTGAAACACAGGAAGTTCTGTCTGAGCATGAGGAAAAGCTTTTTTTACTGCATATGGCTGAACACTGGAGGAGACTGCTCAGAGAAAATGTGGAGTCTTCATCCTTGAAGATGTTCCCAAGCTGCCAGGGCAGGCAACCTGCTGTAGCTGATCCTGCTTGAGCAGAGGAGTTTGGCTAGATGATCTCTAAAATTTCCTTCCAAACTCAACCATTCTGCGATATTCTTCTATCCCACAAAGAAAGGTTACTTGGCCCTGCTCTTGCAGGAGGATCTTAGCTGCAGATTGTTAAAGCAGTAAGAATGAGGTGATTTTAAAAAACAAATCATGCCACTGTCTGTGGCACATGTTATACTGCATACACATCTTCTTGAAATACCTTCATAATTCTGAGATACCAAATCCTCAACAAAATCTTCATGGCTGAGCCAGTCTGGAAAACTTGCACAACTGTTCAATATTTGCTGAAAAATCCCATATGTGTTTTAGAATAACCACTCGGTGTAGAGGTTCTATTGGGATGAGAAGTAACTGTGACAAGTAGTTAACTTGTGCTTGTCCTCTTCCTTTGTTTCTTATATTCACTTTCTTTCTCCATTCAAAATGGCTTAAACTCTCTACCAAGAAATTGTATTTGTCTATTGGATAGTGAAGCAGAATGCTAGTCCTAGGCTTCTAGTCACTGTTGTGTAAATATTTAATATCAGTCATAATGGTTCTTTCGGAAAAGGCTGTATCACCCATAAGTGTTACTGGCACTGCTATTGCTATTATAGTCTTGGGTTTAAGCCAGAAGGTCTTGCAGATGTTGGAGGAAGCATACTTGGACCCTTAGGCGAAGCACTAATGTATGCACAGCAGTGTATTCTCTGCCAGTGGCTATTCAAGCAGTCTGTGGTCATTTTGGCTGCATTGCACCGAGTCTATGGAGGTTGCTGATCTCTGCAACAGTTGTGAGTCCAAAGTTGAGCTGCAGTTAAGTTCAGAGAGATACAATGATCTGAAGAGCTGAAAAACAAAAAACGTTTAGATTCTGTAGTTATCTTTAAGTTTGATTGATAGCATGCTTGTGATTGAAGCTGTAAAAACAAATAAGCATGTCTAAGAAATCCTGTAAGTACTGAGCTTGTTACTTTTCATAACTCTCTAAAATAGAAAAATATAGAGCTGGATATTTCAGTGAGCACCAATTTCATATTAACAGGAAGCTGTCTTTTTTTTTTTTTTTTTTCATTTGCCCTAAGCACTCTTGCCTCTAAGACAGATGTTATTTTCTTTTATTGCAGGGGAGAAAAAAAAAAGTTAATGAAACAATGCGAATACTGAATAAATGCATACTTTTTCTAAAGACTTACCTCACAGAGCTTTATTATTTCATCTTTTTTCTAATACACTAAATTTGCTCAGTATTAAAGCAACAGGCTGATTTAGATGTACTTTTCCCTCTTCATTCCCCATCTAACTCTGTTTCTTCAGTATCACTCAGCTTGTTCAGAAAATTGGGCTTTCCTGAGGATCCCTCCTGCAAAAGGAAGGGAGTGGATGTGCTGGGCAGAGAAAGGCTTCTCCTGGTGAAGTGCGAAGTACATCTTCTGGCGTGCCCGATTCCGGCGGGCCGCAGGGAGCCCTTACGCAGCAGTTTCCAGCCGATGGGGCGGGCGGGCAGGCTCTCCTCCCCACCTCCATCCGCGAGGCGCTCGCTCAAACCGCTGGCAAACAGAGGGGTTGGCAGGGTTTATAGCGCTGTCCCCAGTGCTCTCTGCCCGCCGGCAGCAAGGACAGCGGCTCCTCACCTTCTCATCGCTTCCCCGTGTGCCAGCGCAGTGGAGGATGCGCAACAGCCACTGAGCCGCCAAAGGTTTGTTTTTAAAGGGAAATCCTGCGATTCTGGGAGAAGCCTCTGTGTGTAATCCCGCAGCTTTTTCCTTCGGTAGGCATGTTCTGGAGCCTGTATCTTCCCCAGGGGCTGCACATTCTCTAATGCTTTCTTTAATCACAGTAACTATAGATTAATCCTGTGCTAACTTGCCAAGTGGCTCTATTGCAAACTGCTTCTGCCTTCAAGTGCAGCAAGGTACTTATTATGAGGAGAAAAAAAAAAAAAAAAAAAAAAACTTAAGGAGAGTTTCGGCTCCTTAGCAGAAATTTTGACTGGGAGTAATCTTAGGTTCTTCTATAAGTAATCATGAGGAAGTAATCTTAGAGTACAAAGAGATGAAGGAAAAAAAGGGGGTAGATACGGTAGTTTCCCGGAGTATGCAGTGATGTGTGTTGAAATCTGTTAGATAGATGAGATAGAGATAGATGGGGACTCTTGTATCCTTACATGTTAGTATTGAAGTTCAAAAATTTGTATAGGTTAAAGGAAATCTCTCCACCTGATCACATGGTTTAGATAAAAACAAAAAAGAATTAAATGTTATAAAGGATGTTTTATTAAGTGGAAGGCAGGAGAGCAGGGTAGGGAAATCTCTGCATCATATAGCATATATACATATATATGCATATATATATTATATATCATCTTACATAAATGAAGAGATTTCTTATTCAGTCAGGGGGTCTAGTTCTGTATTATATGATAGGGGAAAAGATTTTTTAGATTTAAGCTGTTCTCCAGAAAATCACAGAAAATCTTTCAAACTGAAGGCTTAAGTTGAGGTCCTGATCTTGTATCTCATTTTATACATTTTCCTTTGAGTTCTAAAATAGAAGAAACACAAAACAAAAAAAAAACTGCAGAAAGTGTCTCTTTGCTTAGGCAACATTGTGAAAAGGAAGAAAAAATGACAAATTCCCTGATCTGCATCAAGCAGATCAGAAAAACAAAGCTCTCTCTTCCAAGAATCTGTGATGTTAATTGATTTGAAGTAGGTTTTCACTTAGTTTTCTAAAAGAAACAATATCACAAAGCCTATAGAAAACCTTCCTTCTTCAAGGGCTTTTTGGGGATCTCTCTTCTAAGACAGGTGAGCAACAACTGCCAAAATCCAGGATAGTGGATTGTAGGGTTGTTTTTCAGCTCACTTTGAACTTTGCTTCTGTGTGTTTATCATCTCATCTGTCTCCAGTGTTTTGGAGCGCTGCATAAGAGCTCAATCCCTAGGCTTCTTTATTGGGGAATCGCTAAAATATCCACACACACTCAGTCATAAAGTGCAAATTCTGAGGTTGCAAAGCTAGAAGTCAGTGTGACAGAGACCTCCACTTCAGCACTAAGTTCTCTTGTAAGTGTCTTGTAAGTACTGCTTACAAGGTAGACAGCCACGGTGGAAGTATTTTTCCGTAATATAAGAGGATGACTGAAATGCCTAGAAAATCCAAATGTTTCCAGTAATCTCCGGTATCTGAGATGATCGATTTACCTTGCTCAGTACCAATAGCAAAGAACTAGAGAAACAGATATTCCCAGTTTCTGCATGTAGCCCTGTTCTCCTCAACTCACCAGAGCTGAAAACCTCCCAGTCTCCTAGGCTAGACAGTGTTAGGTCTCTCCCTGTGAGCTCCTGCTTGCTCTGGCCAACCTCACATTCACCCCTTTCTTTCCTTTGCACCCTACAGTACAGTTTTGGTCCTCAGCCTATGGATAAGATTTCCCCCATGCTGTCTGTTCTAGTGGTGAAGGGTCAAGGTGAGAAAAGGGGGAAGCAGAGAAGAAATAAAAAGACAGAAAAATCTGTTAATTAATTAATTAAAAAACAAATTAATTTCTTTAAACAAAAAAAATCACAAATTGCACTGATCTGAAGCATGAAGTGGTCTCCTGTATTCAAAGCCAGATCCTAACCCCTGTTATTTCTTTGTACCTCATGGATATAGCAATATGGTATAATACCATGGTGTAGAAATAAAATATCACACTCTAGTTTTTGAAAATGTAGCTCAAATCACTGAAAATTAGTATTCTTTCCTTTGTGATGAAAACACTGGCATATGAGAAATATATTCCTTACGACTCTCCGGTGTCAGGCTGTAATCCAAACCTCTTGCAAAGAGTCTCTCTGTTGCTGACTTGCAAGCCAAACATCTGATGAAACTGACACATGAATGAGAAAGAAGCAAGGGGACAAAGCATTGAAGCAAAGGGGTTTATTTTGCCTCTCTCCACCTTCACTGAAATAAAAGAAATCTATGAAGGGCCACAACCCTTTTTCACAGCTCTGTGTTAGCAGCCACACATTGTTCCTCATTCCTAACCCTGCAGTTACGCTTGACATGACAACGCGGCTTTAAACTCATCGGGCACTTCTACCGGGAAGAAATTTCATGGACAAATATCAAGGGTAATGGGCAGAAGTTGAAGTACTAGAGACCTGTTTAACTAGGGAGTTGTCAAAACAGATTACTACTATTACAGAAAGCTCTTCAATTGCATGATGAAGTTTGGAGAGTTTACCCAAGGTACAGGGTTTTCTGTAGTGATGCAATGATGACCATGTATTGCTGAAGTATAAATGGAATAATAAATAGAGAATATTGGAAGACACCTCAATTCCAATCAAGAAAAACTTCAGGTTCAGATGCTAATCTAATATTGATATTTTGGAATCTTTTTAATGAACAAGCCTTTTTAAAAAGGATTAACATGATTTACTGGAGCATTTGAGCAAGTGAAGCTGATGGTATGAGATGTTCTGTGTGTTTCCTGAACATTTTGAAGGGGCTGGTATCCATCCTAATACTTTGGCTGTTATGGGAATGGAATGGCTCCATCTTATGCAAAAACAGCTAAAAACAGGTGTTTTTGCTCACTCTTGAAAAGGAGGGATTGCAGTTAAAAAATGTTTTGTCTTCAGAACTGTCAGCTTTTCAAGTAAGTGCACACAAGAAAGAACATGTGCCATAGAGAGGAGGAAGAAAGTCACAGCTAGATTCCTCCCACTTTCGGGGAAAAGAAGTTAAGCAATAAGTGACTAAAAGTTTTGAGGACTTGGTCTCTGTCTCTCCAGTTGTTTGAAACTGTCACTTTATCCCTTTCATTGCTCATAACTGCGGACTCCCTAATCACCTCTCTAATCTCATGTTTCCTTTGCAACATGGTTAGAAGAGCAGTTTGGATTGGGAGTTGAGATAACTTCAGATTAGACATGAGAGTGAATTAGGGCAGTGTGGTTGTTCAATGTCCAATTGCAGTCTGATTCCTCTCCAGATTGCCTTCCACATAAAACAAGTTCCAACAGAGAAGTATAGTTTTGAGGAATAATATTGTGTATAATCTGCTGTGTCAAAAACCTGGGGTCGGTCAGAGAAACTTGTGTAACACGGACAAGTCTTCATTTGGCCAGAGAGGGCTGTGGCTTCTCTGGAACTGTGTGTACAGGCATGAGTCAGAACAAGGATGGAAATGTACAGAAGTTGAACCTCATACTTTGGTTATCTTCTGCTTGGCATTTCCTATCCCACAAAGGATATTAGGCTCTGCTTAATATAGGTCAGAAAAGACATCACTTAATGAGGTCTCTCCGCCACAGGGTCTGATGTGGTGAACAGCATCATTAAGTGTTGCTGTGGATTTCAGGGTGAAATGTGAGCTGTAGTAATGATTTGCACCTAGAAAGAAACAAACACCAATCAGAATGATGAAATGACAAACCAGGTCACAAGGATGTGGAGACTTTAGGGTGTAGTTAAGCTAAGAACCTGAACTGAGCCTCAGACAGCATCATGTCCTAGTACTGTAGAGATCTGAGGTTAGATAAGACAAGGAGAGACTTTTAAGGAGCCTAAGGAACAGATTCTGTGCCTTTAGATATGGGGGTGGAGGGGTAGAATGGGAAAACTATGACAAACAGCAGGAGGACAAAAAAAAAAGAAAAAAGAAAAAAGAAAAAAAAAAACAGCTGCAGCAGACTCTATGGAGAAAAGCAACAAAACCTTCCAAATTTCTGTTTTAAGAGAAATGTGAAGACTTTCAGATTTGCAGGATTATGCTACCTTACTACTCTGAGAAGTTCTGAGGACATACTGGACAGAAGAAATCTTCCTATAGTGTATCAAGCAAGAGTGCTGAACTATTTAAAAAGTTACATGTATGCAGAGTATTCAGTTAAAATAATGCATATGCACATGTGCCTGCCCTATACATAAGCAACTAATGCTTTCTCATGGTGAGAAAGAACACAGTATGGCATCGTTTCGCATCCTTTCAGACAATAAATATTCATAAAGGAGTAACAGAAGCTTCATTAAAAGTTTGACCATCCTCTTCTGCCATGTTTGATAGCTATTTTTCATGGATTGGCTAGAAGCTGCATGCCTACCTTGCAACAGTAATTACACAAGCCAGTTTTTAACCACTTCTGCTTCCCTGGGTTATGCTTTTGCAGCTTAATGAAACAATTGGGCTAGTTGCCAGCTGCTACAAACTGTCTGAGAATTGGTCTGTCTTCTGTTAGAGAAGAAGGGGAATTTCTTTAGGACCGTGCTGACAATAGGCCGCCTCTGTAGCTCTCTTGCACCAGTCCCTGGCAGCACTGCAGCACTTTGGGAAAGGTGGAGAATCTTTAACAAAACAGGCATTTCTTTCATGAAGCATTTGCTCTTTAAAATAAACACGACAAACCCCTGTTGGTACAGGATAAACTTAAGGCTAGACTGCCTGCTGCAGCATGAGCTGAGGGGAGATTCCTTGGGCACACTGGAAAATGATGGTGCAACCACAGTGGTGTTTTTTTTTTTGGCCTGGGGCAAACCAAAACTGTTTTGTGGCTTGCAAAGTGGGGAAGTCTTGGAGCATATGAATCTGCCTGCTTTTAGATTAAGCTAATCTGGAAGATGTTCTCTAAGAAGCCATCTAATACACTCTGATTGCTGACGGCCCTTCAGTCCACAAGAGTAACCTATTACTAACTTCAAATATTCTTCTCTTCCCGCTATTCTCTTACCTCAGCAGACTAATTTTTGGTCAGGCCTTCAGCACTAGCTCTTTTGTTCCTTGGTCACACTCCTATTGTGCTACATGAAATGCTTATGCCTAACATACATGAATATAGCTAAATTAGTCACTAGAATAGTTAATTCTTTCATCAACTTTAAAATCTAATGATGCTGTAAGAAGCAGACACACTTTTTGTGCACAAATATACATGTAAACCAATTCTCCCTAGTTCTTGTGTTGTGAGACATCAGACATCTCTTCCTAGACTAAGGAGTCTTTAGAATATTTAGACTCACTGAGTGAGTCTCACAGTCAGTATTTATCACTATTTCTCTATTCCTCACACTTTTTCTAGCTCCTGGATACATCTTTGAGAAGGGAAATCCATAGTGGAACACATTGCTGGCTGCCATCTGCATCCTTAGTGACATAAGGACTCCTTTGCTGGATTTGTCTGCCACAGGGCACTGAATTGGTATGTCCCTGGGATTATCCACAATGGTTTTGACATCTTAATTTAGAATAGCTAACTTGGAGCCCAGTATTGCGCATATATTAACATTTTCTTTTCTGCATGCATTATTCTGAATATATGAATGCTCCTTTCATCTGCCACTTAAACCAGAGTGTCTTTCTATGACTCTGCAGTCAGCTTTAGATTGAACTCTCCTGAGTCCACTGCCTTCCCACATCTGGACTCCTTTTAAAAAAAATTCCAGGATATAATGAGCAATCTAAGTCCCAAATAATATTATCCACTGCTTTAACTTCAACCTTTTATGGAATTGATTCTATGCAGGAGTAATTGCATTCAGCAGTATAACCAATGACCAGTTTAACATGGCATTGTAGCATTTGTGTAACTCTTACATGTGCTTAAGATAGCATATTCTTGCATCTTATACTGGAACAGTACATTACCCATCATAGACATGCTCATCTGAAGCACTAGAATGCTGTTTTTCCTTACTGTCATAAAGTGGGAATTGAGGGCATCTATACCCAAAACTTTGCTATGCATTTAGCAATTATCTCAATCTGATAGAGGAATACAATCCTTTCTAAATCATGATGAAAGTCTCCTCCAATGACCATTTCAGTACGTGGTACTGCACATGTATCAGTATGTATCAGGGGGATAAGCCTATGATTTCATACACTCTTCCCTATGGATTAGCATATTTTATCTGTAGACTTCTGTTTCTATTCTGGGTTTCTTTTATTAATAGTGTACACTTTATCACGAGAGCAGTGACCCTTGAACCAATAACAAAATGAAATGCAGCAACCTAGTATTTTTCTGAGGCTTCTCAAAATACATGGCATGAATCTTGTACCTGGATTTAATCTAGTCATGATCATGTCATTGATATTGTTAGTAATAAAACTTGATGATCTTAATGACTTGTCTTATATCACACCAGTGATTTTCTCTTCGCATATTGCTTGTACCATGAACTTGCTGCATGTAAACTGCTGAACATGCAAGTCTTCAGGAGCAAGAAAAGATACAGATCAGCTGTAGAATTTCTGACTAAACATAGAGTCAGTTAAAAGACTCAACAGAATTTTGCAGCAAATGGTTTCTGCAAAGGGAAATGCTTGACCATGTAGAATGACTTGAGCAGTAAAGTTGCAAAGAAGCCTTATGCAGTAGCTGTCAGAAGCAATATCTTTGTTCTGCGGCTCCAAGTCACACACAAATTTACTATACCTGGTGCCTTTTAATGCACGTTTAATGTTATCTATTTTTCCTCTTTGTTATCCCTCAGACAGTCTTTCTTTGAGCCCATCTGTATTTCTAATTACAAGCTACTGCTGCAGCCAGCAGTGCTGGACCTAGGGCCGGAGGGTCCTAGGGACTGAGGTGGCAGAGGGCAGCAGCCTCCAGGAGGGTGTTGGACGACCCAAGTGTGGGGCAGCTGTGAACATGGGCCACTCCACTGGGGCTGGGAGCTGGGAGCCATGTGGCAGCCAGGCAGCAGGGCAGGGGCCTTGTCGACTACTCCGGGCACCTCAGCGAGACAAGCAGAAGACATCTGGTGGTGATGGCCAGGTTTAGCTCACAGCTCCATGAGGAAGGCCTGATTTTCAGTCACGAAGTCCAAACCATGGGCTGGCATTAGGTTCTGGACCAAAAGGGCACAAGATATGGCATGAGCATAGCTAGAGGTGAGGACCAAGAGTGAGAAGCTCAGCCTGGGAGCCACTCCAGTGGGACTGAGCTCCCATGGACTGCTCGAGAGCAGCCCTTTTCAAGGCTGGGTGCCTGCACCATAGTTTGAGCTGACCCTGAGCCCAGGCACCCATCCCCCGGGATGGCTTGTGCGCTCAAGGTCCTGACACCAAGAACTGCTGGAAAATGGCAGTAACTAACAGACTTTGACCTCG
The DNA here is from genome assembly GCF_059628265.1 of Tinamus guttatus. Classification (NCBI taxonomy): domain Eukaryota; kingdom Metazoa; phylum Chordata; class Aves; order Tinamiformes; family Tinamidae; genus Tinamus; species Tinamus guttatus. The sequence continues at coordinate 6,971,252 of NW_028288586.1, forward strand.
ATACCTTTGAAATGCAAAGTAGGTACTTCAGTCATTAGTAATTCATAACCTTGGGGAAAATGTAAGGGAGTTTTATATCTTTGCATTCATGTAATTGAAACTTACTCTCTGCGACGAAATGTTCACCGTCATGTTTTTAAAGTACCAGCAAAAACATTTAAACAATTCCGGAAAACACAGTTAAAATATGGGAAAGGAGGGGATGACCTAACTCACTTTTTCTCCTTCCATTCTCATTCTTTGAATGAGGAGAAAAGCACCATTGCTCATAATGTGTTGAATTTTACCATATTTACATATGAAGCTTTACTTGCACAGATGAAGGTAATGACCCTTTAAAACCAGTTTGCACAACATGTCATCTTTCCCTGCTTGTAGAGGGGAAAACTTCAGCAATATCTCTCACTGTTCAAGAGAACAAATACTGAGCTGCTGCTTACTAGATTTCATGAATCTGCAGAGAATAATTTGTTACAGAAATATTCTGCTATTTATTTATTTATTTATTTGCTTCTAAATAAATAAAGAAAAACTCAGTGTTCCATTGAGAACTACGACTAGATAAGCTGAAAGGGCCTGGCTGCATGAGTCCAAGCTGGGATACAGGGCTATTTAAAAGAACTAGGCAAGTTGGATAGGGCAAAGTTTATTTTTGTAGCTTCATTTTCAGGACTGGTTTTCACATGAAAGCGGCGTGGGGAGATATTTCTACTCCATGCTTGCTCTGCCTCCTTTTTAGGCGCATTCGTGCTGGGTGGAATGCTTGGATTCTGGGCTCACCAGGCTGCCAGCGCTCCCGGAGGGCCAGAGCGCTCGGTCTCAGGCTGCGGGCAAGCTAGGCGCTCACGGAGAATGCAGCACATGCAGAGGCATTTTGTTCTCCTTCCTCCTTGCCAGATGTTGAGAGTTACCTAAAGGCTAGAGGTGAACCAGACTCTGGTTCCCCTTCCTGTCATATTAACCAGGATGATCCCTTGCATAAGGTCGCACTTGGAGCTTCACCTGCACAGGACTTGTGTTTGAGCCTGCTGCATAAGGGAAGCTCTAGACTGATCCCTGGTTCTTCTCTGGAGAGTTGAAGAGGAGTAAGAAATAATTTCTAAGCGTAATAGCGTCACTGGATTGAAAACCTCTCTGTTAGAAATTTCCTGTATATGTTCTTGGTGCCTTTAATGCACCTATAGGCAAAGATATGTGGAGAATTAATCTGTCAATGCATTAGCTGCTTGTGGGAAGCAGATACTGCTCCTGCACAAAGAAGGAAGCCTCAAGTCCTGGTGAGTAGTGATTTCCTTGCTTACAGCGCTATGATTAATACAGGTGATATAAACTGCTCTAACACTTTAATCATAGGAATTTTGAAAATATTCTCCAACATTCAGTCAAGGAAAAAGCCTAGATAATGGATACTCTGCCTGCTTCAGGAATGAACTCATAGATTCCCATCTTGCAAAGGCTTTATTTTGAGGCATAATGCTTCTGTAAAACAAGAGTTACTTTAAGAGTTATTTCTTCCACCTGGAAAGAACCTACAACTAGGAGCAATTCAGGTCCCGATTTAGGGCATGACCTCACAAGGTAAAAGCTCCTGCTTAATATTTAATTCAACAGTTACTAAATGGCAAATGGATATTGGGCTGACTTCACTGGATATAATCTGGCAAAGATTTAACTAGTCTTAATCTACATGAGAGGTAACCCTGGAAGTAATCTTAATGTATTTATAACATTAAATTCATGGTTGATAGGATTTTTCCGAGATGACGACATAGAAGACTTGCATGTGTATATTGGAGAAAAATGGTTAAAAAGACATTAGTGCAACACAGCAAGGGCTAATTATTAACTACTTTTTTCCTCCAAAGAATGGAGAAATACTCCCCCAGCTGTAGCTGATCCAAAGCAGTACTATATAATAACCAGTAAAAAAATGATATTCAAATATTTAATATTTTTGTTCTGTTTTTTTTTTCTCTGCTAGATTACTTATAACATACATGGGAACATACTGTATACGTTAAAATAGACTGAAAGAGCAGACTGTGTTTATACTGAATCCTATGTATAGGGAACTCTGACTGATTTTTAATTTTCAAAGAAATAAATTAGTAGCAAAAAATGAATGGTGTTCTGGCTTTTCCTTCATATCTGTGGTTTGAAAATATAATGTTCCCATGAAGGACATGTAGTCATGAAAAATATATAACTCCAATTTTGCAGTTTGGCTCAAGAAGAAACTAAATGTCCTCACTTTCACCAGAAAAGTGTTTACAGGCATCTTTTATTTTTCTATCAAACTAGGCTCCAACTAAACTGTTAAACTGAGAGTAACCATATGTACAGTTTGAGACTGAATTTCACGTTTCAGATTGAAAGGGTTTCTATAAACACAGAAAGCAATCACATCTATAAGTGCAAATGAACATTCACACACACTTACACCTTCAATTACCACATTTACCCCTGCACTTTCGGTTCTAACTTCATACCAAGGAAAAAAACAATCCCCAAAATAATATTAAAATTTTGTTTTCTTATGTTTTAATATTGATTTTGTAAGCTTTCAGCTTGGGCTTTTTTTTTTTCCCTCTCTCTCCTTTTATTCTCTCTCTATTCTGTTCATAATTTCAATAAAAAAGATCTGCTTCTTTCTTACATGGTATCTACCAAAGTTATTCTTTCTTTGTTTGTCCTCTTTCACAGTCATGATTGTTTAACTTGTCCTTGAGATGATTTCTTTTTCTTTTTACTTAGCTTGATACAGCCCAAGTTTGTAAATGCAACTCTAAAATCTGGGAGAACTTGGATCGCAGAGGTGGTTTTGTTTAGTCTGAAAGGATTAGTTCTAGCATGGGACCTCCTGCTCTCCACTCACAGGCAAAATCATACTTTTTGAACTGGCATTTCTTCTAATATTTATGTAATCACCTGTAACTTTTTTTCTAGTGCAGCAAAACCAGCTGATGACCTTGTATTGCTTATTTAACTATTGCTACGTTAATCATGGGACACACTGAGCAACAAGTGCTTACCACAAAGGAGGGGTGCTACTAAGAGCCACTGCCTCTTCTTTTTAGGTTGCTAAACTGGCACTACCTAATCACTTTGGATTATTTTAAAGGTTGTGAAAACCTTAGTTAAAAAGCAGATCGTTTACACGTTACCTTTACGTTAGAATGTAAATTAAATGTCTGTAGCCCTGGTATCACTCGTCACTTCAATCTGAGATACGGGATTCTTTTGAACCACATCTGTTCCCTCACTCTCACTCCAGAGAGTGAAGACAGATCTTCCTATTCCTTTCTTCCTGGACAGCTCAAAATCACTGAGAGGCTTGTGTTGCAAAGGACTAAGGTGCAAAAATCAAAGACTTGGCTCTATCCTGCTAATTCTAGGCTCTTGGTCACAGATTATTTTTAGCAATATTTTCAGGTGAAATACGCTAGGTAATCTTGTTAAGAACTTCTTTCCTGTTCTCCCAAATGATCTTTTCATTAATGAGTATATTGTAACCGCAGAAAATGTTCATGTTTAGCTGCAGCAGATTTGATGGTAATATCTTTTGAGAAGTCCACACCTTTGTCAGCTTAGTTGAGGCTCAAGAGTGATTTGTGGGAACTGCTGGAATAATCATAACCTGAACACCTCATGCTAAACAAGTGCCACCCAAAACCCAAATTCGAAACCTCTGTCAGCTGACCTCTGTACAGCCGCATCTACCTAACACATCCTGGATATAAGATATATAGACAACCCAACTAAACTAACTACCAGGGTCCTTGAGGAAATGCTGATGAGCCTAACAATATATGCTGGATTTTCAGAGTAAGCAATATGTATACCAGCAGGGGAAAAAACAAAATGGAGTGAATATTTTCATACTTAAAATGCTCTTATCCCCATTTAGCTTTGGGATATAAGGAACTGATAGTAAATGCAAAGTTCAGGACTGCTACACCCTCATCCTACACCCATGTTTCCTTTGGCACTTAAGTAAATATTGATATGGAGTTCCTCTCTGTGGCACAATGCCAAACAGGAGACAAGTTATATCTTTTTATGAGCTACTGTGATTTTTGTCACTGTACAGTATGTCTTCTTGCAACCTTTTAAAACATTGTAAATCCTGAGAAATACTATGCCTTGTCTCATATTTAAAAGTGCTAGCCCAACACATCATTATGGAATGCTGTGGGTGTTGCTGAGCGTGGTCACTTGTATTCAGGTGAGACCATATGAGTCTTTTTGGTCATTTGGTCTTCTTAGCCTTAGGCACTTGCATTTCAAATATCTATTGATTTGAATGTGGGAAAGAAAGCTTTTTCAAGTTGTGCAACAACTGAAACAAACACTTATTTTAAGGTATTTTTATCATAAAAGCCAATTTGTTTCTATTGGGTAGAAAAAATACCTGGTATGAACACTGGTTGAAGCATCTTGCAATAATTACCTATTACGGTTAATTATTAATTACTCCTGAAAACATATAAAAGAGTTAAAACTGGCTCTAAGTGTAATTCAGTAATTTAGCCATTTCTATTTCAGAGAAGAGGGCTGTTGTGCCTGTCCTAAATTTGCTTCTGAACTGTAATGATCTTCAGAGAACCCTGAAAACGAAGACTACTTTGGGTAATTGGTGAGTAATACCCAGAAGCTGCAGTTGATAGTTTGGACCAGCTCCTCAAACTTGGCAACATCCTTAAGGGTTCAAATCAGGGAGGGAAGGAAAGATTTAACCTAATATAAACCAGTTTTGTGAAATCTGTACCAGTGAGCAAATAATTTCTCATGCTAATCAAATAAATACTCAGCTTCTTACTAAACAGCCTTTAACTCTGATAGTCTTCCTCTCCTTATTTATAGATTTCTAATGGAAAATTGTTTCAGCTTTTCTCCTGTTTATATAAAAATAACTTTCGGTTTTAAAATAGAATATTTCTGCTTCTCAGTAGAAAAGATCAGACTGTGAACTGTATGAAATACTGAAATTGGAATATAAAATATTGATTTTCTTGTAAAAACACATTAGGAGTAATGTTGCAGACAGATGGAAAAAGAGATGTATAAATATTGCAACAGTGTATCAACTGGTTACTTAAAAGAACAGGTATTTCTGGAAGCTGGAGTGTTGCAGGATGCCAGTCCTGGACACTAAGTGGCACTGGAATTTGTCAAATTAAGATCCTGCCATACCTGAATCCAACAATAATACTTCAGTGTGGGAATGGTTTGACATTTTATACCACCAATGTAGGAAGCATTGACTTGCAGAATCTTCCTTGGACTAGAATGCATCTAGTTTAACGAAGCTACTTGGCCAAAAATTAATCCTTTCAGTTCATGGTGGAACTCAAGAAGACCTATTTTAACCAGATAGTTGTGTCATTTGGGGGGATCTGATATGTAAAGTGTTCCTGATCTGGGTAACATAAAAACTTTACATTTAGTCTTCAAAATGGGTATTCTAAGTATTCAATCTTCTCGTTAACCTAGGGTAGAATTCTTTTGTGTGAGAGTGTGCAGGTGTGATTTGCAGTACCAGACACAGAAAAATCTTCATTTAAGCACATTCTGTAGACTATTGACAACAGCATCTGTCTGGAAGCCCGGGGAAGTACTGAGCTCAAGCTCATTTCCTTGTGGGAGTTTCTCCCCTTCTGAAGGGCACAAGTGCCCAGCCAAGGGGATTTTGGCTATCACCTGAGTGCAAGAAGGCAGCAGCAGTAGCTTTAAGCACACAAGCTGAGGACAGGAGTAAGATTCAAAACTTTTCTTATTCACTCCATTTTACTAGCGTTTTGGGATTGAATTAAAATAAATAAAATAAAATAAAATTATCTGAAATTCCTGCCTCTTTCTTGTATAATGCATAAGGAGCTAAAGTACTTAAGCTGGATGATTTTGCCCTTTCAGATCAGAGACAGGGTGTAGAGAGGAGGGAAAAGCGTACTTACCAAGAAGAGATGTTTGCCAAGGGAGATTTAATTATTATATATCCATCTACTATGGCACAGGGGGACTTACCAGGTTGGGTTATTTTTACACCAACATTTTTTCCAAAACTTTGCAATTCATATGCCATTCTAGTGTTGTCTCCCTGGTGGTTTTTTTTTTTTTTTTTTTTTTTTTTTCCGCCTTTTAAAACAGGCGTACCCCCAATCACACTACATGCTATGCTTCAAAGAGGCTTACTCTGAGGACTGCAAAGCTGTCCTTTACAACCTCTGGGAGACTGTGTTGATTTATAATTACAAACGAATTTTATCTGCTGGAAGCTGCTCTTCTGACTATTCGTCATTTCCCCTGTGTGTACTACTGCAGAGGTAGTACATTTCTGCATTGGAGATGGACAGGTGTATGCCCATGGTGAGGAATTTTTGTCCCTAGAACCTTTCAAATTGCAGATACATGTCCTGAAGCTGGCTTACGTTGCCTCTATCGCTCCTGGAGGAGCGACTGGCAGCCCAGTGCAAGGCCAGACCCATGCAGACAAGATGGTAAATGGGTTCTGACTGGCTACAGGGCCAGGCAGTGCCTCATGCTCAGGTCTGTCAACAAAAATAACTGTGCTATTTCAATAATTTCATCCATTTTTTACCCTTCTTAGTTTTAGGGGGATTCTTAATAACTGTGGCCTTTAACTATACCTTTCTGGGTATAGTTGTGGTCATCCCCTGGACAAGTTTGACATTTAATATAACAAACATGACTTTTAAAATCTGAGTTCTTCTGAAACTGTTCCTTTGAATACTTACTCTTTGTAAACAAGATAACTTTCTGATAGCATTTGTTTCTCCTGCATCTTGTAGTTATTCAGGAATTGCTACATGTTCAATAAAAATGCAAAACCCAAACTAGACTGCAGCACATTTCCGCATTGCTTAGTCCAGTCTGTGCTACAAGGCATAACGCTCCCATTCTGCTCTGCCATGGCCAACAAATCGTAGGAGCTGGCTGGATGACGTTTCCCACTAACAAACTCAACCTATGTGCAGTTGATAAACTTGAGTAGGTAAGCAAACTTTTAGTTCACAAAGTTTAATTGGAAGGTGCCTCCAGCTTGCTTTGTGATTGCCTTTTGATTAATTGTGTAAGTCAGGGAGTGGATATGCCATGATAAGGAATAAATAATGAATCTTATACTTCTGAATCCCCAACATAAGCAGTGTCCCTGCTACCAGCAGCAAGAACCTCACTTTCTCTCCAGTCTCTCGCACTTTTTTCCCCATCCCCATTTTAGCAAAAGGCCAGCAGCAACAGTGCCAGTCTCAGACTTCCACTGCCCTAAGTGAAATGTTTCTTCTGGATGCTTTGGCAAGCAATTTGGAGACCTTGAAGCTTGCTCTAAGCTTTTAAATGTCTCCTCTCTCCACTTGTAAATTAGATTGCATAAGTAACATTGATGCAAGATTTCAGTCAGTTATACTCCCTCCTTGGACCAAAATTCTTGTTTTCTGCACACACTGGATGTCTGTCCCACGTATGGTAACATTCCCTTTTTGGTAGTTATGTGGATTTTGAAAGTTGCAAATCTACAGTGACCTGAAACATAGGAGGCATAGTTTGCAAGTGAGCATTGTTAGCTGTTAAACTTCCCAGAAAAAAAAACAACAGATTATGACTATACACTGTTTATCCTGTAAACTCTTAAACTGCAGTTTGATCTGCCAAATATGTAACACTTCACTAATCAAATTATTTGCCTGAATATTTCCTTGTTCATTGCCTAGTGACCTAGTATGACTGATTAATTTTGACACGCTTGTTAAACGTGGCTTGCAACAGCAGAACTGTGGATGCTAAGACTAAGGAAATCTCTGATAAAGTGGAATTTTTACCTTCAAGGCCCTTTCTGAAGAGCAATTTAGCAGGAATTCACTGAAGCCGTTTGCACCAGAGGGAAAGGAATTGTTTGCAAGTTTTCAGTATTGGTTTTACTGAGGGGAAGGCAAAAGGGAAGGATGGATATTTCTCTGTTTTTAGTGCCTATAGGGTGCTGTCATCTCTCTAGTTTCGGATGTTCTAAAGTTCAACTTGAGATCTTGACACTGTCTGAAGAGGTGATCCAGTTACTGCCAATGGCAGATCTTCTGTGAAAAAAAAAAAAAAAAAAAAAAAGGATTTCTACTTAGAAACACCTGCTGCAGGTATCTTGGCCTCTACAGGACTTCCAACCCAACTTGCTAGTCGGCAAAATGATCCACATCTGCCAAAGCTAACTATCTTGTAGACTCTTGTCTACAAGATGTCTTGTGTTTGAGACCAGATCTATCATTACCATTTATATTGTTATGCTGTCATAATGTCCAAGTAACGAAAGATCATGCTGTCTTCAAGAGGCTTAAACGGAATAGGGCAGTAATCCTTCCAGGTGAATTGAACTGGTGAATTACTCAAGATCATACAACAAAACACAGTATAAAGCCTGGATAATCCAGTGTGTCTAATGGTCACTTTCTGCGTAGATTCACTGAATAATTTCAGCACTTCATCCCATTGCAACAAAGCATGTTCACCAAAGGGCCTGACACTTCAGTGGGGGTGATGGAGCACTGGAATGGGTTGCCAAGAGAGGTTGTGGAATCTCCTCTGGAGATCTTCAAACCCCGCTTGGACGCAGTCCTGTGCCACATGCTCTAGGTGAGCCTGCGCGTGCAGGGGCGTTGGACTAGATGATCTCTAAAGGTCCTTTAAAGGATTCTATGATTCTCTGATTCTATGACACCATAGTTTTTTTGTAGTTTTTTGTTTTGTTTTGTTTTGTTTTTCCCTTGATTTGCTACTTTGTACTGTGCTAGGAAATACTATGCCAGCTCCAAAGGACCTGTAGCCCTCTGAGGAGACAATTTAAACATGCTTAGCATGTGTTTTCTTGGTTGCTTTTGACTATATTCAGTTTGCTGCTGCCATGGATAGGACGTCTTCTTGGATGAGAGTCAAATTTTTGAATCACACAGAATCACAGAATGGTTGAGGTTGGAAGAGACCTCTAGAGATCATCTAGTCCAACCCCCCTGCTCCAGCAGGGACACCCAGAGCACGTGGCACAGGGTGGCATCCAGGTGGGTTTGGAAGATCTCCAGAGAAGGAGACGCCACAGCCTCTCTGGGCAGCCTGTTCCAGGGCTCTGTCACCCTCACAGGAAAGAAGTTCTTCCTCATATGGAGATGGAGCTTCTTGTGTTTTAATGAAGTAGCTAATTCCTCACAGACTTTTTCAAGGACTTCTTCCTAAGCCAGGTTTATAGTTTTATTAAAAGAAAACAAAAGTCTCAGCCAAATGCCACAACTTTCCCTCTTTTCCTCCTCAGCTATTGACTAACAAGGTGACAGAATGGAGAATAACCAGAAAAGCAACACTGAGATGAAAGAAAATAAGACAGTGAAGAAAAAAATGGTGAGTGATTTCCACAAATCTTGTGTCAACACGTTTATTTGCCATTTGGGGAGAAATTTGCCATTTCTCTCTATTCAGAGATAGAAAATAACTATTTGTAACCTATAGGAACAAAGGCAGACACCAGTTTAATTTCCAGCTCTATAAACACAGGAATATTGCTATTTCCTTTCTCCTTCTGGTACCTGAACTGCTGCATATCTGCACAACAGTCCTCTAAGCTCCTTCTGCGTTTCTCTTTATACGTATGTCAGATTTTGAACTAGCCAAAAACCAGCTGCCTGCAGCCAAAGTATTCTGGGATGGAGTGACTGTGACATGATTTAAAGCCTCCCTTTTATGGGAGAGAGTCTATTGCTGAGGTCAGGGACAACCTTCTAGACAAGGATTTCTATGCCTTCTAAAGGAAGGCCTGCTTTGTTTCTCTCTCAGCTTTGTGTCTGATGCCATTGTTCCACAAGAACTTGCAAAGCTGAATAGTTTTCTTCTCCTCTGATGCGTAAAAGGAGGGTAAACTGCTCCTTCTTTCTTCTGGAACAGGGAGACTTGAATAAGGGAGAGCTGCCAGGATTCAAATTTGGGGGCTGTATAGAGTAGCACATTTTTAGCTCCTGCAGCTCTTCCTGTGGTCAGTGATCATAAAAGGTCAAAAACATGGGTGAGAAATTATGTATGCCTTAATCATACACAGCCATACGGTTTGTGTTTGAGTGTGAACTACTTACTTACACTCTGCTTATTAAAAATCGAACCACATAAAGCAGAGGTCTCTCATTCTTCTCTTTTAAATACACCCCAGAGCTTGATTTTTTTTCTAACTTGACTCTTCCATTGCTGATGACCACTTAAACAGATTATAAATGATGACCCGATCCTGTATCCATGCTGATGTGTCTCATTATGTACACTAATTTCACATGGTAATGAGCAGCATCTGGCTTTCTATTCACACACTGCTTGGCCTGCTCCAGGGTTAGGACACTTTGAACTTTTCACATCCTGGAGCTTGCTGCACTTGGTGGCATCACTTTGTGTCTCTCAGAGGGCTCAGGCAGCAGGGAGGTATGGAGCACGTCAGAGGCGGAAAGAGCGGATTTACGCCAGCATGGACTGCAGACATTTGGCAACAGTTCCCAGCCGTACTCAATACTCCCCTGAGTCACTGTTGACTAGAAAGGGTAGTTTAACTCTTATCAATTCAGAATTTCCAGGTTTACAAAGAGGCACCTCCAGAGGTAGCAGCTGAAAGCTTTATCTTCCACAGGTGCCAAACCCAGCCTGTTATAGTGGAGTGAGTGTGTCAAACCTCAACCTCCTGAGGCGGCGGAAGCATCTACATGCCCTGTGGTTAACACGTGCATTGGATGTGGGTTTGGGGTTGCTTAGAGGTCTTGTACTGTCTTCTGCTTCCAGCTTTGGCAACGTGGTGGGGGAGTCATTGCCCCTTAGTTAGCAGCCGCCTCAGGGAGGTCAGCAGGGGTTCGCAGGGGCACCCGCAGGGAGGGAACCCAGCCTGTCCCGCTCGGGCCACCCGCAGGACTGCGGCGACCACCACGGCTGACACTCGCGCCGCCCGCAGCCCAGGGACCCGGGCGCTCGTTTGAGTCCCAGCTCGCTCTCTCCCCGCAGCCCGGGGACACGGGCGCTGGTTTCAGTCCCGGCTCGCTCTCCGCCCGCAGCCCGGGGACACGGGCGCTCGTTTCAGTCCCGGCTCGCTCGCCACCCGCAGCCCGGGGACACGGGCGCTCGTTTCAGTCCCAGCTCGCTCTCTCCCCGCAGCCCGGGGACACGGGCGCTCGTTTCAGTCCCAGCCCGCTCTCTCCCCGCAGCCCGGGGACACGGGCGCTCGTTTCAGTCCCGGCTCGCTCGCCACCCGCAGCCCGAGGACACGGGCACTCGTTTGAGTCCCAGCTCGCTCTCTCCCCGCAGCCCGGGGACACGGGCGCTGGTTTCAGTCCCAGCCCGCTCTCTCCCCGCAGCCCGAGGACACGGGCGCTGGTTTCAGTCCCAGCTCGCTCGCCACCCGCAGCCCGGGGCCACGGGCGCTCGTTTCAGTCCCGGCTCGCTCGCCGCCCGCCCGCTCCCGGTGCCGATGCCCGCCCCCCGCACGCCTGCGCCATGGAGCGGGCACCGGGGCCGCCGCTGCTGCCGGGGGGGCGCCGGGCGGGCAGCAACGTGAGTAGCGGCCGGGCGGGAGGCGAGGGGCCCGCGCGAGTTACGCGGGCCGGGGGGGTCCCTGCGGCCCCGGGGCCTGCGGGCGGGCGGGCAGCGCTCGCCCCTGGGGCGCGGGCGCCGGCAGGGCTAAAAATAAAAGCGCAAATGGCGCGGAGGGCGCGCGGAGGACGGCGCGGAGCGGCCCGCCGGCAGCAGCGCCGCGAAGGGGCCCCGCGCGCCCCGGGGCGGCACCGCGGTGACCGAGGCGCTCCGGGAGCGACGTGAGGTGAGGTGGCTGCAGCAACGTCCCCTGGAGCAGGTAGAGCTCCTGATACGGACCCGGGGGGATTTGCAGTTTTGCTTAGTTTGACACTGTGCTTTAAACAACTAATCAAAGTACGGTACTCTGAAAAATGTTCTCAGGGCTGAAATGCAACTCGTCACATTGTTTTTAAAAAGAGAGGATTTAAGACTCAGGCTAGATAAGTGTTATGTTGCATGCTGACTGAAAAAGGGAAACTGGAAAGAGCATTTCTCAAAGTTATCAGAGTGCTGTGCCCTGAGAGCTGTCATAAAAGCAAAGAAATGTGGACTTTCACAGGTATGCAGTTGTCAGGTATCTGGAGGTCTTTGCCCCGAAAAGGCTTACAAGTTTCCTTAAAGGATAGTTATTGCTGTGGCGAGAGTCACACCTGCCTGCCCGTGCTCTGCCAGCAGTGATACATGAGCCAACTACTGGCATTAAAATAAGGGAGCACCTTTGCAGGAGGTGTGGCTATCCTATTTATTTATTTATTTACTTTCCCCCCAGTCACTATAAAATCGGCTGTTTTTATGTTGTTTTAAAGTGTTGCCACAGACTTAACATTTTTCAGAAGAGTATCTTGGGGCTTTTTCTTTCTTTCTTTCTTTCTTTTTTTTTTTTTCTTCCACCCCTCTTCCTTCCCCCCCCCCCCCCCCCGCCCCGAGTTCTTGCTTCATTGGCTTCATTGTGCTTTCGTCTCTTATCTGCTGTGGTGAAACTTGAGCAAATATTTAAAATGGTGTGCGAGGACAGGTCATGGAAAAGTTGAAGTTGGTGCTCCAAGTACTGTAGAACTTTGAATCAAGAAAACACATGCTTTTGTGGTGCTTTCTGCAGTAGACTACACTTGAAAAGTTCTTAAGATCAAGTAGACTCCAAAACATGCTACCTGCAGCACTTGAAGGTAAGGTAGGTGCAGGGTCTTCTAATTTGATAGCACTTTTTCAGATTTGCACTGCATTGTGTTCCAGTTAACCCCACGTGCATGCCATGCACCAATGCTGAAAGATGCAAGTGTTCACTGGTGTTTTTAATAAATACTATATGATGTGTCTGAAATGTTTTGTTTATTTTCCCCCTAAGGGTGCTAGCTTTTGGGGAGCACCCCCTTAGAGATATTGCATCAAGACTGCTGCACAGCACCTCTGAGCTTGTTTTCAGCACCTGTGAAGTCTTTGGGAATGATGCAGGAGAGCTCCAGGTGTTGGAAGAGTCACTCAGTGTCATTAGTTCAGAGTAGCGGTAAATCCTGTAGGTGATGGGAGCTTCATAGCTGGGAGCTTTGTAGGTGGAAGCTGATGAGCTATCATCACTGAGCACCCAGTGCAAGATGTTACTCAGGGAGAGGTAATGAAGAATGTTCCCATTCTTCATCAGCAATGTAATGGTGCAGAACTTTCTCTGTGTGGCAGGCTCATTTTAAGAAGCTGACTAGTAATAAGTAATTATATTTGGCATAAGCAATGAACTCCATGGGGTATATTTCCTACACAAAGCTTCACTCCCTGCATAATTTCCTCTTGACGTGCCTGGGAGTAGGGTGGCTAATGAACTGTATAATCTCTTAAAAAGTGGCCACAGCATGAAGTTAAGAAGCACAGAAGTTAAGAACCCTAAGCTGTTCTGCAGGAGGGATTTGTGAGCCCTCTTGGCTTCTCCGTGAACCCACGAGCCATCAGTGCCAGTGTTCCTGCATGGATGTTGGCATGTGCCAAAAGCCCGGGAGTGCTCGTTCTCCCCTCTGGCTTCAGTGAGAGATCAAACAGGGCATAAAATGGTAGAGAAGTGTGCATTAAAGTCACCATTGTAACACACCCTGGTGTCAAGAAAGGCAAATTGTCTTCCATAATCTACAAAAGAGCATCAACAGCCAACCACCACCAAAACACTACAGAATTCCTGGGAAAAATGGAGCGTGGGGTGGGGAATGGTGTTGGTCTGTTCTGTGGCTTCCTCTAATCTTGTGGAAGAACTGGCTTGTGGGAAGTTTTCTTGGAGAGGACAGAAATGATCCTGAAATCCAAAATTTTTCAAATCAGCTGCCTCTAATTGCAGTATCTAAGCAATCGTACCCTCTTTTCAACAATAACAGAAATTCCTAGCAAAGAGGAGAGCAGGGGAGGGGGTAGCAGGAGAGGAGAGCTCAAAAGGCCAATCCTTTTGGTGTGTCAGTGTGGGGAAAAGGCATCTCCACCACACTGTGTTTCAAAACCTAGCTTGTCACAAATATTTAATTTCAGTGCTTCTTATAAAACTGGGGAGTGTTCAATCTTGCAGGTTTCCTCCTAAATAAACTTTACCCAGAAACCTGCTGCATCAAACACATGCCACAGCTTGATTCACAGCAGTGATTGTGTTGCCAAATAGTTTTCTTTGCCAAGCCTGTGCTTTTGTAACATCTTACTTTTTGCCGTGGGATACTTGCAGCAGAAATCTGTGACATCAAAAGAAGTTTAAATGTTCTCCGATGCCTCTGTCCTCTTAATATTTATTAAGAGACTATCACTTCAAATTTCCTATTCCTTGATTTGCAGAAATAGTAAGTGTTTTGACCTCTATCCTTCAGTGAGGAGATCTGTCTGCAGGAGCTATGCAAGTTCATACAAGGAGCATTTAAAACCCAGTATGCAATTTTAGAGTATGCTAACTATTGCTATATTTTTCAATGTTTTTCAGGATTGGTCTGGCAGTCTTATTGTAGCCTCCCTAGTCGGTGCTTTTGGGTCATCCTTTCTGTACGGTTACAACCTCTCCGTCGTGAATGCTCCTGCGGTGGTAAGTGACGGTGCTGACTCTGATAGAGTAGGAACTCTACATCAGTAGAGGGCAACCGTGCCCAAATGTTGCACAGCATTCTGCCATATAATCTTCTTGATGTGCTAGGAGAGGTTAAATAAACTGTTGTAACTTTTGTTTACTGGAAGGGTTCTTTCTGCTGCTTATGGGGCTTTAAGACAAATTCAGTATCTGACGGGAGATTAAAAGGCTGCTTTTGAGCTGAGGGAGTGCACAGGGTTTCTTTTTTGTTCTTGTCAAGCCCAGACTAACACTATATCTTCTTATATGCTTTTTATGTCATAGGTATTTTTATGTCTATCTGACTGCTGATAGTGGCTGTGCTCATATTCAGCAACTCTTGTTCACACTGCTCTGTTCCAGAGGGTTGCACAACACTTCATGCCTGAATTCCAGGGACTATAAATAACGTCTCTTAAGCAGTGAGCCTCCCCTTTTGCATTACATGGGGATGCCTCATTTGTTGTGTGCATGAAGCTGCTGCATTGAGTGTCTGCCGGGTGCAACACATGGAACGTGTCTGAGGAACAGTGCTGCCTGATCAGTCTGCCTTACTTGGGTTTGCTTGATTTGCAATAACTGATATTTCAACATCTGAAAGTTTTGTGACTACGTCGGCAGTCCAGAGAGCCTCATAATTCAGTCAAGTGCAGCAGTAAGCAGTGCAGTGAAACTGCAAGCAATACTCTTTTTTAAAGAAAAAAAGAAGTAATTCCTATATTTTGACATTTCACTTAAAATTCTATTTCAAAAAACATTCTTTTCAAATAAAAAAAATCTTTCTTTTTAGCTCTTTCTTTTATTGACATCAGTTAATAAATGTGTGGCTAGACTTCCACCTGAACACCTTGGCCATATTAAAAATGGATACAATAATTACGCAAATAAGGAAAGAAGATTTTACAAAAAAAAAAAAGTTTCATATGTTGTAGTGGGTAGACAGTGGAAGATTGGTGGGGAGACAGGAGCTTGTTGACTGTTCATTATTCCAGCTGCCAAATACTTGGTGTGCAGAATCCATAAGGTAGATTGTGACTTCTTAGACTTCTGCAATACAGGCATCCATCTGGACTTCTGTATTCCTGAAAATTACTCCTTTCCTTGTTATCTGTATACCTCAAGAATTATTCCCTTGTTATCTGTAGTACATGTGCCAGTACCCTGTACCTCATATTGCAACCTATTAATTTGCCTTAACCCTCTCCTCCTCTGAACTTTACCAGGCTCTGTGGTACCTGGGACAGCCTGATCACTTCCCTGCAAGGTTCCTGTCGTGTTTCTGGTATTTTAAGATAATAAACATTTAATAGCCTTTCTCTGAAGTGATGTCTTTTACGTCTGCTATTCCAAGTATAAGTTACTGCCGCTAATATGTGTATTGTGTTTGATAAATTGACAAGTAAGAGGATTATGAATGGACATGCCCTGTAGGAAGTTACAATTACATACTTGATGGTTCTGGGAATTTTCAGTTCCTTCGGTAATGATAAGACAGGACAGACAGATTGGATGTTTATCCAGTATAGTATGACAGTTCCCATGCATCACTCCACCCTGCAGTCATCAGGAGGTAAATGCAGGTTAGAGAGAAGTGAACTTTTGAGAGCAACAGTATTGATGGTACTGGTGGTACGTGTCCTTCCTCCACCAAGTCAGTACTGTCATTATAGCAGTGAGTGATTTTTTTTAATGGATTGTCCTGGGAATCAGGGCTCTCCTGCTGTTTTCTACAAGAGTAAAAGAGAGAAAGGGTGATAGGAAATGCTGCCTGGCAACATGTGGGTGGTTAGATGTGAATCATGTAGTAATTATAGTGGCAATAAAAGTGCAGGTGAGGAGGTCAAAGGTGAAGGCATATCGCAATTTAACATCTAATACTAAATTCTGTGTATCCTGGTTAGTTGTATTTCTAACTATCCATTTTTGCTTGAAATCCTTCTTGGACTGTAGCTGGTCACCATATTGGTGGCCTTAGTCATATACTTGACAGGTGTGTGTGGTCTGCCCTGTTCTAATGAGTTGTTTCAGTGGTTTTGATGGAGAATTTAGTGTCTTCCTTATTTGTGTTAATGTCCCATGCATATGCATGCCACAAGATAACCCTTTGGGAACAGTGATGGGGTAGAGAAAATCACAAGGGAGCCGATTTTTAGATGCAGATAAGCTTTTATAAAGGTGCTGTCTATATTGAAAATTCCAGTATTTTCCGAAAGTGGTAGGCTGAGTGAGTAAGGAAATTGGCAGGGCAAATAACTTGAACTGACTTGTTCTGGTCATGTGCGACATGCCGCCTGCATTGGTAGTGCTGAGTATCTCTGTGTAGGGTGCTGGGCGTCGTCTGCTCCTGGTTACTTCAGTTAGGTTCCTGCCAGTGTCTTGGAGGAGGAGGCCTTAGAGGAGGCTCTGTATGGGGCTAGGAGAGGTATTTACAAAGTGCTTGATAAAGACCATTGACTCAAGTGTGGGCTCTTTCCGGGATACTGGAAGTGAAAACCTCAGCATTACCACAAAGCTGTGGGGAGAGAAGTATGTTTACGAGTGAAACTCTGAAGAATGACGTTTGGAAATTCCTGAGGTCATTTCCTTTCTGTGCTCAAGGCTACGCCAGCTCTTGAAGCAGGAGGGAAAGTCCCGTGCGGCGCTCAGTGTTCTCCTTAGTGCGAGTCACCTCATCAGGCGTGAGTGTCAGACAAACCTCTGCCGGCTTGCCAGGGAGAAATAAACTACACGAGGTCTGCGTGGAGCTGCCCTGGATCTGCCAACTGGCACAGAGCTGGAGAAAGGGATTAGTTCCCATTCTGACCCCTGTCTTCCTGAGAGACAGAGTAATGGCCCAACACAGGCACGCACCGTGCTTGATTGTATGAGAAATCTAGAATTAGCAGGTTCCTTTGGCTGGTTGGTTTTATAGGCTGTGGGTCTATCAAACACCTGAGTGTGAGGTATGCTAAGTGTGAAATATTATCAGACTTTATTAAACACACACGGGTTCTTTTGGTAATAAGAAGCAAAATATTTTGAGTGAATATGAATTTGAGTGCATATAAGTTGCCTTTTTCTGAGCTGCATTTTTAAAATTCTTTATATGGGCCTCTTCTCAGTAGGGTCTGCGGAACAACAACACAGTGATTTGCTTTGTTCCTAATGCAGGAAGAGAAATCTCTGGTGCTTATTGCTACACAGTTACTGCTTTCTTCCTGCTTGAGTTTGCATTTCTACATTCCTTAAAGACTCGATTCTGGGAACCGACTGCAGGGATGGGTAGCTGACGGAGGCAATTGGGCAATCATCAGTGCGTACAAGTGGGCCTAGTAACAAGGTCAAGGTCATTTTCCTTCTCTAAAGATGGGTTCTCCTCTCCCTTGATACAAGTTACTTGTACTAAATTTGAGAGCTAAGAAAAGCTCCCTTGTGTCTCCATCCCTCACACTGCTACGTTAATGAACAGAATATGAGTTACCAATACCAATCATCTACAATTCCTTGTAGGCTTTGGTTAAAGGATAAGATTTTTGAAAAAGACTATTTTGGCCTTTATTATTATTGCGTTTTGTTATTATTTTATTACTATTCAGACAACTGATTGAAATCCGAAACCATTTCACAGTATTCAGTTGACTCCAAGTAGCTGTGTTGGATTTTATATTTTTATTTTCAAGTGCAACACCTCAAAACCTGCATGTGTTAATAAATTCCCATTTGTGGGTGATATCAGCATGTTTAACTGTTGAATATTTTAGTCTATACTTTATTTTCTTGAATAGTTTCAGTTATTCTACATTTCCTTGTGAACAAAGCTATGTTGAGAGCTACTTTACAAGAAAATTAGTTATTACATGATGGGAAAATAATTTGCATACTATTTTTGGTCATTAGCAAGAAATGCTAATAGTATTCTAAAAATATCTTCTCTTGCTATTCATTTCTATCAGAAATTACCTTCAGATAAATATCTCAATCTAAATTTAATCCGAGTATTGGCATAAAAGAGGATGTGTTACTTGATTTAGTGGCAGATTCATTTGGAACTTTACTGTAGAACTCTTTTAAATAGACCAAGCACCAAGTTGACTATTTTTTTTTCTCTTAAAAGTATGTTCCACAGGACTTTCTGGACAAAATGCTTTTGTGTTTGTTCAAGACTGATAAAATAACTGACAGTACAGGATATGTGTCACAATTCAGCTTCTTTTAAATAGTCTCAGTTGCAGAGGAATTGAAATGGATAAGGTATGAAAAGTTTTTTTTGTAAGATAGAAGCCAATAATTAGATATCTGTACCTGAAATAATGAACAGAAGCTATTGTAGCAGGATGAGAAGTTAGGGAAGAGCTGTTAAGACTTTTGTGACAGAGAATCTTCGTGCCTCAGGAATGTATTGGAGTTCCTCAAAAATTCAGGAGGCTCTTGGACTTTCCAAAGATGTTTGGGAAGAGCACTTACTTGAGGGCTTTTAGGGACATGAAGCCACCGTGGGAGAAGAGCACAAGTCTTGGGATAGTTGAAGAATCAGAAGATGGGGAAAAAAGCCTAATATCAAGTTTTCATTTCTTGAGAGGCAGTTTGTTTTGTAGAGCTCATATCTGGATGTTGGATGTCTGATTGCTTGTTTAATACACCTTTCTCTAACCCTCCCCCCCCCCCCCAAAAAAAAAAAAAAAAAAAAAAAAACTGCTTGCCTTGTTTAGCAGCCTGTCAACAGGAGTTGACAGTGTGACAAAGTCAGCTCCTTTGGACTGATGCTGTGGGTCTTTTTCCACACCTTCCCCCAACCCCTGGTACTTTGAGGCACAAATGTTATCTTTTATTCCTTGGCTTAGCAGGGTCTTGATCTTGTATGGTAGCCAGGCGCTGCGGTATCATAAATACAACTCAAGTATAGACATAACTGCCATTCTTCCTTCAGAACATGAGCTCCAGTTGTTTTCAATTCACTTAATATTTAAACTAAAGAATTGTCTATACTCTTAAAATCCTTTCCCTTTGAAAAATACAGACTAGTAAAATATGCTTATTTTCAAACAGATTTTAGAGCTGGACTGAACTATAAGACTGAAGTATAAAATAGCAATAAGTTATTTTCCTGAATGATTATAAGTACTTTTATTACCTGTGTATATCTGTGAGTCGTTGCAGTTTTGGGATTCGAATATGACTTGGGGCAATGTCGTATTACTGTTGTTGGGCTTGACTCCCTTCTTCCTGTTGAGCAGCCCCAGGAGGATGGATTTTGGAAGGACCTTTTGCATGAGGGAATGAGTCTGGGATGGGCACGTTGAAGACAGAGATGATACCAAAGGATATTACTTGCATTGCAGAAAGTGCCTATACAAATACCTGGGGATAGTCTTCATTTTAAACTCCCCCCAAATACCTTAATTTATGCTTTTGGTTCTCTGTCCTATAAGCCAGGCCTAGCGCTCTTCATGACAGTCTTGTTGCCCTCTGGCAAGTATTTGTGGCAGCTCCCTCCTTTACCTGGGGCCACCAATTTCTGCCTGCTATCCAGTTTAAGCCGTTATTACCTCTACCTGGCAAACTCTAACTTTCCCCAAAAAGCGTTAGTCTGGGATGTCTAACCATGTGTGTGGCCGGTCAGTGAAGTGCAGCGAGGGTGCAGTGATTTGTTGAGCACGAGTGACTTGGTCGTGTGCCTTAGCCCGTGCTCGGGCTGTGATGTGTATCCACAGGAGGGCTCCCACTGCTGTTGTGAGTGTTGTGCCGAAAACATAACTTGTATTGCCACTGCTTGTTAGGAGTCTCTGTTCTACAAGTTTCTTCTGCATTTCTGTCTACCTGTGGGATTCTCGTCCACCTTTTTTTTGCTGGCTTGCGGTTAGAAGTGTGTGTTTTGATTCAGAGGTCATCTGTATTGCAGTTGCATCTAGAGGTGAGGCTCAGCCTTTTGGAGCAAGTTTCAGGAGGTCCATCTCTGCCAGTGGCTACAGTCTCTTGTGTTATTTTTGTTTTGTTCTTAAAGAGTGATTTTTATTTATTTATTTTTACAAGTATTATTTTTTTCAGTATATCAAGAGGTTTTACAATGAAACTTGGCAAAGAAGATATGGCTCCTCGATGGAGGAAAACACGCTGACGCTCCTCTGGTCTATAACTGTCTCTATTTTTGCCATTGGTGGCCTTGTGGGTGCGATCATTGTCACTCCAATTGTGAAGTTCTTTGGACGGTAAGTGTGTTTGAAAACTCCTATCTAAAGTTGTTGTTTATTTGGTCTCTTTAAACAGAATTTGTTATTTCTTTTGATAACCCCCTTTATTCCCGCTCCCCCACTGCCTGCCTCCCACTCTGGAAGAGGGCATTTCTTGAAAAAGAAACCTCTGGAGAGCTCTATTAGAATCCAAATTGAAAAATTTTGAGATTATAAAAATTTGGTTCTAAATAAGGGTAAAATTAATACTTCTGATCTCAGTATGCATTGTCTGACTTTGCAAAAGACATGTGTTCTGAATTGGCAGTGGGTTGAGGTAACAAGGAAGTCAAATAGTCAGGAGTGCAAGAGGAAAATACTATAAAACAAGAAGCATTTCATAAAGGATTGGCAGACTCTTGTTCAATCAGTCTGCTGAGTTTCTCACCCTACACAAATAAAGCAATCAACATGTCTCATTTGCTTCGCAACAGCATTTGTTGTCTTTTGGTAATAAAAAATGTTTTTCTTTTTTCTTCTTTGTGTCAACTTAAAACACAGTTTGAGAAAAGCAGACTAGGGTGAAATTGCTGTTTCTTGTTTCCACATTCTTAGTGTCTCCTTCTCTGCTCAATGCAAAGCCATATTTGACTAATGGTAAATCTCAACCATAGAAAATCCTGGTACTTTGGGAATGTCTGTGTCCATGTGTGTTGGCATTTCCCCAGTAGGTGACAATGAGATATTTTCCATCAAATTTGTTTTATCCAATTCTCCAAAATTTGTAATTTCACTGTGCTTAGCAGAGAAGCCACTGTAACTTTCACCTTAACAGCCTATTGCATCTTTGGCTTGTATTTAATTGTAAATTCTTTACTAGTTGATAATTTCCATTCAATTAAATCATTGAGTAAGATAATCAGAAGTTCAAATACATAGGCATCCACCTCCACTGTTCTTACTTGTGTTCTATAACTTGACTTTTTTCATCATTTACTTTATATCTTTACACTGTGCTTTCCCAAGCCTAATTCTCATCTCCCTTGAATCCTGTTTGGATGTGGGTTTTGTTTGTTTGTTTTTGTTTTGTTTTCTTCACCTCAAACTGTGTGATTCGAGGTTCTTCCATTTCATGCTCCGCGCAAATCTTTATTCTCTGATCTGTACATCTGTTATCCACTCTTCATTTATTTACTCTGTTCCATCATTTTACCACTTGAGTTTCAATTCTTAAATATTTTTCACAGTCACTTCTCTTTCAGTCTGGCAGCTTCTTCTGCCAATTCATCAATTTAGCTTTTATGCATCCCTTGAATATACGAAACTATCCCTGACTCATACTGATTAATTCCTGAAAGTGTCACTGAATGGGCTGTGCTTCATTTAAAAAAAAATGAAGTTAAAATGAATTCAGAGAAGATCTGAATTTTTGCTAAAGAGTGGGATGGCTTTGTGTGCAAGTTTGTTCAAGTGGGGCTGTATGAATACTCAGCTGTATGAATACCACTTTGCTGTGTGCAGGTCATATTTCCAAGGCAGAATTTTAAAGCTTGGTGGCTCTGTCCCATTTACTTGATTTATACCTGCAAGTCATGAAAACAGCTCTTACAGATACAGTGTAAGAGTATTTGATTGGGGTTGGAAGGAATCACACTTCTTGCAGACAGATCCCGGGTAAAGGCCACTTATCAGAGTGTGATTTTTGAGTTTGCTGTGTCTGGCCTGGGAAACAGACAGACACGTCAGTACAGTAAATGAAGAGCATTTCACCAAGTGCTGACAGGACAACAAACAGACAGAACAGTACGATACTTGTACTGTAAGATTGTTCAAGTGGTGGTTGAAGAGCTGTAGGCACATGCTCTACTTACACTGATGTGGAATAGTGAACGAAAGGGAATCAACAGCATTAGTCAGAAATAATGCATCACTGTGAAAAGGGCGCTCTCATATTGCTGTGAGATTAATAACATAATCATCAAAAATGATTTGCATTACCAAATTGTATATATTTCCAGCGAGGTTTAAGGTAATTTTTTTTCAAAGAAAACTTTTATTCACATTCTCATTTTCAATAGTAATTTAAATTGTCTTCTACTGCTGAAGAGCAGCTGTGGTCACAGATCCTAAACATGAAGTGCTGTGTACCAATGGATGCTGCTAGGGATGCTTGCAAAGGAGGGGTAAGGCCTACCCCCATGAACCATTTTGAGTCTGAAGAGATTAAAGGGCTTTGTCTGGATTATTTTTGTAATGCTACAGCTTCTTTTATTCTGAAGTGATCCACTGTACTTAAAATGGTGATCAGTATTCATCTTGTTATTGGCTTTTACAGATAGCTATTTAAACTCCTAGTTTTACTGTCTTTTTTTTTTTTTTTAATTAAGGTATTATACTTGCTCCCTACCCTGAACTTCTACATTCTTTCTTATTACTGAATTTTGAGGCAACAATACATTTTGTCACAGTTTATTAATTCTAGTCTCTAAGTAAGACCAGTGCAGCTGTGCAGCTGTACCTGGTAGGACTGTTATGGTCTCTGGAAGCTGGGGCAGGAACCTATGAGAGCAGGTGACAACTTTGAAATCACAAGATATTAAATTGTCTGTTTTTTGCAAAAAGTCAAGGACAATTCTTAGGGAAGGATTTTCAAGTGTGCACAATATCCAAAATATCTAAAGTAGAAAAAGGAAAAGAAAATCCTAAAGTTTAGATCTATTTGTGTCTAGCTAATGGGTCAATTCTCTGTCTTGACTGGGAAGCTAGTATAAATAGTGATTTACTTATTTTTTGTCTGAGCAAATGGCTCTTCCATTAAGACTGTCTTACACTGAGTACAGAATTGGAAACTGCATTCACAGAATTATGCCTGCAGCTACACAGATACTTAGCCACAAGAGAGAGATGGATTTTGGTACCAAGTTGCAAAATTTACGCTTCAGCTTAAGATGTAACCACTTGTGACAACTCCTCTGTGTTCAAACAATCAGAAGTTTTTCGAAGGAACTTCCTGCTGGAAGGAATGCAAACGTTTCATCCCCAAAGCTTTATTTCTTTCGGCTGGAGACAATGCTGAATTATTTGATTAGAAAGAAAAAGTTTCACATTTAAATGGACAGTAATGTAGTGTTTTTAGTGCAAAAACTGCGATAGAAGTGGCTGGCTACAAATGGTTTGATTAAAATACACATGCTATCAAAAGAAAGCAGTGATTCTCTTTCTCTTTGGTCCCACTTGGGGCATCCCGAGGCTTCACGGCTAATGACTGACACATGCCTGGGAGCCAGGAGGGCGCAGAATGAGGGAGGCAGCCTGAGCCCGGGCTCCCGTTCCTGCTCCTAACACTGTTTTGCTTTAGGTCGAGTCCTCTTTACTCTCTCATCTTCTGTTTACTAAAGTTCCCCATAAAGATGCTGATGTGCGCTATAACCTGCAGCAGGGTTGGAACATGAAATATGCTATGTTAGAGATAGGCATAGTATTTATGCTTTAGCATGTCTTGTATACCACCTGGACTCTGTGCCATCACTTTAGGATTTGGGAGGCAGAGGAAATGATTAAGCTGTCCAGCACGTAGGTTAGCTTTCAGGCTTGTGCTGAAGTAGGGTGTGAGTAGCAAACACAGTTATTGGTTTGTCTGAAGCTTCCCGAAGGAAAGTGTCTGCTTCCATGTTCTGCGAAGTGTGGTGTATTTATATTACTTACAGCAGAGTTAAACAGCATCTGGGGGTTTTTGGGATTGTTTTTTAATATGATATTTTCTCTAGAGTAACACAGTTTGGAGTCTATGTGACCAGGAAAGCATGGGGACTTATTTTTGTAGCGATCTTGCATATAGGATGACCTGACTGGAACTGAGTTTATGGAGTAAGTCTTTGAGCTCTGGGCAGGTTTGCTATTTAATTACTCCATACAGAGTCACTGTGATAGAGCTTTGTGTCTTAGATCTTTTTTTTTTTTTTTTCCAGAAAAAATCTGACTTTGTATATCACAGTGATAGGTCTGTGAAATCCAGTGTACAATTTCTTTTATGAAGTATCTTTTTGCACAAGTTACCGGACTTATGAGTCATATTGAAATAAGGAGCCCCTCAAACTTGAGCAGAAATGATCTCTGCAAAATGAAAAATATAAGAAATAAAGTGTGTGGTATAGGGCTCATGAGAAACTGAGATGTTTAGAAAAAAAATAAGATAGATTTTTCACATTGGTTGTTTCTGTAACAGATTTTTTTTTTTAATTTCCTTGAAGTAATTTAACATAACTAATGCTTTTTGGAAGATTTATTTTGTACATATTTAATACTACGTGTTTAAGGCCAAATTATAATAGCTTAAATATGTCAGTGCTTGAAAGATCTCCAGATGTCAGGAGCTATAGATATAGCATTAATATGCCTAAAATCACATCAGTTTATTACTACTTAAAATATATTGTTTCCTATATATGATTTGATACACATACACAAATTCTCGGATATGACGCATGGTTTTTCAGGGGTGGAGTTGTCATGCCTTTGAAGTACAGATCTTTTGACTATCATATTATTTATTTAAAGGAGGTGATGTATGTTCACTCCCTATATTTGATATAGGTTTGGAACAATATTGATATGGTGGATATTTGAACGTAGTGTTGTGTTTTGGAACCCTATCCAACAGGTAGGAGGCAGTATTTGTTAGGTGGTGCTTAATTTTATTTATAAATATTTGACAGCCTAGAGTTCTTTGAATATGACTAGGGTTTAACTGTCGTGACTTCAGTCCCGATGTAAACTATGCTCTCCTTTCAGGAAACGTACCTTGCTGCTCAATAACATCTTTGCAGTTGTGGCCGCGCTGCTGATGTCCCTCTCTCTGTTGGCGGGCTCCTTTGAAATGCTTATTCTGGGTCGCATTATAATGGGTGTTGATGCAGGTAAGCTCTTCTCGTGATGTACCTGTGTGTGACGTGTGCTGTGTGCAATCTTCCTGCCGTCCCCTTCCTGTTCATGAAGCATGTCAAGGACCAACCACGCTGATTATTGCAGGGACAAGGCAGCAGAGCAAGGATCAGAGGATCTGACTTGCAGCGAAGATGGGCACTAGCTGCAATGGTCCATCCTGTTTGTTCCTTCCATTTCCTCCCACTGCTCCCAGAATATGTGAACCCCTGGGACTTCATGCAGCGGGAATCCTTTGGTTAGAAGTGTGTAGTCTACTGGTTAAAACTGTTGCATTTAGGAGTTATTTGATCCCAAGCCAATACCAGCAGGATTGACTTGAAGGCATTAGAAGACTGACATTCCCTTCTAGCAACATCATCTTCCCAATTATGGAGTTGTTATTGCTCCCTGCATCGAGCAGAGTGCTCTAAAATACTCAGTAATTCCACTGATCGCTGCATGGTGAGAAATATTTACCTAATGTGGCGCAGACTTCTAGATGAATTAAGAAGATTTTAGCCTCTCAGTATAATTCTGTGAATGTAAAGCATGGGACATGCCTCGACCTCTGCATCACTAAGCTCAGCCTGTGTCACAGCTAGGCACAGTCTGCGCTCCCTGGGATTGTCTTTCCCAAACAGTGTGCAGCCTCTGGGCAGTTCTGGTGTTGGCTGCAAACTCTCATCTTGGATTACCCCCGAGCTGCCCAGAGTTTGGATCTCTGTAGATACTGTCAGTGTGCTGAGCAGGGTCAGGCTTTTTATGCCTTCTGGTTTGGAGCAGCAGTATCCTCCTTGTTTTATGCCTGCTGTTAAAAGTTCATTGTGGCTCTTAGCCTGTATTGAGAAGAACATCTGCTAATACTCCACACAGCAATAATGCTTTCTTTGATACTGTGTGTGTTTGACTCATTGCTAAATGTCTTTTTTTTCCCTCTTACTTGTACCATGTTAACTTGATTTTGCTTATTTTGACATAAACAAATTTAAAAGGTAAGATCCAGTCTCCTGGTGATTCTGAGTAACCTTTGCTGCTTCTTTTCAAATAGCAGTCTACACACACCTCGACAGAACTGCAGTACAGATAATCAGCTTGATGGTTATTAAATGGTGCAAGAGTAGTTAGGCATGCAGAGAAAATAATTCTTGTTATCTGTGGATAGACTTTGTTCTATTCTTTGTAGCTCCTCAGCAACAGACTCAGCTTCTCTCAACAGACATATTAAAAAGGCCGTTAGACTCCATTTATTTTCTTTTTTCCTTCCTTCACAGGCATCTCTCTGAGTGCCCTTCCCATGTATCTGAGTGAAATATCTCCCAAGGAAATCCGTGGTTCATTGGGTCAAGTCACAGCAATTTTCATTTGTATTGGTGTTTTCACTGGGCAAGTGTTGGGGCTGCCGGAAATATTTGGGAGAGTAAGTATTTAAGGCAATTTTTTTTCCTGCTGTGAAAGAATACAAGCGTATATTTTGAATGAGTTCTTTACAAAAAAGGGACCATTATGTTTTGTTTGGAAGCACTTTGAAAAGAGCTTTCTTGTAGGCTTCTAAAAATACGTGTGTGTGTGTGAGTGAGGGGTAAATGTGGCAAGCAGTTTTACCAGCTTGAGTGGCTTCTCTGTGCATATGGGTGTTTTCCCACCCTGCTCCCATTTCTTGATGTACTTTTCTTTTATGATTTGCACTGCTTTCCGGTTTCTTTGGGTACCACAAAAGCACCTAGAGTTTTTGCATAATTCATTTATAATTCTTTGAAGGGAGCTTCAGAAAGCGTAGAATTTTTACAAGAACTTAATTACAAAGACTCTTGCCCAATGATTACAGTGCTGTTTGTGATCTAGCCACTCTAATAGGCCAGTGAGTAAAAGAACAGGCAAGTATGGAAAGAGGCAAATCTCTCATGAATGAGGTTATGCTGCTGTCCTAGGCTGAAATTAACTCGGTGACCACTGGATGTCATCATTACTCTGAATAAATGGATCTCTTGTTTATTCACGCTGGCACTTCGAAACACTTTTCATCTGGAGGCAAATCTTTGAAATAAACATAGCCACCCTCCTTCAGGGAAATCCAAATCTCTTTCCAGCAGCTGATCCAAGTGGTAAAGAGCCCAGAAGTGAGAGGAACTTGTCCTCCTGTGGTTGTCCACATCCAGCAGCTTTGGAGAGGGGCGACTCCAGCTGCCCGGGTGCTTTTAGTTTTGTCTGACCAGCTCTCCTATTCTGTCCCTTTACCCTTGTTGTCACTTACCAGCTTTAGCTCTTCAAAGGTTTGATTCAGCTGACCCTTTTGTTAAAGGGCAGATATTCTGCCCTCCAGGCCCCTACTCCCAATTAAAACATCTTTCACTGTCTTTCAATGTGTATTTGAGCCATGTCTTTCTTGAGAGGCTAATCTGTTCTAAACAAGGGTATTAGATGTCAGGAGGCTGATCCAACTGCTTGGAATACTTAGCAACACTAAGGTAGTACACTGTGATTTATGGACTGAGTGATTGCTTTTTAAGCACGCATGCACCTCCATGTGTGAATGGGAGAGGCTTATTCGTTGGTTCCAGCTCACTATGGTTAAAATTGATCGTTTTATTTGTGGTCTCCTCTTCATCTCTCTCCATTTTTGTCATTCTCCCTTATGGAAGTTGTGATGCTGCTTTAATAGGCAGCTAATTTATATTAGACTATGAAAGATAACTGTTGATTCACGTAAAATGCGATACCATTTTTCTGTGTGTGTTTTTTTTTTTCTTCTTCTCCCAAGATGTGAGAGCGATGTAAATGTGCAAAAGTGGCAAAGTTTTGGCTGTTGTAAACTGGCATTTTTCCAGCAAAATCAATGGAACTGTCTTGATTTTTCCAGTTGGCTTCCTGCATGTATTTTCCTTTTTGTATATTAATAGCATTTAGCACTGAGTGGGTGTTTGTACAAGGAACAGAAGTCCCTGCCAGGGGGAACTGCTGCAGAGAGTTTGTGTTTCAGTGTGATGGCTTCACGTCTGCTGATGCAGGGAAGTGTTCAACATGATGGTGTCTCCTTTTTGAGTTCTTCAGCTCTTGCAAACGTGCCTTCCTCTTTCCATTCGCTTTAACCTAGCACACATCTTGCACACATTTCTGTCAATTTGATCCAGTTCAAAAGTAGGTTCGAGGCATTTGCAGGATATTTCATGTTAGCTTCTCCTTGATTCATAGGTTGAGTCTTTTATTCACTAGTGATGTAAAGCTGCATATCAAATTGTTGCCAGCTTGCTCTATTTGCCGTTTTCTCATGTTGGAGAAAACTTTGTTACATTTGAAGTCGTCACGGTTATGGCTCTACAGCCACCATATTTTGGAGAAAACTAAGCATCCATTGTATCTTATCAAAGATTTTTAATTGGAAACGGAGAGAAATACGTATTTATAAAATGCAATTTAACTCTAATAAGATTGAAAAGGAAAGCTTCTTTATTGTGGCTTCAAATCTCATAGAGGCATTTTTTGGTTGTTTTGTGGCTGGTTGATTGCTTCTTTCAGAGCTGTCTGGAAGTAATACTGATTACAAGTATTTGTCTTCTGTCCAGGTTTCATAACAATCTTCTGGGTTCCCTCAGGCATTTCTTACTTAATAACTTCTTAGATATTTTTTAAAGTTATAATCATAATATCTAAGCAATGATATTTTTGAGGAGTAGAGGAATAGAGGGACAGTGACCTGCTTTTTATTTAGTTGTTTTTGTTGTTGTTGTTGTTTGTTTCTTAATAGAGTAATATATAAGATTTATTTCCTCACTGTCCTGGAAATATTTTGGAGGAAGTGGGAATACTTCTTTATTTTTTTCCTACATCTCACCTTGTTGACATGAACTGGCCAAACGCTTCTTCCTCCAATTTTGAAATCGTAGTCTAAGCAACCAGGTGCACACACACAAAAAATCCATTAATGATTGTAAAAAAAATTAAATACAGAAACTCTTTTGGATTCTGAATATGTAGACTTTTATTCTATTTGTCTTCAAAGCTACTAATTTTAGAGTACCGAGCCTGTAGAAAGCATTCCTTTAGCAGGCTGGTTATTCCAAAGGCACAAAGCCGTAGTCACAACATTGTCCCATCTTGCTATGCTTTAATTTTTATTATTATTATTATTGTTCCCTTTCCTATACTCTTCCACCCAAATTTCAAGCAAGCAGTACTTTTATTTATAGCTCTGGTTCTGTTATATGACAAAATGCACTCTCTGCCTCTCTCTGAAAGCTTGGGAAATTGCCCTGTGGTAAAAGGGGGCTAGTGATCAGAATACTGAAGGCACATAGGGTTGTATAGCACACTCAGCTGTTTGTATAGGCAGCTGAAGGAGAAAACAAATATTGAAGATCAGACAAAAAGACCCGACAGTTCTTGGAACACTCCGAAGGATGATGTTTTTTATCAATTTCTGGGATTCTGCAATTAAATTCTCCCAGTCTGTTTTCTTGACAGATCGCTCCCAGCAGAGCTTTGCCGGTGCATTGATAGCTTTGGGTTTGAAAGTTCAAGTTTACTTCAGTTCTCTTGGCAGTTATCTTCTATCATGGCCTTATCTTGCATATAGCAGATATCAGATCTTCAGGTATCTTCATAACCTCATTTCTCTAACTCATGTAGTTTGTCCTGCAGATAAGCCTGGATTCCACCCTGAAGGTCTTCCTTAGTGTGTTAACATATTTTACATGTTATAGACTACTATGCTGTCTGTTTCCATTGCTTCAGCTTTTTTAATGAGCGTGAGTGCTATTCTTTCTTTTAATCACAAAGGATTTATGAGTATGTCTTCACAAGTCTTCCTGTATTCTCTTTAAATATGTTATGATTTCTCTTTCATACACATGCAGATATGAGAGAGCAAGGAAGACGTTTCACTGTGAATGTATAGAGGATAGATAAGTGTTTTTGTTTTCCTTAATTAAACTCCAAGAACCTGTATAGACCCCCATCCAACTCTATTTTCTTTTTAAGCCTTGAAAATGATGTATTTGAAGGGATAGATAGTTGTGTGTTTAAGAAAGTTTGCATAGGAATCTTTCATGTTCCTTCAATTACTTTACAAGTTCCGTAGAAGCACACCTTCGCGTGCACAAAAATAGACAGTGATGAAATAGCTAGGGTTGAAGTCTGCATCGTTGTAGGCTGTTCTGAAAACTAAGCTTTGATTTTGCTTGTCAAAGCTTCATTTCTGAGGTGTGAATGTGTCTTTTTTTTTTTTTTTTCCTGATCCTCCCTAGGCTTCTAGACTAAAATTTAAGGTTTCCTGAAAAACTAATGGGAAAATGATGGAATAATATAGAAGAGAAGAGCAAGCCATGCTAAATTGCTCCAGGAAACCACAGTCTGCAGAGGGACACCAGTAACAAAAATGGCCAATTCGTGATGTTAGAATAAATCTCACATGGTAGTGTTATAACACAGAGTGAATCGATCAACCTTCCTTATATTTTACTGTGAGCTCCTCTGTTCTATACATTTATCTTTCTCTTGAGCCTTGACTCTTTACAGTTGTTTGTCTTACAAGCTATGGTTGAGAATTTATTCCAGAGTATAGAGCTGAGAGCCCTTGTAGCAGTACGAGATAGAAGAGAACTTATAGAGGTGTCTTGCAACCACATGAAACAGCTTTATGCTTTCTAGATGCATGCTGTTTACAGAATATAAAACAAACAAACAAACAAAAACCCCAAAAAACAGAAACTGAAGCATTTTATTTCTTACTTAGAGTAGGACAACAAAATCATGCAATAGTTTGTCATCTTCCAGAGTTGCTTTAATTCTCCAAAATGTTACTCTCTCTGATGTAATTCCTCTGGTTGCATGGAATAGAAATCTGTTAACACCGCTGTTCTCTGTAGTTCTATTCTAGAAATACTGAGTGCACACAGAATGTATGACAGACTGTTATGTATAAATTTCTATCTCAGTCTACTGTATTGAACTTTTAAAAAGAGAATTACTAAGGTAATTAAACCTAAACTCAAATAATTGGGTATGTGGTTTAGTTTAAGTGCATGGGTAGCCCTGCTAATTGCAGTGGGACTGTTTAGGTACTTAGAAACACGTAGTACTTGGAGCATTAGTGACTCCGCTGTAGAATATTAATTGTTAGTTCTTAACGAGATATGGAGAGCAAAATCCAATATAGAACATAGAAATAATAAAATAGCAATGAGGCTCATCAGTTTAGGTCCCAAAACTTTTATCATTAATGGCTGAGAAGGCATTTTCTAGTTCTCCTACAAACACTCTGTTGCTGGTGACAAACTTACAAAAGAGAGTTCAAGTTACTCTGGCCTCTGCGTTCCCCTAGGCTGCAGACCTGGTACAGAGGGGTTTTTTTAGAAGCACGGGGCAAAACCTCTGTGTATTCTTGTAATAAAATGCAGAACTGACTTACTTAAAAGGTAGAGTCTTTCCAGAAGAGTAATTTAAAAATTAAAGGATACAGGAGACATATTGGTACTGGTAAATGTCTATTCAAATACATAAGGACATAGTATCTTCTAAGAATAGCTCAAGAGAGAAGAAGAAAAAACCTTGTGAAGGAAGAAATTTCTACATAAAAATTTAAAACAACTAAATAATAAGAAAAAAAAATGTTTATTTGTCACTGATTTCAGCATGTATTTGCCTGTCTTTCTGATCTGGGACTGACTTTTGTGAATCTATGTTTACAAGACATGGAAATGTGACTGTACTCCCTGTAAACAGTTTTTAAATACTAAATGTGCATTAATTTTTATTTCATTATTTTAATATATTTTGGTTAACCCAAGTCTGCGTGCTTTGTTGAAATAACATTTGCCAGAAATTTTACACAGTTCTAAACTCTAACATACCTTTACTACTCTTTTTCTAAAGAAATTCAACTATCTACGCTGGATGATTTTATTAAGGAACCCCATTTGAGAGTTTCCCACTTGGCAGTGTTTTTCTCAAAAATGAATAAGCAATGAAAATAGAAATGATGCCATTTACATGTTAAGTAAAAAGCAAGTTGACTCCTAAAAGGTTGGACCAAAAAACCATCTGGGAAAGTGTCTAGGGCCAGATAATTTAATTCTTGCTCTCCCTATATGTGCACCCTGACACAATGATCTACCAGGCAATTTAATGAACAGGAGGTGAAGGAGTCTGGACACCAACCACTCCCAAGGCTGCTTTAAATTCTGATCCAAAGGTTGTTTAATGAATAATACAAAACTAAGTTGCTACCTTTCTGTAGCTCAAGTAATCTTGTCATGAGAGCTATATCCGTAGTATATAAATAAAATCTTTATATATACACATATAATATTATATTATACACACATGGGTGCAGAATGAAGATAAAAGCTGCATGCTCTCTGGATTGCTCCTGTTTTAAATGAGAAGTCAAGCAATTTATAAATCTATTATTAAAACATATTTTGACAGAAGTTCATAATGGGGATGCTCATGCAATGAGAAAATTGTATCCAGCTGGGATGCAAGTGTTAGGAGGTGAGGGGAGTCGTCTCTGCAGCTATGGGGGGACATGGAGCCACATTGTAGGTGATGCACGAACTCTACAAGGAAGTTGGCTGCACTGAAAACTCTGCAAATAGCATGTCCTAAGCCTGAAATCTGGAGCGGGTACCCATTTCTCAGCTATGTGTGCTTATTGCCATGCTGCCTCGCCCTTGACTTGAGGGGAAAAAAAGACAATTCTGCTGTTAAGAAATTAGTTCTGTCCCAGTGTTTTTTTCAGTTCTTGGCTGCAAGCTGACAAAGTACTGTCCTGTACTGTCAGCAGAGTTTTTAGTGTGAGATTAACTCATTCTC
Organism: Tinamus guttatus; assembly: GCF_059628265.1. NCBI lineage: Eukaryota > Metazoa > Chordata > Aves > Tinamiformes > Tinamidae > Tinamus > Tinamus guttatus. The sequence continues at coordinate 7,004,780 of NW_028288586.1, forward strand.
ATCTGTTTACGTGCAAATCTACCTGTTTTGAGCAGGGCAGTGTTTTTGTTGTTGTTTGGCTGGGTGTTTTTTGAGCAGAAGTGTTAAAAAATGAGTGCTAACCCCACCATTTGCCTGCTTCTCTTTAGGGAATGTTGGCACTTGGCCGCTCTGCCCCTAAGAAATGAATTCTCTTTTAGTCGTGGATGTGCACGTTCAAAAACTTCGGCTCTAGCGCCCTCTAGATATTATAAAATGTACTTTTAGTTTTCACAATACTTGATACTCATGTTAGAAGAATGTTTCTGTGGTTTCAAAAGTGCAATGTAAAGAAATGCTCAAAGTAGGTTTCACATTAGCATTTATGTGGCTGATGGTATTTGTGATATGATGTTTCTGTGCCATTTACAAATGAATGATGAAATTCAATTGTGTGAACATAAGTGCGTAGTATCATTTTGATGCCCTAGGGGATCTTACATGTTCTCATGGGAATGACAAATGTGGGAAAGAAAACCCCAGAGACCTGTTTCTTTCTGGAGCTGCAGAGGGAAGCAAATGATGCTTCAGGGCATCTAGAAATGGCACTTCACAAATGTTTGTGTGTAATTATATTTTCCAAACTGAAGTTATAAAGTCTGTCTGCTCCTTACAGGAATGCGTAAAGGAAATGACTGCTAGATCATTGGTTCTCTGATGTTTCAGGTCATAACTTTCTTGTCCTGGATGAAAGGGACTTTCATCTCTTCATGTTCCCCATATATAAAATGAGGAATATGTATCACTCTACATGAGAATAGTATTGTGCAGAAAACTACTCGATGCCTGTACTGTTCAGTGCTGTAATAAGCACTGCCATAAAATCCCCAAAGAATTAATTCCAGAATTAATATTTAAAGGAGTGTGGAATAGTGACTAATAAATAGGTGTTGAATATCGGCTCACTCCGAGATTATGGTTTGTCCTGTGTGTTGAATGAGGAAAAAGAATGGAGTGGTATCTAGGCATCTATCTAGTGGTATCTAGGCATCCATCTATAGTGGTATCTAGGTATCTATCTGAAATTATATATTATTTTAATGTAGTCTTCTGGAAGTTTTGAGCAGTAAAGCTAAGTGAGTCCTTGACATCAGGCAACATTGCTGCTACTCTGGGCTATGTGACAGTGCTGGAGCTGCTGGTGCAGCACTTGGGTCATGGGTACTCCCTCTGCCTGCCCACACCTGCAACACTTGCATCTTGGAGCTCAGAAACGCTCTGGAAGTACCCTACTGGAAAGGATGCATTTCCAGGTTACGCTTTAAAAAAAATGTTTGTAAAAATATTATTGAAAATAGTGCACTCCCTGCAGAAACCGGCAGTTGTTTTTTTTTCCTTATTCACTCTTTTTTAATCCTGTTCTACATTTGGTACTGGGCTATTTAATTGGCTTCACTAGTTCTTTGTAAAATGAGTGCCCTTGTACAAGGTAGTGCAACCCTTCCTCCCACTGCTGTCGTACAACCCTGTCCAAGATTCAGTTCTCTTAAGATAATTTTAGCCTTTCTACATGGAAACTGTCTCCAAATTTTATCAATACAATCTTCCTAATTGGTGAAAATATTAAATGTGACCTGTGCTTAAATAGATTGTTGAACTCCTTTTAGTCCAATAGTTCAATTGTCAGTACCATGTATTGGCTTTTGGCTTTTTCCGCCAGGGCAGTTTCTTTTCCAGCTTTTTAATTATTCCAGTAAATTTCATTTTCTTCATTTTAGCAAATACTTTTCTGGCATAGTAACATCTGCTTTAACAGTACTCAAAAAAAAACCCTTTCCCCTTTCCCGTTTCCCTGTTTCCCCTTTCCCATTACTTAAAGGACAACTGAAAGTTTTGTTTAGAACATAGCTCTTGTATTCTGCCTGTGAATTAACTTACCTTAGGTCCCACTTCTAATTCTGGGCTTGGCTTATGTAATTGTGCGGTATGTTCTAAGTATTCCGTCACTAAAGTGGGAGCATGTAAAATAAAAGCCATTGACAAGAAGCAGTCCTGAAGGGTTCTGATATTGATTTACTATGGAAAATTATCCAGCCTTGTTTAGGGAAATATGTGATCTAAAGAGAGTGATGTATTCTGCTGGAGAGATTGGAGCCAAATCCCCTGTGCCTTTCAGATTTCAATCTGCTTTTGATCTAGCCAAGCTTCTGAAAATGTGCTAGACGCTGTGGCTGAGCGGCAGAGCCACTGAAGTCTCAGCAAGCTTTTCAATTAAGAATGAAGTCTTAAATTAAATAGATGAATGATGAACGGAAGGACAGAATTACTGAAGAAGTTCTTCCTGGCATTAAGGAATCGGAGCAGAAGGGATCTTAAGGACCCAGAGAGATCAAGGTCTGTTTTGCTTGAGCAAATAATACCGCTGACTCCTTTCCCTTTCAGCAGTAAGTATTTTGCTTTCGGAGTAAATCTAGTGTGGCAGCTGAAATCTCTCTACTGTCTTTCCCAGTCTTTTCCTGAAATAGTTTTCCTCAGGTTTTCATCTGTTGCTAGTTTTAAATAATTAATATATTTGAGGATGTTAACAATTTAGCTTCAGTTGATTCAGAGGAAATAGTGAAAGGCAGATTCTGTCTGAAAACTGATAGTGGTCACTTGGAATCCTATCATGGGTCTTGAGGAGTTCAGCCCTGTATGCTTCTCAGTAAACTGAAGTGGGGTTTTTGTCCGTGTAAGACAGGCTTTTGTTCACAGGTTTGTCAAGATGGTGTGTGTTGTGTTGCTTGGGATATAGTAACTTATTGTCATATTTTAGGCCCTTTTTTGGGGAGTACATTTTAGGAAAATTAGGAAAATGCTTTCAATGTCTCGGACTTGGGAGCCAGTGTGTGGTTTGAACTCATGGTGAGGTTGGCTAAGCCTGTGAGGAGACCACACCTTTCATGGTTACACTGACATAAAACCAAAGGACTTCTCTGAGGCCTGACCTCTCCCTGGGTTTGGAGTGGGTTGCAGCATGAGCAAGGCCTGTCCTGTTTCTCGGTAACCTGGTGTGCTTCCTAGGCAATATAGCCCTTCTCTGCACTTTAGACCCTGTTCTCTCAGGTAATTTTTTGTATTTCACAAAATCACAGAACAGTTGAGGGTGGAAGGGAGCTCTAGAGATCAGCTAGTCCAACCCGCCATGCTCCAGCAGGGACACCTAGAGCACATGGCACAGGGTTGCATCCAGGCGGGTTTGGAAGATCTCCAGAGGATCTGTCATCCTCACAGTATAGAAGTTCTTCCTCATATGGAGATTAAACTTCCTATGTTTCAACTTACTCCCGTTACCCCTCATCCTGTCACCAGCCACCACGGATAAGAGGCTGGCCCCATCCTCCCTACAATCACGCCTCAGGTACGTGAACGTGTTGATCAAGTATCCTCTCAGCCTTCTCTTCTCCAGACTAAACAGGCCCAGCTCACTTAGTCTTTCCTCATAAGATAGATCCTGCAGTCCCTTAATCATCATTGTGGCTCCGCACCCTCTCTAGAAGTTCAATGTCCTTCTTTTACTGGGGAGCCCAGAATACTCCAGGTGCGGCCTTACAAGAGCTGAGCAGGGGGACAGGATCACCTCCCTCAACCTGCTGGCAACGCTCCTCCTGATGCAGGCCAGGATCCCATTGGTGGTCTTGGCCATGAGGGCACATTGCTGCCTCATGGTTAGCTTGTCAACCAGGACTCCCAAATTGCTCTCTGCGGAGCTGCTTTCCAGCAGGTCAACCCCTAATCTGTACTGGTTCCTGGGATTATTCCTCCCCAGGTGCAGAACCCTGCACTTGTCCTTGTTGAACCTCATGAGGTTCCTCTCTGCCCAACTCTCCATCCTGTCTAGGTCTCTCTGAATGGCAGCACAGCCCTCGGGAGTGTTGGCCATTCTTCCCAGTTTGCTGTCATCTGCAGACTTGCAGAGGATGTACTCTGTGCCCTCGTCCAAGTCACTGATGAACAAGTTGAAGAGCACCGGGCCCAGTGCTGACCCTTGCGGGACACCACTGCCACAGGCCTCCAACTAGACTTGGCCCCATTTATCACCACGCTCTGGGCTCTGCCATTCGGCCAGTCCTCAATCCACCTCACTGTCCACTCGTCCAGTCCACGCTTCCTGAGCTTCCCTATGAGGATGTTATGGGAGACGGAGTCAAAAGCCTTGCTGAAGTCAAGGTAGACAACATCCACGGCTCTCTCATCGTCCATCCAGCCAGTCACCTCATTGTAGAAGGCTATCAGGCTCGTCAAACACAACTTCCCCTTGGTAAATCCATGCTGACTACTCCTGATCACCATCTTTTCCTTGACATATCTAGAGATGGTCTCTAGGACAAGCTGCTCCATCACCTTTCCAGGGATGGAGGTGAGGCTGACCAGCCTATAGTTTCCTGGTCCTCTCTCTTGCCTTTTTTGAGGACTGGAGTGACGTTAGCTTTCTTCCAGTCCTCCAGTACCTCCTCTGCCCTCCATGACCTCTCAAAGATGATGGAGAGTGGCTGAGCAATAAAAATATTTGTTTCAAAAGATTATACTGTGAGACATGGTTCTGCTAACTATAACCTGGTTTTAATAAGTTACGTTCTTAAGACTTTTTTCTCTGCATTTGCTGACTTACATTATCCTTTTATTCAATTGTGTGTCCACACTTACCACACAACCCTAAACCGCTTCTTCCCTTATAGAGGGGTAGACAGAAAGAGCAGGGACAGCCCAATACATGGCCAGCCATGAGTCCTGCCAGAGGAGATGGGTATGTGTGGGATGATCTCTGTTTTCAGTCCAGTTTCTAAAGAAGATAGAAATTGGTTTTGGAACTAAAGGGTGAAGCCTGATATCCCTTAAAAATGTTATCTGGGCTCACCACAGGTAGTGGCTGCTGTGTGGACTGGCGCCGCTTTTGAGTGTTGCTTGGTCCTTAAGTTTTGTGGCCACTTGTTCCTACGAGCAGCTAGAACATTCTCATCCCTATTAGCTTAGACTAAGAACTATAGTTAACTGTATACAAATTTTGGAGATGGCTTGTGGGATGTATATACATGAAATGCATTGACTGTTCATGGGTGATTTCCATGTAGGTACTGAAGGAAAGGGAAAGCGTGCAATTCAATGCTGATTTCAGTTCTCCTGCTTCTTTCTTTCATGATGCTCAGCCAACTGATGACCTAAATTGTCCCTTCCTCAGCCCTCGAGTGAAGAGGTCTGAGGAAGAAACTTTCAAACTGTTCACTAAGCTGCGAAACAAAATATTGTTTTTCTCACAGATGCAGTGTATTGAATGAGGAAAAGCTAATGTTTCCCATCACAGATATTTTTCTTTTCAATTTCCTTATGGAGAGTATTACTAAATGCCACGTTTGCATCTGTTTTGTAGGAATCTCGATGGCCGTACTTATTTGGAATGATTATTGTTCCTTCGCTGATTCAAGTCGTGATTTTGCCATTCCTTCCTGAAAGTCCCCGTTACCTCCTACTTGAAAAGCATGACACACACAGGGCAGAGAAAGGTACGGTGTGTTACTTGGTTTCTTGTAGCAAAGGATTTGTCTTGTAGAAACACAGACTGGAAAGTTGTTCTGACATCACAGTGAAAGCAGGCTATTCCAACAGGAAATATTCTCTTGATATTTTTTTTCCATCACCTTTTCTACTTGTCTTGATTTTTTTATTATTATTTTTTTCTGTTTTATTTTATGAAATTCTTCAACTATCTAAAGTAGCATTATGCATAGTGACAGAAACCTACTCAAATCTTTCTGCAGTTGCGTTTCAGCCACTCCATGCAGGCTTCCCTGGGGGTGAGCAGTGTTTTCAGCCATTGTGGCTGTCCCTTGCCGGAGCCTTGGCAGTCTGGCTGATGTGGACCCAGGTTGTGCCTCCTGGGTTTTGCCAGCCGTGGCATTTTCAGTGCTTCTGTATTGTTTTCCTCAGGTTTTACAGGCATAAGCTTAAAAGATGAGGGTGATCTATCCATAGGACATATACATGTGCTATGCACACATCATGTGATCACAGCACATAGCTGTAGCCTGCCTCAGTGAAATTACTACAAACTCAAATATATGACTACGTTACAACAGAGAGAATGCTAAAAATCTTCTTTTGCTTATTATAGACATCCATTAAAAACAATGTAGAGAGAAGGAAAAAGCCTGATTATCTTACCAAAATGTTTGCACAACACGTGTAAACTTTAAAAATTATTCTCCACATTTTCAGTCTCTAATGAGTTGCTTTCAAATTTACTTGCAAAGTGTGGATCAGCCCCCAAAACATAATATTAGCAATTTTCATTTATCATTAAGTTAATCCAATTTACTCTGTCTTGTTTCTATTACAATAATATGAAAAACTGGCATTTTGTATTGGTCAACACTCTGAAATAGAAATGGAATCTGAATGAAAAGTCTCCAGCGCTGTCTGAGTTTGGCATTGAGTGAAAAGTTTCGTAAATATGTTGGCCACAAATGTTTTAATTGATTCCATTTCAATGTTTAAAAACAAATAAATCAGAAGCCAGGAAAAACATGAAGGCTTAAGGAAAAGTTCTTCAGCTTCACGGAGGCAGCAGAGATTTGGTGAAGCAGCAAGTAGCCTTTCCAGGGGCCTCAAGGGAAAGGACTGGAGAAGCTGGAGGCAGCCTGATGAGCCATTAGCAGCTGGAGCACCACAGCTGGGAGAAATGCCTTTTGGTGCCACATTTAGACTGGCTGAGCTCTACCTGATGGAATTGTGGATGTTGCGTTTCCTGGGCTATGCCTGGCTGTGAGCCTGTGCCTGGAATGGTGACCCATCAGCACTGACAGGGATCTGTTTGAAAATACTGCGATGCTAGCTGGAAACCTCAGTGTCAGGACAGTGAAACTGGGCCTCTCGGGTAGTTTGAACTTGATCCATCTAATCTTCTAAAAGGAAAAGTAGTCGTTTAAAAAAAAAAAAAGTGAGTCACATGGTAGAGTAGCAAAAGTTTAAAATCTAGTGTAAAAATGATTCATTTAAATAACTCAATGTGACTATAATGCTGTTTGCTTTATCTGGTGCTGCTCCAATAGTGGTTGGGTATGTTTTTAGTGTACTCGTTCTGAAAATGATTTGAAAGCTTATCTGGAAGCATTGGAGGTGGATTTTGGTATAGTTAGATATCAGGAGAGCAAAAGTGCTTACGCCTTCTGCCAGTGGTTTAATAGTTGAAAAAAAAAAAAAGGGGGGGCTCTGGCAACTAGGTTACTGATATCTTTCTTGAAACAAGTGATAAACATGACCTGCCTTAAAAATTTATATATTCTGATATATTCTGTATTATTATCTACATGCCTTATTCCAAAGGGTATAGGAATTCTCTTACTGCTACACGTAGATATGAGCAAGTGGACTACAAAAGCAGATTACAAATGAGAGTATCTTTGTGTCTCTGTTCAGCATGGAAAAGAACTGAAGAAAGAATTGAGGTGATTGGTGAAGTAGGTGTTCTGCTGGAGAGAAAATAGAGAGAGGAGAACTGTGCCGTTAACCCAGTCATGGGAGTTCAGAACCCTGCACTGGCATGTCAGGGCAAATGGTGAAATTCAGGCTTATACAAGAGTCAAGTCTCAGGTGGTTGGGATTTAATGTCATGACATAGAGAAAGCAAGCAAGAAGAGAGTGGCCAACTGTGGATCAACAATAAATAAATTTAAAAAAATGCCCATATTATGTGGGGAGGTGGATCAGGAAAAGCAAGAGTATTAGGGAGACCAGGGGAATTTGTGGATTATTAGAAAACCTACTGCTCATAAACCAGCACTGACAATTCCCCATTTTAATGATGACAACAGTAATGGTCTTGAATTATTTGCCTCTTTAGGTTAGATCTGCATATTAATGTCAGAAATATGTAAGTCTTGTGATTAAATGCTTTTTCTTTCCCCAAAGAGATCAAGGCTATTCATGCAAATGTCATACATTTCACTGTGGATTATATCTTGCTGGAGAAGTTTAAAACCGTTATCTGTAAAAGGTCTGCTGCATTTAAGGCAGATGACTGCATTAGTCTTTATAAATTACTCTGAAATGTGCTTGTATCTCAAACCTTTTAAAATGGGGAGGATGAAGGTAATCTTCCTAATTATTTTAGAGTAAGGAAAATCCAATAGGATAATGTAGGTCATTGAGTTTTCACAAAGCTCGGCTCTTGCTTTCATCCCTTTCTTTGTCCCCATCAGTAAACCAGACTCTAGCAACCTACAAACAAGTGCCCTCATTCTCATTTTTGGCATTGGTGTCATAGAGCACAATGGCTTTAACTAATAAAGGATTTTAAGGGTTAAGTAACTTGGATTGTCCGAATTGAATCTGCTGTTAATGTGCAAAATCTTATCAACTAGTGTGTTCAGCCATTCATTAAAATTCCTGTGGCTATGAAAGAAGCAGTTCATCAGTTACAGCATGAAGTGTAGTTTTTTTAATTTTAGAAAGATGGATTTCAATTGCTACCATTTGATACGATACAGAAGTTTTCTAGAGAAAAAAACATTTCTGTGTTTGCTTTTCTTTTTTTTTTTAAATTATAGAGAAATCCTGCATGGGGCCTGTGTGAACAGGAGAGAGATTAAACCAGATTTACTGCAGGAACAATTGTTGTAAATAGAGTTGCTCTTGTGGATACCAAGAGTGTATATCACTTTTTATTTGTGCCTTTTGTGTGTCTGTAAGTGTGATAAGCTAGAGTTAGTGGAGTGGAAGTGCAGTCATGGCTACTAAACCTGCCAGCTTATGGCAGAGCCTCCAGCTCAGATGGTTCCTGCCTGCCAGAAGCTGCAATGACGGTATGATGATATTTGCCTTTTTTATAAGCTTTTCCTAAGCCTCCTCTTCTTCCAAAAGGAAGCTTGATCCACTTGATGCTTGATCTAATTTGGTTTACCAATATTTAGGGTTAAATTATGGTTAACCTAGGGTGATGTGGATACTTTATTTTACAAATATATCTATTCTCAAGTAGGCTGAACAGACTTCTTTTGTATTTATGGTCTGAGAGATCAGAGATAAAAATAAGTAAAGATACAATCCTAAATTGAATGATCACTCACAGATCTGTGTATTTTATAAGGACCAAGGGACTGAAGCTTGGGAAAAGACTAAATGGTTCGTTTAGCTAACTGCTGTTGTATTTACTCAATGACAATAATTTTGAGGTTTATTTTGCTATATTTTAATGACTCTGTAAATCTCTTCTGTCAAGATTCAGCCAAATTATTCTTCTGGCTATTCACTGATACAGTGGATTTTTTTTTCCAAATATTCTTATGCAGAGATATATCTATTACAGACAACTTATCATGCATCTGATTAAAACACAGTGAAGCTGGATAGCATTTTGCAATTGATGAAGCAAAGAGCGAGGCACCCTGTGTGCTGTAGAAACCAGCATTAATGAGGAAGGAGGCTGCACGGCCTCACACCAGTGGTTCATCTGGCCCAGAGGTCTGTCTTTGGGAATCATAGCACCGTAGAATGCTTAAGGTTGGAAGGGACCTCTAGAGGTCATCTAGTCCAACCCCCTGCACATGCAGGGTCACCTAGAGCACGTGGCACAAGGCTGCGTCCAAGCGGGTTTTGAAGATCTCCAGAGAAGGAGACTCCACAACCTCTCTGGGCAGCCTGTTCCAGTGCTCTGTCACCCTCACAGTAAAGAAATTTTTCCTTAAGTTCCTGTGGAACTTTTGGTGCTTCAGTTTGTGGTCATTACCTCTAGTTCTGTCGGTAGCCACCAGTGAAAAGAGGCCACCACCATTCTCCTCACGGCCAAAGAGTGTTTAGGGAGAACTTAAAAAAAGTTTATTGCTAAAGACACTGGGCTGAATATATATTGGTATCAGTGAACTGAAAGCCAACAGATCCATGGGAAGCAGACAGCAGTGCTACTCATATCCCCTTTTTTATTTTTATGCTTAAAGGCATAATCACATTATCCAAACTATTGTTTGTGACTGTTCTCCTGCACCTGACTCTTCTTATCTGGGCCTGATCCTATCCTGTAAACCACACAGTGACAGTCTCCTTAAATGTCTTCTCCAAATTTACGTGCTAATTCAATCTTTAATAAAATAATAAATAAAATAAATAAAAAGCTTTCTTAGACAGCCCTGGAAGCACTACAGTATAAAAAGAATTAGTAATTCCACGCATGGTTGAGTTTTGCGTCCAACTGAAGTTAATTTAAAGGCCTGGCTGGTTTTAGAGACAGGACGGATAGATTTCATCCAGAGCTCTGAACTACTTTGAAATGTTTCACCTCCGCTTAGCCAAGATGAGGAAAAGCCAGCAGTCTAAATGGAAAGGTTCTCTCTCTGCTTTCCCCTTGACTGAAACTGTCCACTTCTTTTGCTTTATATAAAGGCAGCATCTGAGCCTTTGAAAGTGGAGTATCTAGGACCTTCTGCTTGAAGCGAATCAAAGGGAAACCTGGGAAAAGATCTAAAAGTTGCCAGAATGGGGACTCTGGTTGGTTTTATGTGTCATCAGGACAGAGGCATGAAAATAAGACCTTCCTATAAAGAGAGGCAACTGATTGCAGAGGGAAAAGAGACATTGCAATACAGATAGCAAGGACTTCTGTGATGCTGGGTGCCAATAACGCAGACGTTAAAATCTAAAATGAATAGAATCGAACATCACAAATTAAAAACACATTTTAGTTTTTCCATCTCCTTGCTAATGCAGAATTTATTTCCACATTAGTTATGTATAAGGTTATAGTTCTTACTGCATTGGAAAAACTGTTAGTAAAAGAAACATAGAGGATATGTTGAATAGCAGGAAAATACTTCCAACAGACTTAGTGTTGCCTACTCAAAACTATGCATGCATAGCATAACATCATGATAGCATTTCTTGACCTGTTGATAATTCAAGTATCTGTCAAATTTTTTATATTGACACTTACACCCAAGATTCTAATACAAGGAAGGTAAGTAAAAGAATAAAAGAGATACTTTTTTTTTTGCCTTGTACTTGCTAAATTTTTGTATTTTTCTGTGTGGTGTGGTTTTCTTTTTTTGTTTTGTTTTTCACTTCCCAGTCCCTCTAGAAATGTAGCAAGCTCCCTTGTGCAGAAAAGACAGATTGCTTTCTTTTTACTTGACTGCACCTATATTTTTGGCTTGCGTGCCCTACAGGACTGCTGAGGATTCTAAGGGCAGGGGAAATAAAGAAAATTGTGCACTGACCTAATTTACACTGATAAACAGATGCTTAAATATCTATGAGAGCCTTTTTAAAGTAGAATATTTTAGTATATGTTCTTATCTTTATGAGATTTTTTCATTATTAATGTTCTAATAATACTAATGAGTGTATTATAAGTGTGAGACATACTGTAACACACTGTATAGCTATATGATTCTCATTTTACATCACGTGGCCTTTAAATACATCATACTAATTTTAGCAAGCATTTGGTATGTTATTTAATAATAAGTGGACTGTAGCACAAGGACAAAACTCAGCAGGTTAAATTCTGGATTGCAATGTTAGATTTTTTTAATCCATTCCTGATTATAAGGCCTAGAGGAAAAGATAGATCTCATATGTTTTCCAGAGGGATTTAAAAATTCTGACCTGTCTTCTAGCATGGTATAAACTGAATTTCAGAAGAAATTAATATTATTAACTGACTCCAGTATCCAGAGGTGATGAGTGTTCTTCCCTAAAAACCATTCCTCTTTTTAGAGAGGATCATGTAAAGATTATTAAAATGCAGTAGAGGTGCTAACTGTGTCTGAAAGTCTTGGCTGGGAGCTCAGGTTTGCTGGCTCCTGAGCTGGAAGCCAGGCAGACGGTGCCGTATTGCACGTTCACGAGAGGAAAGGATTGAGATGCTCCTGCGAGTCCGTCCGTTTGATTTGTGTGACCTCTCCCTCAGGACATTGAAATGCCACCACTTGGCCTTTTTAGATACTGGGTAAAGTTAAAATTCAGTAACTTCAAAACTTAAATGAAGTCTTGGCATTTTAATCATGACTGGTCAGTGTCTCTGGCTTTGTTATCATCCAGGTCTTTTCTGTGATCCAGAAGAGTGATTATTGTATTCTAAAATATTAATATGAAGTATTTATAGGCAGTACTAGGTAAAGCTGCAGATAGATTAAAAGTGGATGTGGGTTTTAGAAGAACTAAATCAGCTTAATCACTTTTTAAAAAATAAGCATGAGGAGTAATTTTAAGTAGCCTGCCATGTAAGGGATCATTTTTGGAGTTAGCATCCTACTGGGTTAGAGAGCCTGGCTGCAGGGGCATGGGTAATGTAATTGTTTCTCTGCAATCACTCCAAGAAGATGAACACTTTAAATATCTCTTGAAAAAAGCAACTCCCAAGGTATGTTCACAAGTTTGTGATGAAAATATCTTCAGCTTAACCACAGCTATAAAACAAGTTTGTAAGGCTGGAAGTAGATGGGAATAGACCACCTCCATTAGGATACCTTTGGGGTAGTGTGTGAGCTGGAAAGATTTATTATTCACAGTGGAAAGCTAGGACAGTAAATCACTGGCACGCAATGACATAATCCCTAACATTACGTTTTTTGTGGAGTGTTTTGTTTGTTTGCTGATCTTTGCCAGGTAAAGAAACTACCATGTCTCCAGTGTTGACGAGTAGGAAGGCTTGAACTGCTCTATATAATTCTTCATAATGTTTAAATATATTGAAGTGAGTTCTGGATTTTATGCTTGTGAAAACAGGAGATATTTTGAAAAGTAATAACTATCCCTTTCAAATGCCTGCTTAACAATGTAAACCAATGTTTATCAGACTTGTATATTTTATATATATATATATGTATATATATTTACTTTTCTGTCCAATCTCTCTTCAGCAACAAATCCAGATACATTGATTTGGTTGCAAAAGTAGCAACCAAAGTCAAGTGATGTTCAGAAACTGCTTTTTTTTTTCTTTCCAGTTTATACAGTGCTTTAACCTTACACTATACCCTAGACTATATTAAATGTGAATTAATATAAGGAGAGGGACTGGTGGGGTGCTAAAGAATTTGGGTTTTTTTTGCAGTTTCTGAGATTGAATACAGGGATAAGCCAGATCATGCTCAGACTATAATTATTCTTCTTTCTCTACATCAACAGTATGATTAAGTTATAACCCAGGCCTAATTTCTGATTTTTGCGCAGTCCAATTTCTTTATAGAAACCTCTTATTAATGCACATAGTGATAGGTGACTGACCTAAAGTCCATGTCCTCTGTTTGCAGCATTTCAGACCTTCCTTGGGAAAGAGGACGTGTCTCGTGAAGTAGAAGAAGTTTTGTCAGAGAGTCGAGTCCAAAGAAACACCAAGTTGGTGTCGGTGCTTCAGCTGCTGAGAACCCGGGCCGTGCGCTGGCAGGTCCTTACTGTGGTCGTCACCATGGGCTGCTACCAGCTCTGCGGGCTAAATGCTGTAAGTGCCTCTTCACGTCGTGGCATACTCTGGGATAAGGCATCTGTTATTTTCCCTTTTTCGGTCTTCGGCTTAAATAAATTGGTAGGAAAAGGAGAGTTGCAGTGAGACAGAGATGGCTTGGACTGGGGGTCACTTGCAGTTGGCTCATGATGTGACCAATCAATGTTCCTGAGGGACCACAGGAAGAGCCGGGAGAGGATGGAGAACTTTCCTCTTTATTTATTTGTTTAGCTTCAGTTTGAAGTCCATGACAAATTATGGACTCCAGAAGTGATGGATTCAAGTGTGACTCTTCTGTTCAATATCTAGGCATAATTTCCAGTATTTCTCTTTTACTGATGTATCAGACCAGTTAATATCTGGGACATATGAAAGGACACTATTACAGCTGCTGAAAGGATGTTGGCCAATGCTGCTTCTCACAGTGGCTTTGTGCATTACCACATACTTGAAGCAGTTTATTCCCACAGTGCTAATCAGCACTGATGAGTGAAAATGTTCCTGATACCTTGGGACTAGCTAGCTTATGTGTCTTGGGTATCTGTGGATATAGTGTGAGAACTCAATGCGGAGTAATTGCTCCCAGACCCCATGAGAGGTTAAATGATGAGAACTCAAGTATGAAAAAGTTTTAACTGACACACTAGGAGAGAGCTAAAAGAATTTTCACACTGTAGGTTGAACTATAAAAACACTTGTAGAGTGTTTTCTCCTAATTGTAGGATTTTGATGCTAATAATAGGCTATTTTGTTCCTCACTAAGGATACTTTTTCAAGAAAAGAAATGGAATTATCTTGTCATCCAGTCTTTCTAACAATTTATTAATGCATATGTGAAATAAAATGACACTAATAGCAAGAAACAGGCTGTTAAGATTATGAAGTACATTTCCTAAAGAAAAATAAAACAACAACACAGGTACATTTTCAGGGGTAAAAGAAGAGAATTGTAGCTTTCAGGGTATTTAACAAATGGCAGAGATTGTCCATGGCAGAGTAAAAACATTCTCACAACTTGAGGGCATGTATAGCTGGGGGTACTTGGACATGTCCAGATGTATCTAACCTGAAAGCAAAAGCTGTTTTAAGGAACAATTAGGAGATTCCTTCTCTGAAAACACACCTCAGAAAAGCTATCTTCATCAGTGCACAGGAATAGTGCTAGCTGTTTCAAGCCTTACCTTAATAATTGTTGTTATTATTGCTACTTTATGCAATTTTTATTGTTATAACTTTTTATGTACTATACTAAATACGAAAATAATTTTCACACAAAATAAATGGAATGGAGAGTTTAAATAGTTTAAGCCAGAAAAACAAACGATTATAGAGGTTAAGAGAAATAGCTGGACCACTTAAGAGATCAGGTGTCCCTTGCTTGTCTCTTGCCCTTGGCTTCCCTGATTGATCTTGATGAAGTTACCTGAAGCTATCAATGCCAATACAGATATTTCAGATAGTGCCAAATCCAGTTCTTGGTTTGGTGGCTGCACCTGCGGTAACCTGCTGGGTGTGAGAAAGCATCCATCAACTAGCAGCAAATTTATATCTCATAACTCTTACTTACTTTGTCTGTGGTGCCCTGTTAGTCAGTCTGGTCTTTTCAACAGCTGCCATCTGGGCTAGGCATATGGGAAAGTTGGACTTCTGTCAGGCAAGAGTCTCAAATGACTCCCAGGGAAAACCACCAAATGGTGGACTTCTGTAATCAACCTGCTGGTATCTCAGAATACTTATTTCCTTTTAAGATTTTACTTTATAATAAAAATCATCAAGTTTCAAAACGCACTAATATACTCAATTATGATGAAATCCCAGCATTCTGACTTTAATTAACATAAATGAATATGTATCAGACTAAGATTTTTTTTGTGATGCCTGTTATCCAAAATAGATGGATTTACTTTCACCACTATTTCTATTTACCTTCAGTTCTAGAAAGGGCACAAAGCCCTTATTGTTGCACTTTATGTTGTTCATACAAAGAAATGTGCTGTACTGCACACTGCTTTAACACAGCCCTTTCCAAAGTGGGATCCCTTGATTTCTGTGGGATGTAGGCTTAAGCCAGGGAGCTATATTTCAAATAGAAGGAAATTACCCTAGGGAAGGGGAAAGCACAGAGCAGTACGCTCTGTGTAGAGCAGAGAATGGTAGTGCTACCACAGAGTGCTCCTCAGGCTTGCTTGGCCCCAGATTGCATGGGAACGGATGAGGACAGAAGGGGCAGCAGTGTAAATTTGTGTTGGTTTCGATCTTTCTTTTTTCTTTTTTTTTCTTTTCTTGCCTTCCTTCTTTCCCCACTGAAGGGAAAAAAGTTGAAAATTTTGGGAAAGAATGTGTATAAAAGCTGAATTAGAAATAAAAAGACCAGAAAACTGAGCCAATTTTCTGAGGTGTACCTGATGTGAAAAGTTTGGAAACATGACTGATGGCATTTAGCACATGCCAGTTTAAGTTAAAAGATTATAAAAGTAAAAGCTTATGATAAGAAAGCTTAAATTTGATGCAGTTAGCTAGGGACCCAAATGCTAAAATGTTGTCTTCAAGCTCATAAAGTTCAAAATGGTATCGGAGTTGTATCAAGCTGATATAGCCTTTGCCTTTGGCAGCTGCTTAAATGAGTAACATGATGATATAAAATTTTGTTTCCTTCTGTAGTAGAGACGCAGAAACCCACCATGGATGAAAAAAAATTGATGGCCCTATAATGCTTTGGATAAAACGATGGCTGTTTCTGAGGGTTTGAACCTTCTGCCCCATATTCCCTCCTTTTCCAGTTCATGAATTTTTAGCCCAGGCCCTAACAAGGGACTTGTTAGAAAAGTTGCTTGAATGAAAATGGAGTAGTCATTATTAACCTAGTGAGTAGTGCTTCTCTCAGTAATATGCTAGTGCAATGTATTTCCATGGCAAAGGATGCATAGATTGAAAAACTTTTACCTTTATTGCTTTTAAAATGTGTGCCTGCATGTTAATTTTTACCATAATTTATTTTTATGATGTTATAGAGGTTAATAACTCACTGAATCTCATCCTGCCTTTGATATGACATTTTTATTAATCTAGCTGTTTTTTCACTGCTCTTATGCTAATGGTCCCTCATTCTCTTCTGTAAAATCACTTTTTATGGCCTAGTTGCTATGGTTTGGCAAATGTATTCAAGCAGGTGTTGTCTGCTTGGGTGACTGCTTAGCTTCTTTAATTTTGTTCTTTTTCAGGATTAGTATATTTACAATATCCCCCCCATTTTTTAGAATCTCTACCTGCTATGCAATACTGATTATCAAGAGTGAAATGTCAAAGCTGCATGGTTTCCAAATTCTAACACATGACTTTTTTTCCAAAGTCTTTGTGAAAATTAGTTGTACAATTTAAAAAGAAAAAGAAAAAAATCTTTTGTTGTGGTTTTGTTACCTTGATTTTCTTTACTGGGGATGAAGGAGGCTGGTGAGTAGGATGACAGAGTATTGGGACCCAAAAATATGATTATTGCTCATAAATATTTCCAAGTGAATTGACTCTTGATTTTCACTCCACTCTGTGCCAGGACACCAATAAAATGCACAGTCAATACCACCACACATTACACAAATACAATTTGCTTCATACAGAGAAAATTGCTGTTACCACTTATTGTCTCTGCATCTCTTCAGGCAAGTGCTGAACTGTGAGCCATAGGTGCAAAACTCGTAAGTCAGTTTCTCCCTAGTTGTAAAGTGAAATAGGTAGCTTTATAATTCTTGGTATTTTGTTACTTTTGTTTCATGTAAGATTTTCTCCTTTGGTCTGGGATAAATAGGTTTTATGGGTTTTTTTGTTTGTTTGTTTTTTAAGAAAGCCCTTGTGTTAGTAGCTTGATGAACAGATGTAGCAAGTACCTAATCTGCTGGCAGATAGCAGGGTTTTGCTGTCGCGTTCAAAACACCCTCTGTCATCAGAGGAGCCTTTTCTTGAGCAGTGCTTGTCCTTTTAGGATTTGTTGTGCGGACAGTATACAGGGAAAAAAAATCACTGCTACTTACCTGTTTAGGGTCATGTGTTATCTCTGACTTTCATTTTTGTTGTCAAAAGTAATCTGCTGTGTTTTAGTACTGTATTTTTCTCTGATAATTAGTTATTCCAATTGTTTTGCACCTTCTCAATAAAATCAACCATCTTTTTCTCTTTTCAGATCTCCCTCTTCTAGTTGCATGCTATTAGCAGCTGAAGTTTTTGGCTAGCTCTTTGGCAGGTTCTCTTGCCTGTGATTCAGTGCATCCTAAAACATTCATTTCCTTTTGATGAAAACACTGTTGCTCTAAAATGATCTTTTCTCACTGTTGAAAATGGAGAGATTAGGGCGATGACTTGGATGTAATGTCCATCAAGTGAGATAAATCTCTCACTTTGTGATTCAATAGGTATGATTTCTGCAATGCCTCTAAGAATGTGCATTTCCCTTCAGCTTTTGTATCTACTCTTACTTGTCAGTGAAATATTTCATAAAGCCACCCAAACATGCTTTTAAGTAGTGTGGCTAAGCCACCTGAAAATTGTGTTTGTATCCTGTTGTTCAAGCTTAAAGTGAGTTTCTTCAGTTTCCTTCCAAAGTGAATTAAGCTAAACAAAGTTAAAGCTGCTTGTAATTCTGAGCAAGCAGAGGTATAACTTAGTGTCGGGACAAATCCCCCCCAAATTCATACCTTCATTTGTCTTCCTGCCCTTAGTCATTCAGTATTTGAATGAGTCTGGTCTTTGCAGACTAGATGCTTAAGCTGAATGCTGGTGTTTTGTGGTTTAAACCCTAATGGTTAATAAAACATTCACTTCTTACTGTTACAGATCTGGTACTACACAAACAGCATCTTCAGTGAATCGGGGATTAACCAAGAAACAATCCCGTATGTTACTCTAAGCACTGGTGCTACTGAGACTGTGGCTGCTGTTTTTTCAGTAAGTATGATTGTAAAAGTTCATTAAAGTACTTAATATTTAAATTACTGATTGTTTCCTTAGGGAGGATTTTATATAATCAAAATAGTTTTCTGAGGATTAAGTGTAATGGTTTATAATACAATTGAAAATATTAATGTCGAATTAATCCTAGACCCATTTTTTTGGCCTGTAATTTATTTATTTATTCTTAAGAAACTGCTCTCTGATTTCAGTTGCTTCAAAGGTTGGTATGTCCTGAAGCTATTTCTATGAATAAAGAGGAGGAACAGAAAGGAACAGAAAGGCCCAGAGTACTGCAAATGATAATTCCTAAGTGACTTTACCTGCTAGAGTGGCCGTTATAGCAGTTTACTCTATGTCAGCATCTTCTTCTGCTCCTGTTGGAAATCAGGCAGGGTTGCTGCTGTTCATGGGCAGTGAGCAGAGGTAGCTTCACAGTATTGAGTTCCTGCATAGATGAAGTACCTTTACTCTGTGCACTCTGGGTAGAGCAAGTTGCTAACAAGAAAAAGAAATCATCCATGCACATATTTTTTCTTTTGCATTTTAATGTGGAAAAGTTGATTAGAAAAAAAAAAAAAAGGTTTTCTGAAGAAATTAAAACCAATAGTTCAGCAGATTAATATATTATTTGCTGCTGAAATACCTTTCTGTCTGCACTGTCATAAATAAGAAATAGCATAGATGTTACTGGAATGAAAGGTTGTGAATGTTTTTTTATTATTATTACTTTGCTACAATTTTTTTTGGTCATCTTCCTATTTTCAATACCAATGGTGTTTACAAAGTACCAATCACACCACACAAGCAATTTTAAAGGTCTGAACAATGATTTGGCAAAATTCTTTCCAGTTGCAGAGCAACTGCTTATGACCTATGAAATGTGAAACTAAATCTAGCTGTCAAGTGTGTTTTCTCATAGTGTGGGACATAAGGAATCTTAAAGGTCACGAAGATGATTTGCTGATCTTTGTGAATTCCTACATAGTCAAATCCCAACCTCTTATAATCTTCTGTGATGCTCCAGAAATGCTTCTTTAAGATAAACGTAAAAATAATAATGGTAATTCAACTGGTAATTTAAGTGAAGAATGCACATTTTGTGAGTGTGTGGAAACAGAACACAATTACATGGAGAAGATTCTATGGCACTAAACCATTCTATAAATAGGGTCTGTCATCTTTTCAGTTCCTTCTGTGCCATCAGTTTGTGGGACTTATACAGAACACATTGCTCATACATAATGAGGTAGTTGTGTCTCCTTTGGTTCCTGCTGTGAGTGGTAACTTTTTTATGACTGAGAGGTGTATTTTTAATATTTTCTATATTCAATCTACTTAATGTGCCTCTGGAAATGCTAATGTAATGAAATTTCTATCTCTTCAAACTTGCTGTTTCTGTTCTGCTGAAATGCTGCTTTGTAGCCTTAACAGTAATCTTCAAAAATGTTTTTTTTGCTGCTATTCGGAAAAAGACCACACAGCATTTCTGTTGAAAACTTTGTAGCTTCTTATTTCTAGAATACATTTTCTGAGTTTTCTTTTAATGCCTAGATCTACTTATAGTAGATTTTCTCCCACTTCCAAGCTCTCAGCTGCATTTTTTGCTTTCCTTTATTTTTAATGTATTTGACAGCATTAAATATTGAGTCAGATGCATGTCTTCCTGCACTCAGCAGGAAGACAGAAAGAAGCAGGCAGAAAGCATGGGGCAACATCATTTTCCTGATATTTTTAGCATGCTTGCTACCAGAAACCTGGCATTTTCTCACAATAAATCCCAGGTTCTTAGTAAATACACATATCGATATTAGATTTTTTTTTCTTGTAAATGGAATAGCTGTGGGAAGTCAACAATGTGCTCATGGATCATCTTGTATCATTATACATGTTTGGTTGTTGTGCCCCAGCTCTCAATCTCAGTAAGAACAGTTGGACCTCCTCTGCTGATGAGCCTGGTGTAAAGGCTAAAGGAAAAGATTGAAATATTTTTATTTCATATGGAATCTGAATAATGTTTAGGAGAGAAAATGTCATTAAAACTGTGAAAACTTTGAAAATCTCCTTTTAATGTGTCTTGTGGGAGAAAAAGGCTTATGAAAACAATAGTAATAATACTGATGCAATACTTGAGGAAAGGCAAATAATATATCATCTTTTTTATAGCATTATGTTGCCTCATCTCACTTGATAGGCCTGCTAAGAGCATGCTTTGCATACAGCTCCATCATTCTTCCTCTCAAGCAAAAATCCCTTATGTATCCCAATGGCTGCATAAAAGACATTGAAAAATGAACCACACACATCACCATTTTTCTTTTATTCACATCCCTGATTGGAACTCCTGCTCATAACATCACTTTCTAGTAGACTTCACAAAATACCTGTGCTGTAGAGTTGTGTGCTCAGCTTCCTGGTTTCCCCGTAGAGGGGAGATGTCTGGTCAGTTCAGGAGGAATTTGTACAGGCCACCAGACATGGTATCAGTAGTATCTAACATGTGTCATGTGCCAGCATGGGTCACCAGCATGCTGCTGAGCTGGTACAACGTCAATGAACACGGCTGGAAGGCGGTTTAGTCTATCGATGCACTGTAATTACCATTGTAGGCAGTTTCCTCTAATTGAAGCTCAAAACATATTTTTCATGAAATGGTAGAAATGATGTCTGTAGATGCATAAAATTTTATTTTCATTTTCATCCGATATAAACTTTCCTCATTTTTCTTGGTTGTGTGTAGTATTCTCCATCCCTTGTACTGAACCGTTGTACTGGATCCAGTTCAGAGAAACAGTTAGACAAGCTACGCTTCGATGAGAAGTCCCTTAATTTTAGTTTGCTTCTGAAGAAGTGTGGAGGCCTTTGCAAAGAAAATATTTTAGATTTTGAACTTGCAGATGTGTTGCAGTGGAATGTTTCCTAGCTTGACCCTGCACTTTGAAGCAGGATGCAGTCTATGCAGTCTCTTCTTTCAATTTTTCAGTAAGGGGGAGTTCAAAAGCATAGTTAACTTGGAGGGTTTTTTTTTGTGGCTTTTCTATAATTTTCAGAGGTGGTGGTTGTTTTTTTTTATTCTTGTCTTACTCTTAACGGATGGGGAAAAAAAAACAATTTGCCAATGTCTGTCTTTGGTGAAGTAATAAATTGGATAGTTAAGGAGACAGAAGTAAATGGATGAAAAGATTTTTTCCTCCAACTATACCAGTGTGGAGGAAAGACAGTAAAGAAGTGTGCTGTTCAGATTAAGCATTCCACTTCCAACATGCAGGGGTGGTAGGCGCAAAGAATGATGCAGATAGGGCATTTACCCTATTCCTTCCTCTGAGCTTCCCTGGCCTTGACAAGCTTGGCCTTGAGGGCGTCCCAGGTAAAATCTTGGTCTTTAATAGCCTTAATGGATATTTTGTCTTTTAATTTGTCTAGTTATTTGTATCTTGTGTATATTATTAGAAGTTGCAACATCCTCAAGTAGTGCATTTCACAGTTTAACAACATATTGCATGAAAAAGTCCCTATTTTGAGAACAGAGAAGAGAAGATACAGTGAAGCACAGGTCAAATGAAATTATAACAGTG
Source organism: Tinamus guttatus (assembly GCF_059628265.1). Taxonomy (NCBI): domain Eukaryota; kingdom Metazoa; phylum Chordata; class Aves; order Tinamiformes; family Tinamidae; genus Tinamus; species Tinamus guttatus. Next base: position 7,026,722 of record NW_028288586.1, read on the forward strand.
TGGATTCTCAGCTAACTTGAAAAACTGCTCACAGAAGCACTTATCAACACTTAATGCCACTTGATATTTCTTCATATGAAGTTATGTGGCAGTTTGCACTGGAACAGTTAAACCTCAAAATATTCTTTAACTATATGGGTGAGGGAATTGCTTGTGTCACCCAAACTCACCAAAATGCAAAATTCAAAAGTTTTTGCAATAAATATGGAATGTTTTATCAAATAGGACGTCTGCTTTAAAATCAGTAAGATAAAGTTCAACACTGAATATTGCTAAGTACTGCACATTTGCAAGGAAAAAATCATATGCACAAATACAAAATGTCATGTGGACCTATGTCAAAAGGCTTACTGAAGTCAAAATCTATCATGTTTTTCATTTTCTTTCTATCCATTCAGTTTCCTCCCTGTCAGTGAAGCGAGTCGGAATGCTTTGACATGATCTGCCCTGAACAAATCTGTTTTGACTGTTTCTCATCACCTTATCATCTTTTAGTTGCTGTCAGACTATTTGATTTTTTTTTTTTTAAGTAATTTGCCCTCATATTTTGTGGGGAAAGATTAAAGTCCTACTGCATCTTCCTTCTCTCTGTGTAAAACAGAGGTATTTGCCCAGATCCAGGACTATCAGAACTTGCAATTGCCTCAGAAGATTTCTGAGATTTTCATTAATGATGATTATCAAAGCATCTTTTCACCAGTAAATTATGAAGTGAAAAAATATTCTTTAATCAATGTGTTAACACTCAAAGATACTTGGTATTCATTAATTTATTTAGCAAGTATCTGGAAAAAAAAATCAGATTTAAAAAAATGTTTTCCCTCCATTCATATGGGGCACTGGAACCTGTTCATTTTATCCAAGAGCAATATTTATTCTATATTAGTCTATAATTTTAAGAAGCCATAAACAGTTGCCTTACATGAGCAAACAGTTGGCTTCCTAATTTGTTTTGCCTATATAAAATTTTAAAGGCATGAGTTTTCAGATGATTTACATACACTTTTCTTCATCCTAAGAAAGCACTGCTAAGTACATCTAATAAGTGAAAGCCAAAGAAATATTCAGCGATTCATTTAGAATATAAAATACTGAATTTGTTTGGATGCAGGGAGTCACTAATTAGTTTCTAATCACAAATTCCTCATTTCGCAACTGCAGATGTAAATTTGTGTTATTTTTATGGAGCAAATTTGTGGCTGGAAAAATACTCAGATTTATGTCTCTGTTGGAAGATACAAAGTCTGAAAGAGTCGGCAAGAGAAAGCAGTATAAAACTGAGAGTCCAAGAATTACAACTTTACAAGCATAGTCTTGCTCCATTTCTGTGTTCTGTGATCCACAGGCCTTTCACATACTTTGCCTTTTCAATCAAGGTCAAAACCCAAAGCAAACAGCTGCATCATTAGCTCTGCAGAGAAGGACCTGGGTGTCATGGTGGACGACAAGTTGACCATGAGGCAGCAGTGTGCCCTCGTGGCCAAGAAGGCCAATGGGATCCTGGGATGCATTATGAAGAGCATCTCCAGCAGATCAAGAGAGGTGATCCTCCCCCTCTACTCAGCCCTAGCGAGGCCGCATCTGGAGTATTGTGTCCAGTTTTGGGCTCCACAGTACAAGAGGGAAGTGGATCTTCTGGAGAGAATCCAGCGCAGGGCTATGAGGATGATCAGGGGCCTGTACTATGAGGAAAAGCTGAGGGAACTGGGCCTGTTCAGCCTGAAGAAGAGAAGGCTGAGAGGAGACCTGATCAGTGTCTCTAAGTACCTCAAGGGAGGCAGTGAGGAGGATGAGGCCAGCCTCTTTTCAGTGGAGGCCAGCAATAGGGGTAGAGGTAATGGCCACAAACTGAAGCACCAAAAGTTCCACAGGAACTTAAGGAAAACTTTCTCGACAGTGAGGGTGTCAGAGCACTGGAACAGGCTGCCCAGAGAGGTTGTGGAGTCTCCTTCTCTGGAGATCTTCAAAACCTGCCTGGTCACAGTCCTGTGCCAGGTGCTCTAGGTGACCCTGCGTGTGCAGGGGGGTTGGACTAGATGACCTCTAGAGGTCCCTTCCAGCCTTAGCGATTCTATGATCCTATGATCATGCCCCAAAATAGGTTAGATGCATAAATGTCCCCTACATCTCCTAGTTAGGGAGGTCTGGGCTCTAGAGAGGGAAATACGGATCTCTGTCCTGGGCAGTAACAGCCCCTGTGCATAGTGTGGTACTGTCGGCTCCCAGCAGTAAGTATCAGACTGTGTCCTAAAATATGACTGTCTTGAGTTTCTTCTGAGCAAATGGCAGTGAGAGCAAATCACTCATTAGGGATTGCCCTCAGTAAGGGCAGTCTCTTGCAAACAGGAGATTTCACTGCCACGTAAGGTTGTCTCAGGGTGCTTTGCTGCAAGATAGTTCAGAGTGAACCTAGAAATCGGTTCCACCAGCTGCTGGTAATAGTCTTTAGACTGCTAGCTATAGGTGATGTATGATGTCTAGTCCTGTCATTCCACTAGCAGAGACCCTTAGAGACTGATAAAGAGGAGGCTGGAAAGACACAGATTTATTTAAAGCTTGTGTATACGTGTCTCAACTTGGTGTTGGGCTTCTAAATTCAAATTGACTTGCTTAAATATTTGTTTTGCAACTTTCTAACCTCAAAATTTGTAAATTTCTAACCCTCAGTCTTCTGTTACTCTCCTCTCCCTGGATGCAGTGCACACTGTGGCATGAATAAACATGAGAGCAGTATAAATGAATTTTAAACCTGAGATTTAAAATGGAAATAAGACAGAGCTGGCTTGTCACATTAAGTCTGGATCTAGATGTATGTTCCTATTCAGGTTCACATGCAAAATACATGAGAAAAAAGTTGGTATAACTATCCTTAGCGTTAAAGTACAGATAAGACTTCTCTGCAGAACTAAAGATATCAAGAAAATGGAATTGAGTTTTCTTGATATAATTTGGGGTCAGGAAATAAGTAAGAAAGAATATTCAGTGACCTTCACTTTGGGCTATAGGACATGCTTGTGGTTTCTTTTTTTTGCATGAGTGCATGTCTGGTCTCTTTTCAAGCCCTCTTTTGAGACTTTCATTATATCAGCTGCAGATACTGCAGCTGACTCATGAAGAGAGCTTTTTAACTTAATTCACAAGTGCTTTTTTATCTTTATTCACAAGTGTTTCCTGCCAGACAAAAGAAAGTTGTGTGATCTGTTGCACTTAGTTTGCATATCAGTTGCCTCATTACCAGCGAACATTTGTGGTGAGGGAATATCGGTTGCAACTTTTTGCACATTTTCAGTAATTTCAGCTGTGTTCATTGCCATGACTCTGGATATAGGTTTCTGCGAATGCATATTTATGATCCCACATAAACAAGTATCAGCCTATGCAATTTGGCAATAATGTCCTATCTCAGAAAACAGTTTTAAGATTCTATTTCTCTTTATAGTTGAGTCTTGTTATTCTATTACTTTACCATATTTTTACTTGTTATGGGTCTTTAATAACCTTTACCGGTACACATGAGTGTATACAGAACTGAAATAATTAAAAATTGTTGAAACATTTTCCACTTTTTGTGAATCATAAACATCTTGAGTTTTGTAAAGGTGTTAACATGAAACCAGGTGTGTTTTACCAGCTTAGAAGTGTCTATGGCTTTAAAATAGAAATAGAATGTTTTCTCACCACAGCTCTGCAAGCAAATTGTGTCTAATTGAGCAGCCTTTTGAGTCAGCATTTCCTAGCTTCGTTTGTGTTGTCAGTGGTCTCTCTTTGATGTTGACTTTGGAAAATGATTAAATGATTCCTTGCAATCATAGAATCATAGAATCATAGAATCATAGAATCATAGAATGCTTAAGGTTGGAAGGGACCTCTAGAGGTCATCTAGTCCAACCCCCCTGCACACGCAGGGTCACCTAGAGCACCTGGCACAGGGTGGCATCCAAGCGGGTTTTGAAGATCTCCAGAGAAGGAGACTCCACAACCTCTCTGGGCAGCCTGTTCCAGTGCTCTGTCATTGTCACTGTTAAAAATTTTTTCCTTAAGTTCCTGTGGAACTTTTGGTGCTTCAGTTTGTGGCCATTACCTCTAGTTCTGTCAGTGGTCACTACTGAAAAGAGACCAGAACCATCCTCTGCGCTCCCTCCCTTGAGGTATTTATATACACTGATCAGATCCCCTCTCAGCCTTCTCTTCTCCAGGCTGAACAGGCCCAGCTCCCTCAGCCTCTCCTCATAGGGCAGATGTTCCAGGCCCCTGATCATCCTTGTAGCCCTGCGCTGGACTCTCTCCAGCAGCTCCACATCCCTCTTGTACTGTGGGGCCCAGAACTGGACACAATACTCCAGATGCAGTCTCACCAGGGCTGAGTAGAGGGGCAGGATCACCTCCCTCGACCTGCTGGAGATGCTCTTCTTAATGCACCCCAGGATCCCATTGGTCTTCTTGGCCACGAGGGCACACTGCTGCCTCCTGGTCAACATCATCCACCATGACACCCAGGTCTTTCTCCGCAGAGCTGCTCTCCAGAAGGTCAGTCCCCAGCCTGTTCCCATTCCTCTGGATGGCAGCGCAGCCCTCTGGGGTATCGGCTACTCCTCCCAGTTTCGTGTCATCAGCAAACTTGCTGAGGGAGCACTCTGTGCCTTCATCCAAGTCATTGATGAATAAATTGAACAGGACTGGACCAAGGACTGACCCCTGGGGGACCCCGCTAGCTACAGGCCTCCAACTAGACTCTGCACCGCTGATCACCACTCTCTGGGCCCTGCCATCCAGCCAGTTCCTAATCCACCTCACTGTCCACTCATTTATCCCACACTTCTGGAGCTTGCCCAGGAGATGCTTGCCCAGGAGCTTGCAATGCTGGTATATGTCTCTGTAGCACGATGAACCTCATGATTTTATGTGCATTTGTTTTACTGTCTTCCCTATTTGTTTCTGCTTAAAATAATAATAATAATAATAATTAGATTAGAAACTCTTATTCTGATCTGTAAAACAAACACCAAACCAATTTCGATTGTTTGAGCTGCTCTTAAGTTGTTTCCTCACCACTTATTCTGGATTTGCCTAAATATGTCTACACTATTGCTCTCAATCTGCGTATGCACAAGCATATATCTGAATCTCCTTGAAGGACTTGGTCCGAACTATCCTTCCTTAAAGGAATTTGCATTTTATGAACTTTATAGGCAGAAACTGTGTAATGCTTTTTTTCTCTCAGTTTTTACTCTGCACATGAGCCCTCCATGTAGGCCTTTTCTCCTCTGAAACAGTCATACATTGCCCTGCTAGAATACAAAATCCTCCAGCTAGTGTAATACCAAGATTTTTTAATCAGAGCCAACAAGTCCAAACTGCAAAAAATAAATTCACTGATATGTCAAATTACTTGTGCAGCATCTATTGCTGAACATTTTTGCAGAATCTCAGTCTTTCTATGGACCCGTCAGATAAGTTTTTGTCCCTCTGAATCATAAACAAAAGTCACTTGATTAAGTTTATTTGGGTTCACATGCATATGCAAGATGGATTCATTTATCATAGTTGGCACTTTGTAGGTTTTTGACAGTGCAGCTGTTTTAGAGCATTTGAGCTATGTGGGCATGATATGAAATATTAATAATATCAGTGCAGTTCTATTTATTCATGGCTCTTAAATTCTATTGTAGAATCTGGGGAAACTGTCAAAATGAGTATATTTTCTCATTTAAAGAAAAAAATAATACTAAAGTTATCTTCAGAGTAGCTATCTTCTCTTCTATGGTGTCACAGGGCTCGCTGGTTTGGAAGTCCACCCTCCCTCAAGTGAGGGAGTTGGCATGTTTAGAAACCCTTTTTTGCAACTGCTGATAAAATGGCTTTTTTGGGAGAAGAGCTAGCCATACAAGGCATTTTTTTTCCAGTCTATCCCAAATGAATTTTTTTTCCTTATAACACACTTCTAGAAGCTCACAAGGACCAAGGGTGCAGGACCAATGTCCCAAAATTAACGTCCTTCCTCCAAGAAGTTTCATTATGATCTCATAGCTGAGAAATAATGCAATGAATCCTGTTGATTTTATTTTTGGTCTTTATATTTACAAGAAGAATATATCAAACTGTTCTTCAATTCTTTATCAATAAAATTCATGTACCGCTTTTTGTTTTTCAGGGCTTAGTTATTGAACGGCTTGGACGTAGACCTCTACTCATCGGAGGCTTTGGGTTGATGGTTGTCTTCTTTGCAGTACTGACGACGTCTCTGACTTTGCAGGTAACAGTTTAGTGCATGACTGATTTGCAAGTCTCCTAGTAATTGTTAATGCCTAGAAGACCGTTGACACATTTTGGGATAACTAAGGGAACACCCAGACTGTGGGGGAAAATAAAATAGAAAGTGTGGATTGTTATTTAAACTGAAATATTATTACCTGCATTGGCAAATATAATGTAAAGTGTAACACAAGATGCTATTTTGTGATATATGTGGTTATATGCATCTTAACAGACTTGGAAACCTAGTCAAATACTCATAAAAGTGATATTCATGCTTTCCTGATAAAAATAAAAAGAAATGATGGGAAAGGAACTTTTTTTTCCCTTAATCTATACTTATTGAATATTTACATACACAGTTAAGAAACAGTATCCTATAAATTCAATAGAAATTATTTGCAGTGTTTGAAGTAAAGTTCTCATCATTCAAAGAAAATCTCCTGTGAAGTGGATGAATACTTTGCCTCATGAGGGAAACAGGTGGTTCCATTTGCAATTCCTTTAGAGAACTTTTAAACTCTTTGCAATTTGTTCTCCTTTTCCTTATTCCCATTATTTGCACATATGGTTGTTCTTTTCTGCAAAAGTAGTTTATAGCTGCAAAATACTGAATGGTGGCTTCTGTATGTCATGCTAACATTTGGATACATTTATCGTACTGAAAGAAATGTTTGGTCTTCAGCCTGTCCTTTAACTGGTTACCTCTGAAGCCCTAAAGGGCTGTTTTTTAAATATAGCAGAAATAAGAGGAAGATGGAGGCATAAAATTGGCACAACGGGAATAAAAAGTCTTTACAGATTGGATTGAATTTTAGCACACAATCTCAGAAGCTTTTAGTGTTGTGCCTTTTGTGGTACAGGAAGTTGTCAGGTGTTTCATTATATGAATTATGCAGAGGGTTGCATCTTACTGCTAGTGTTACGTATGACCCATCTAACGAGCATCTTTTTTCTATCCAGAATAAGGTGCACTGGCTTCCTTACCTCAGCATAGCTTGCATTCTTGCAATTATTGCATCATTCTGCATTGGACCAGGTATGTCTATGTTTTTTTCATGTTTCTCTGTACATCAAAGCATGTAATTTTGCACTGGCAATATGTTAACAACTTGCAAGAGGGAATGTTATTTTACACACGACCCAAGACCATGTGGGCTTTAAGACCACAAAGGCTTATCCACAAAGTAACCTTCTCTTTAAAACCTTCATGAACGCACTTTGCCACTTAGCTGTCAGGAATTTATTGGTGTTATTGGTGTGTAAAGCCAGACCTTTGTTAGAGGCATGCAATGAAAGGACAAGAGTGTCAGTCACAAGTTTCCGCAAGAGCCATTCGGAGTGGATAGAAAAGAAAAAAAAAAATCACATTGCATATGGTTAAGCACTGTAAGATGTTGCTCTGAGAGGTTATGAAACCTCCATCCTAGGAGGTATTCAAAACCTAGTGGTCCATGAGCAGCCTCATTAAACTTCAAAGTTGGCCCCACTTTGAGCAGGGATTAGATCAGCTGAACTCCAGAGGTCCATTCCTGCCCATATTATCCTATGATTCTGATTTGGAATTATGTCTTTGGATAATACCTATTAATAAATACTGCATAATATGTGTAAAGGTTACCTGAATATAGCATTACCCTAAACAATATTGGCTTTGCATTCAGATACTTCTGAGATCAGGTTCAGAACATGCAGTTATCAAGTGATGAAGTGTTAACAGAAATTATTTGCAGTTGGGTAAAAAGGGAAATTTAAGCTGAATTCAATTAATTGTATAGAATAAAATGTCCAAACAGTGCCTAAATATTCAAAGATTCCCTTACAAGCCTAAAAGAAGCAGCAAAATCAGCATTTTTATAGCAGATTTTTCACGTGTTCTACAGTAAACCCGAAAACTAGACTTATGTTTCCCTGAGTTCTCAGATTTATCACATGCCATTTGTTGTCTCTTTCCTTTATAATGAGTTTGACACTGATCATTAATCATCTCTTTATACAACTTCACCACTGAAGGGATCTAATTAATTGATTGTGGTTTATTAATAGAAATAAAGAGTTGCTGGTATTTTGTGCAAGTCTAAACATAGCTGTAATGCTGTGAATCGTCTTTTGATGACTACAAATTATGCTGCTTTAGAGAGACCTGGAAAAGACCAAAATATTAGCATTTCTCCTTGCTCCTGGGAAAACAAGCTGTTATCCCTATTCCTTTGCATGTGTGTGCTAACTGACTGGAATATGAAAGGAATCAGACAGACTTGACTAGAGACATGCAACCTCCACATTCTTGATTATTAATGCACTTAATTTTGGACCATATATGGCTTATGAAAACTGTTCTTTTTCCTTACCTCCTTCTCTTTGTAAAGACAAATTTTGTTGAGTTTTCTGCATTGGCAATATGTGTCATTTAGACTGGGGTTTTTTTTCAGAAGGATGCATTCAGAAAGCACAAGCAGTTCTATTCCTCTTGCAAGCTCTGCTTTCAATGTTATAAGTAGTCTAAACAATGTAAGCAAGCACAGGAACTTTCAGCACCTACCTGTTTCTTTCACAAAGCTCTGTTGAAATAAATTTGCACCATACTTTGTTCCGTATTTCCAATATGTTCCACAATTTTTACAACCTGGAGCTTGATATTTCCTACAATACGTCACCAGCATTTAAAAATAAGTGCTCTGTATTTTCCCTCTGTCTCACTATTCCTCCAAATGGATTCTGATTTTCTTTGCTTAGCTTTATTCCATTTACTGACACTGTTCAGGATTTCTATTGTATTTTGCTCTTGTTTTGAAACAGTGTGTCCACACATATATGCAAGATTGGAACAGCTGTTTCTCAATTTTACTTAATTGTTTTCTACAAAAAACTTAAGATTATATCATCTTGTGTGTTTTTTCACTGTGGCCGTTACTTTTAAAGGCAAACATTAAATTGTATTAGGTACCTAGCTGAATTCTCGACCTTCCCAATGTATGTTCAGATGTTCTCAGTACACGATGATAGTAGAAATAGCTCAGAAGCACTCAATGCTGATTTCTTTTTTTGTGAAAACTTGGCAATTGATACTGCCTATGGTTGTGAAGAAGTTGCAAATAATCATATTCTGGTTCTACAGTAACTCAACAGCAGTATTTCAGCTGGTTTTAATGGAAATGCTGAAACTTCTCTGAGTCTGAAACTTTTCAGGCTGAAAGTCTGAGACAACTGGGCTCTTATTGGTGTTGCATGGTGAGAATTTGAGGGACAACAGGCTCAAACAAGGGAGCTTCAGAGTGACTATATGGGTATATAGACAGTCAAGCAGGCTGCCAAACAGACCTGTGTGATCTCCAACCATGGAGTTTTTCAAAACTCAACTGAATCAAACACTGAGCAGCTTGGCCTTACCTCACCCTTGACCCTGCTTTGTGTATAAGCTAGGCGAGAGACCTCCAGATGGTTCTGCATCTGTGACATCCTTGGGGCAAGATATGTGCATGACCAGTACCTGTCATCTGAATAACCACATCCTTCGTTTTGCTTGGTACGATGCCCTTTGGTCTTAAATTGAAAGAATTGATCCTCCCTTCTCAAGTTCCTCGTCATTGTGTAGACTTTCACTGTATCATGCCCAGATTTTACCAGAATGAATGGCTGTTTCTTATGTTTTTGGTTTGTTTGTTTTTTTTCAGACTTATTTTGTTATTACAAAACAAAATCTTACAGCAGGAAAATTTCACACTAAAAAGATATAGGATTCTCTTGTAGCAAACACTCTGGTACTCTACTCTGACAAGACTGAAGCTTTGAGATAACTTTCCAACTGTTTTGGTCAGGAAATGCTTTTTTTTCCCCAGTGAAAATAACCAATGTTTGTTATCAGCAAGGTGCAACCTTTTTTTAGCATTTTGTAGAAGGTTGTGGGTCACTTGTTTATATTGGTTAAATGGGTAATATTGTCATGGTATTACCAGAGCTTAGAATCTCATCAGGTTCCTCTTGTAGTTGTTTGAAGCTTTTGAGCATCCTTTCAGAGTAAATCCCACATGGTTTGTAATGATTCGGCAAATACAGATCTTCATCTAGAATTAATTCAGTTTACGTTAATTCAGTTATTGGTATAAGAGAATTATACCATCTGAAAAGAGAAAATAATGTGGAGAAGTTGTCTCATACTGCTATAAAATATAAATAATAGATTAATAAATTTTCCTTTAAAATGCATTTTTTTTCTATTAAAGATGCTGTAGAAATATGTCAGATAACTTCAATATTGTGCTGTCTACCACTTTGAGAATAGCATATGGGTTAGCTCCATCTGTTCCCGACATTTAGGATCAGATGTTAATATATACCAAGGTTTTTTAAATTTGTTTCTTTTTTCTGAACTAAGATTATCAGCTTGGAGAAGTTTTTCCAGTCATATTGCTAAGCATTGAAACAACAATTTTAGTAGCAGCCCAGGCATGTATATGATCTGTTATTTCCTCATGAGTATCAAAAGACATGCAGCAGAAAGCTTTCCTGTATTTACTAAAAGTTAGTGACCCTCATCTTCAAAATAGTCATATACATGGGCTCAACAGCAATCTATGACCTGAATAAGAAAAATATCCTTCAAAAATAACTTATCGCTCTGTCAGATGAGGAACCTGTGCGTTCCAGATATTTGTTTCATTGTGCTTGTTTGGTTGGCTTTACACAAATAAAGGAATTTGGTTGCAGAGAAGCTTACTGCTTTCCAATATTATTTTTGATTATGGAAATGATTTAGCAAGTAATTTTAGAATTTTCACCCTAAAGGCAAAAGCAGAAGCTTCAGGTGAATGTTTTTCTTGACCATACCTTGGACCTGAAATATATGACACTTTCAAAAGAAAAAAAATGTTAGCTAATAAAAGAGTAAGCAGAGAGGACTGATGGTCCTGGTTCATAAAGAAACAACAAGTGAAAAAAAAATCAATACAGGAAACAAATCAAAGAAAAAGCTAGGAAAAATATTTTTAATATCTCTGCAAAGCATGCATACTGTTCGGGTTCTGTGCCATGGGCAAATGTATTATTTGGAATGCCTTTCCTGAGTAAATAAGGTGCGACTCCTTGAAAATTTAGTGCTAGACCAACTTAGGTACATGAGAACTCTTCCCTGGTACAGCTGTATATGGATGCAATAGAAATGCAGTAGTGCTGTATTCAGCACGTGTTCAATTGGCATCCCGAAGTAAATAACAGAAAACTCTGAGGAAACCACTGCTGTAGGATGAGGTGCATCAAAGAAATTTTGGTATTTAAAGTTTAAATCAGGCTGTGCTCTTATCTTGGATGCCAATGTACAGTAGTATTGACAGCAGAGCAGCTGGGAGAAAAGGGTCACTCTTGAAGTCATGAGGTTTGCTCAATCTGAAATGCCGCTGGGGCAGGAAAAAAAAATAAATAATATCCATCTTTTCCTGGATCTGAAACACAAACCGGGGTGTGATAGGGCCCATGTAGATGCACCCGTGTCAGTGCTGGGGTTTGAAACGGGCACTTAGAAGCTCCGTCGAAGCAGTTTTATGCCTTCCCTTGGAGTGGGGTGTCAGTGTTTGTCACCGTCCTGACCCCGTCGCATGGGCATTCCCCGCTTTGCTTGGAGAAGGTGCTTGCAAGAGTCTTGCAACGGGTGAGAATACGAGACCTAGTCCTTTTAACCAAAAAGTATGAAATTTATTAAGCAAGCAAACAAACCCATGCTGTTGTGTATTTAATTAGAGCCACACATTTGAAAGCTTACATCAGTTTTCTAGTGGTGCCTTTTATCCCGCAAGCTAGAGGGCTTTTAAATCTCTCCTGCAGGTCAGCAGCCTTTCACAATGTTAAATAGCTCCTGCATCAGAGGAGAAGGGTATCTGTGCAGAAGTAACCTTTAGTTTTCCTTGCTATTAAAAATCAGAAAAGTTAGGTTGGTTAACAGTTGCTAGGCTTTTGTAGACAGACCAATAGATTAAAAACATGCTGCCCTAAAAGCAGTTAAGGATAAAATATTCCAAGCATGTGAGTTATAATTCAGATCTGGGAGGGTTCATAATAACCAGAAGATACATAATTACTATGCAAGACAAGCCATAAATTTGTCTCGGTGAGGATTTCTTGGGGAAGTCTGTCTTCAGCAGAGCATCATCCGTAGAGCAGGGGCAGCGTTTGGGCTGGCGTTGCGGCCTCCAGCTGCCAGCAATCACAGCCTGCCATGCTAATGCAGCAAGCCATTTCTTTAAGTTATGTTATAGAGTGTGCCATGAGCCCCGGCAGCAGGGGATCTGATTTACCATTCCTGCTCCATTCATCTCCAGCAATGGGAAAAGCTGCAGCCTATGCTTGGGGACAGAAGTATTTTCAACTACTTTTACTAAATCAAGAGGATAGAAGAAAAGGAAGTTTAAAAGCTTCATATGAGAGTTTCTCTTTTCGTTGCCTTTCAGTGAACAAACTGAGTTTGGGGCTGTTTTAAGAAATAAAACTAGATTTGCTTTCAGTGTGAGTGAATCTTCATCACAATTGGTGTGAGGGGGTGAGGTAAAATATCCCTAAAATACTAAATACTCTGTCAGTCAGCACATACATATATGGGATGAGCATGTTTTATGTTTGTTTGAATTCCTCTGTCTCTAAAGAGCAGTACAGAGGAAATAAATAGCTTTTAATAGTTCTGCTATAGAATAGATTTCAATTCTGAACGGAGGTTCAAAGCTTCTGAATGGAGCTTCCAAACTTCTGAATGGATGTTCCAAAGGGAAGGGAGAATGTTAAAGAATTGTAAAGATAATGGTGTCCGTGGGATAAAGGAATTCCTGGAAGTTTTCCCTTGGAAGTGCAGCAGGAAAATTTATGAATTTCCTCCCTCTAACAATAGATTTTTATAAATTATCCTAACTGAACCTTCCAAAATATGAACACTGTAACACTTGAGAGCACTCTTACCTGAACTAACCTGTATTCATGATGGGCAGTTAATTAATTGCTAATTGTTCAGAACACCAAGACTTAAGAAATTGACTGCTTGGAAAAAAATGCATCTGTGTTTTAAAGCATCATGTACCCATAAAAAAGAGATATATTAAAATGTCACTCAAAAGTTTTAGATACTTTGATCAGATTATTGGAGACGAAGTACAGAGATCCTAGTAAAAAGCTATTTTGGGTGTTTTTAAATGTTCTTATGAGGACTGTATACATATCATAAAAGGCTATTTCTTCTGTGAGTTAGTATAAAATATTCATACTTAGAAAATTCAAACTAATAAATATGTAGAACCATAGATGCAATAATTGTAGAACAATAAAAATTAATTTTCCTTTTGTGTAGGCATACCACACACCAAATAAAAGTTCAAAGATCATCTCATCTCTTTTTGACTAATCCAGTTGGACAGTATTTAAATGCTAATGTTTAATGTTTATGTACAGCGAATAATTGCTTTAGGGACTAGACGGTGTTTCTTGGGAGGCAGCCTCCTACTACATGGAAGGCCAAATTAACAGCAGTAGGAGTTCATAGGGGAAAAAATAGGTCAGCAGTACAAGTGCATGAGCAAGGAGAGTATGGCAGTAAGTGTTTGACAGAGCCAGCATTTGGTTCCTTTGAATCTCCAGATGCTCTCTGTTCTCTGCTGGAAACTTCACTTTTTGGGGGGAACACTCTGTTTCACTGAAATAGCTGTACTGGCTTTGGTGTCTGGCTAACACGCTCTACCCAGTCACCAAACCGTGTTCTAAATATTCAGCATATATGGTAGTATTAAATTATATTGCATTATTTGTCTATATAATCCCAGCTCCAAACTTGATTTTGCCTGTAAGTTATGTTTTCCTGTGGAGGGCTTAATGAGAAAGCTTTTAGTGCATCTGTGCTACTGCTCATCAGTCATGCTCTTAGTATGGGAATTCAATAAAACTCCTCGGTTCGTAAGAACTGCTATGGGAGGCTTGTACCACGGCGCTGCCTGGGTTACTGTCTTATAGGACCAGTAGCAGAAGTTTCAAGAGAACCGTGAGAACAGGCCATGCTTTCCCCAGAGCATGTCCCAGGCAGCTTCAGCTTGGGGAGTTTTTGAAATGGAGTTTGAATTTGGGCCACCTCATTTAGGAGTCAGCAATTGCTTTGCCTTATATTGTAACCATCTTGGTATTCACTTTTGGGTGAATATAGAGTTCAAATTTGGTTTACTAAGGACAGGAAGGATGTAATTAAGCTGCAAGGCAAAAATGATAGATTGGCATTTTATAGGAATCATCTGTTGGAAAGGCTTCAACAGAATAATGAAACAGTTGCATGCTTACCACGTGGTTTAGGCACGTATTACTTATAGCTTAGTTATTTTATTACATCTGGAAACATCTGGATTTTTCTGCATTTATTAATTCCTTTTATTCTGCATTGTGAATAGTAGAACAGTTTAAGTTGTCTATGTTGTTTTACTATGCACTCTTTGTTGCTCTTCTCACTTTTTAAGGTGCTGCTAATGTCACGATTATAAAGCTGCGGTTAATTGTTAGGTAATTTCCAAACAATAGTTTAAAATGTTCTATGAATATTATGCACAGATTGAAAGTACAAGCCATTGGTTGTTAGCAGTGAAGTTTTTGCGCAACCTCTGCGTTCTCTCATATGTTTTTGACTCTTTAGACTGTCTTTTTTTTTTCTGAACTACTTCTACTACATCAGAAAGTTTTAAATCTTTCAATGCAGCAAGGTTGTTACTCCCTTTAAAAAAAAAAAAAAAAGTGATTTTCAGTGAAGGGCACCTGCAGACTCTCTGCGCATTCTTCTCCATTCCTCTGTGTTTGGTGGCAAATAGATAGCTTTTTTGCTATACCCATTTTTGTTATTGGCCAGTGTAGCTGTATTTCTACTGCTTACCATAAAACATCTATCATGCTGGGGCAGCAGATGTATTTTTAGTGACTAGAATTTGAGACCCTGGGCCCCCTGGATACTTTCCAAAAATCAAGGGAAAAAGGACAGGGAGAAAGACTCATCTACTCCAAGTTCCCCGAAAACTTGATCCACACTATTTTTACAGTTGGGATCCTTCAGGATGAATGCAGCTATAGAATGACATAATTGTGCACTGCTATGGTGATTAATTTGTTTGTTAAAATATTTCATGAGGAAAGCCTGACATGTCACACTGAGTTTTCAAGACTTTTCAGCTTGCATAGAGATCACAACCAGCAGCATTTTGTGCTAATGGACTGTCATCTTGAATTCGTGACAGGGAAATCATGTCTGATGACTTTATATTTTGTTTAAGTACATTATTGTAGAAGTAATAAGACTAAGTTAGCTAGGTTTTTTTCCCCTTAGTCCTGTCATATTGATGTGACTGTAGGAATATTTTCACTTACCCCAGTTCTATTCTAACCTGTGAATATTTAATTCAGGTATTCCATAGTACTGTCATCTGTATAGTGGCTGAACATGTAAGTGACAATTCTGTACTCTTACTAATGTAAACACACTCTTTTTAAGATTGCTATTTTTAATAAGGTAATATTAATAGAAATAATTTTAGTCAGTGTCTCATAATTATTTTAATGATACTGAGAATCATTGTAAAATGAATTATACCATGATGACTTTTAGTCACAGTTCAATAAAGAAATTATTTTCTGCACTTTCAAACAGAAAAATGAAAATCCAAGCTTTAATTAGCTTTCTGATATAGTAAAGAGAGCCTGAAGATATACTAGATATGGTTAATATATATAGCTACACATAGCTATTTTTGAATTGCATTTTGTTCCCTAGTAAAAATACAAAATAAGAGTGGCAGGGCTGAAGAAAAAAATATACCCCTCTCTAATTATTAGTGCTATAGTAGAAATTTAATATTAATGTTCAGTTCAGGTTTTTAATGGTGATTTACTGAACTCTACTATACCTAGTTCTGGTTCTGGGTGACCACAGGGCAGAAAAAAAAAACAGAAAAGAAAAGACTTAGAATGAGAAGACAGAGAGAGGCTTAATGCAAGATCAAGCAAGAGGATGGAGTTAGTGGACTGCGATAAAAAGAGATGATAAAATCAAGTGATTGACAAGAAAGGTGATCAAAGGAGTCATATTTGAGCTCCTTAAATACTGTTAGTTAGCTGGTAGTAGTCAAGAGTACTTACTACTCTCTACAATAAGAAGGCACAGCAGGCAGAAAGGAATAAGGATAATTGAAACAAGGTGTGATAATAACTTGCATGCAACTAAATCATTTTTGGGTTGACACCTTGCACTGGAAGAGCCAGCGAAGCTCGGAGGTGACTCTGAAGTATAACATGAGGTAGAGATTGAAATGAAGACTCTTTTATTCCCCTCTTGGGTTTCATGTCTCAAATGCAATGAGAAAGCTTGTGCTGTCAGAGCTGACTGAATTCAAAGGATGCACAGGATTTTGGGGAGAGGGAAAGGAAGAGCTATGAAAAATAGAAGATATTCAGTCTTCCAAGAAAACAGTTGTATTTAAAAGTATTTAAGAGAGAAAGAATGATATGTACAAGTACTGAACTTGTTGGGATTCTTTTGTTATGTAGTGAGGTGTTTGCCTTTATTAAGGAAAATTTCAGAGAGAAATGATTTGGTCAGGAAAAAGACTTCTCCTAGATTTCTGCTTCAGAGCACAGCCTTGTGGAACTGGAAATACAGGAGAATGCACTAATTATCGTGCAATAGGGAGAGAATTTCAGTGGAGAAGAAAGGATCAAGTGGCTCAGAGGTATTACATCTTTTGCATTTTAAAGTTAATTGGCATACTTACTTTAAACATAGTTACCTAAAAGGATATAAAAGACATATTCCATGGTTTTCTCATCAGCTAATAGCCTTACTGTTATATTTAAACCATTTTAGAGTAAATTGCATGAGAATTAAGAATAACATTTTAACTAATGAAGTTACTACAGAGTATATCAATATTCATCAGTTCTGAAGTGAGATGGGTGACTTTGTACCAAAGGATTTCAGAATAACCCCAGGACTGGCTTTCCTATATGCTGTTATAATAACAGGTTTTATAGGTGCTAAACCAAAGGGCATTTGTCATACAAGCTCATATTAAAAAACAGACAGTTAATAAGTAAAACTACCAATATACTATTTTTTTTCAAGGCTTATCTGTGTGTGTTTGTTTTATAATCTGTTTCTATGGTTTGCCACAGACTGACTTAGCTTTAAATGTCTTTTATTCAAATGGCATTTTATCAAAGGCAGAGAGACCAGCTCTTCAGCGGATACAAATTAATGTGGTTAATCAGCCATAGTGCTTTGTACAAGCCAAGTGCCTGTTTAGGTTAATTCTGTGATAGATGAGGTTTACAGTTCTCCTGCAGAAAGGAGCTGGAGACGGAGCTGGTAGCATGAAGCTATGACTCACTACACCCGTATCGCACGCGGCGCTCCGCAGCCTTCCGACAGGCACGGGGCAGTGTGTCACACTGTTATTTGGTTGGGTTTTAATCTACCAAATAGAATGTGCAATTGAAAATAATCTGGCTGGTTACAGGATATCTGCTTAAAGATTGAACTGAATGTTTTGTAATGTTCAAACTCTACCTATAGGCCCACAGAGATGTAAAAACTCCCTAGTTTAACTGTTTTTTTGTGTGCGTGTTTAAGTTTGGTTTTACTTTCACCATGTCTTCACTATATGGGTTAAGAACTAGGAACTAACCAATAGTCTATTTTGAAGAATATTGAATGGCTTCATGAGCTGCTTTCTTGCAGGAGCTTTATCTCCGTGTGATTGCTTTCACCCACAGCCACCTGCACTGCAAATCCTAAGGCCTTTCATTGAGCTAATGCTTTATTGCCCAGTCCTATTAGGACTGGGATGCAGCACTTTTCCCTGCATACCTTGTCTTGCGGTCGAGTGCTGATTTGCTTAATCATCTCAAACTTCACAGATATTTTAGCTGTTGCAAAGTCCTTGCCTGTTCTGTCAAAACATCTCAGTCTGAAGACTCATTCTCTCAAAGCACGGGGCCGGGAAGCTCTCAAAGCTACGGGGCTGTAATCAGGGTTTTCAGGGTTTCCAGAAGCCTGGTGAAAAGGGCAGGATTTGGAGCCCTGAACCTGGTGCAGGACCAGTAGGAAGCTGTCTGGGACCTGCCCATGTTCACGCCAGCCCCTGGGCCCTTAGCCACAGCTCGGGCGGCAGTAGCTGCAGTATTAGCAACTGGCTCGGAGAGTTGCCTTGTTGATTCCTAGGAGACAGTTTCTGTCACCTTTAGAGGTGCTTTACCTATGTGATAAGTCTTCATGAGGTGATATGAGGCTTTTGTTTTTCTTAACAGTCTCTTAAATCATACATATCCACATGATTTCAACACCCAATTAAGGACTGGGTAAAAGCAGAGTGAGATCTCAGTATTTCCTCTCATTTTTTATGCTCTCAGTATTCAGTTTTTTATGCTGCCATGTGTAACTTCTGCTGCACAGCATTTATATGCAACTGCTCATTGAATAAAACAGTAAATGTGTACACAACATGTTGATATTTGTGCAAAATTACATATATTTGAAAATTTATATAATTTGTACCAACATTGAGTGTGTATATATGTATATATAAAATACATATTTATATAAACTTATATACATAATTTATCTTCCATCATTCCAATGTCTTGCATAAAAAAATTGGGGTTGAGATTCTGGATGCTTACCAGCAAAAGATACTGATTCTAAGTTTAGCTGCACTAATTATGGAAGGAAATTCACAAAACAGGTATGTAAGTATTGGTGCCTGTCAGATTGTGTTGTGTGGGCTTAATGTAGTTTCATTAAATACACTGGATATACAAGCCTTATAATAGAGATTTGTAATTTCAAGTAGAAGCAGCATGCTAACAGGTATAAAAGCATTTCTTTAATGGCTCTGCACTATGTTAAAAGCTCTTTCTCCTATTATGTTCACTGCAGTGCTGAAAAGAACAAAGTATTAGACATGAATCACAGTAATTGTGGTCAATGTATTACTTCTTTAATTTCATGTTCAGAAAGTGCCTCGTTGAAACCTCCTACAAGAACTCCTAATATAAATTTTCTTTTTCATGATCAGAGCTAAAAGAAAACTATTTCACTGAAGAAGAAGAAGAAAAAAAGTGTGGATAGCCTTCCATGGGGACTGCTAATGCTAGACTCATCCCCCGTGAGAAAGAACATCAATTAACTGCTTGGTGCAACCACAGCAGTCGCTCACATTCAAACACATATTAAGCCTGCAAAACCCTGAAAAAGAGCTTGAAGAGCATTTCCACAATTTACTGTGGATTGGCCAGATTGCTTTTGGCTGTTTTTTCCAAGTATCTGTATATGAACATACACCAGAATGATCCTGTTTCCCCTAGTGGGACACCTTGGGATAGGACTGTGGTTGACGATACGCCATTCTGTTTTAATGACTTAACTACTCAGAAAGCAGAACAGAAAATCCTAGGCTTTTTGAGGAGATGCTGAGGGAGGACTGAGCCTGCAGTCTGCAGATGGAGTAGCAGCACCTGTGCAGTCCTGGGTGCCCTGGTCCAAACTGAGCTAGTCAAGGCAAACTGCATCTTTCTTCAGTCCCAGGCACTGCCCCAAATAAATAAATAAAAGTGTCTGTGTCTTAAGGCTTTTATAAGTTTTTCTTTCAGCTTGATTTTGTTGTGGTTTCACTTTACTTGACCGTGGATTATTCTGATGTTGCTCAGAGGATGGTCCCTCATGGTGGCATTTGCACCTTCTGCCCCAGGTCCAAGCGAGGTCCCGTGTGCACTCCTCTGGGTGCACAGCAGTGTCTAACCTGCTCTCGTTCAGCTTCCCATGTGTTTCTAAGCCTGTCCTGTCCTTCATCTACCCTCTCCCCTTGCTGCTCGGGCACCTTGGCCCTTCCATTTGATCTCCTGCATTGTCCCCCTACAGGTGCTCCTGCGATGTTATGGAAAAGCTTCTTTGTGCCACCTGAAAGTCTGGAGGTCTCTCCCTGCCACCTTGCTAATTCCCCTGCAAAACACCCGAAAAAGCCCAGGGGAGCTGCTGCCTTTTATTTTTGACTTGGCAAAGCACTATTTTTATCATCACTAAATTAATTGATTATTTTTCAAATTAGATTGAAGAGCTTTTGTGATGAGTGTGACTATTTTTAAGTTTTAGCAATGAATAATATATATCTAGAAATTACATTTGAATTTCAAGGAACTTTTCTCAAAGAAGTGCCCTTGCATTTTTATTTCCATAACATTTATGCTTTCTGATATGTTTCTATTCTTCTGCACTTTTTTTCCTTTTCTGCCTCTGGCTTTTCTCTCTTGTACAATGTGTATGGGACTGGAAAAACATTTTTTATTACACTGACAAGAGCAGCAACACCTCTGTAGATCGTCCTTCAGCAAAGGCATGACAGAATAAATGATCATAAATAAATCATCTTGCACAATTTTTGTGTTTCCAGTCCCTCAGTTCCTCTCTCCAAGGACCAAGTGCTCTGGCAAACAGCTTGCTCACATGGTGTGTGAGACCTAAAACAGATACTGACAGAGCAGATGTGATTCCTGTTTTGCCTGACAGATCTTAAGATATGAATCCAAATCCCAAGTGTACGAAGAAAAAAAATTTAAAAAACAGCTCAGGAAGCTATCAAGGATTGATAAGAATTTCAGTAACAGTTCTACCTGTTCCGCTGTTCATTATACATTCAAAGGGTTGTTGAGCTCATACAGATAAATGCTTTTTTAGGTCACAGAATTCAGATGGAAAGACAGAGTTGGAACGTGTGTGACTTCAGTGCTTTTTATGTTCCGATATATAAAATAGTAGTAAGTAAATTTATTTGCACTGTAGGGAGTGCTGTATAAATTATACTGGGAGTCTTTGCTGCAGAAAGCTCAGCTGAAGCCTTTGCTACCGTTGTAGATATCCCTCACTAGAAGTCCTGTTACTTACTGATACACATCCCGGCTTACACATAAGCTCTTTCTGCAGGTGCAAGATCAGAGATGGAGGTGTATCTGATGCTGTATATCATTTGCATGCCCTGCTAGGTGTTTGTAGAGTATTATCGCAGAGCAGACACTGGACCGTGTGTTTTTAAGTGTAGTGTCACTGAATGCAAGTGCCTGTGTCACTATCCTGTGTTCACAACCATCCAGTAGTAAGAGAATAAGCAGTACTCATTCAAAGAGTAGTGCAAAAGATAAGAACATAGATCAAGTGAAACACGCAGGGAGAAGACCCAATGGATGGATAAGTGTTTAGTGGTACTTTTACTTAATGAGGGCAGGTAGGATTGTTACAGAGAGTTTTGAGAGGAAGATGATTAATACATTCTTGGTTGTTCAGGCTAACTTGTTTAAATACTTAAAACAGAGAAAGGACATAGTGCATGGCAGACACGGGTCTTGCATGTGAAGCTAAGTGAAAGAGAGTGACCATGATCATGCTGGCAGACGTGTAAAGTACTAGAAGTAGAAAGTGGTGGTACCAGAATACTGAAAACTTAACCGATGTTGCTAGACTTGCAGTTCCCAGAAAATGGTGAAATAGTCATGCAAGTAGATGAACATCTAATGTGCAACATTAGCTAAAGTATATAGCCAATCAAATGCAAATCTATGTTTTATTCTATCAAAATAAAACAGGTATACTTCTTTTGAAATACTCTGTCAATTTGAAGAAAGCGCAGTTCACAAATTGAGGCTTTCAGCTACCAGGCACCTTTTCCCAAAGGGTTATTGTCTGGCCAGAAATATGACAGTGCTGTGCAAAACAATTTATTGTCTGAATGGAAGGAAACGTGGGCGACAGTTGTGGTGTTCAGCCCAGTTTGTTATTTTGGAGGTTGTAGTCCCTGGCTGGTGGGAGAAAGAGACAGCATAAACTGGGGAAAAAGTGTCGACAGCATAAACTGGAAGGGAATCAATAAATAAGGAACAACAAAAACCAAGCTTGTTAGAGTTCTGCCTTTTTATTAGCAAATTAAAAGGGGTAATAATTATCCAGAAATACTGCTTAACTTCTTTGGAGCCTTCTGTATGTTAATGCCTAACATTATTATGGAATGTTATTCAATTGTCAGAAAATCAAACATTTTAACAGAAATAATAACTTGTATTTTTAATAAGCAACTCATTATGTGGTAACCTGGGAGTTCCATGAGTTAAGTGTTCTGTTACCTGCTTACCACTACGGAAAAGATGCAACATAGTTGTCACACCACTGCCAAATAGCAAAATGTAGCACTTCTATAAAATACAATTTCGACAAAAAATATTTTATGGTTCAAATTGCCCTGGGTGCAGCCGGGAAGAGAGATGTCGAAGAGAGGCAGCCCTCATCACCAAGAGCTGGCATGCAGGGCAGGTGCTTATGAATTCTCAGTGTGACGACCCCCGTAATTGCAAGAGCTTTTGGCAGAGGAAGCATATCAAAACCATCAACTTTCTGGTCACTCCTGCAGGTGGGATTCCTTTTGTCCTGACTGGAGAGTTTTTTCAGCAGTCTCAAAGGCCGGCTGCCTTCATGATAGCTGGGACAGTCAACTGGCTCTCCAACTTCGCAGTCGGACTTCTTTTCCCTTTCATTCAGGTACTCGGTGTGCTTGGTTTTTGATATTGCATTATAGAGTCGATATGGTATAACTTACATATTTGAATAGTCATTTCCAGATCATAATAAATGTCTTTTAAATGAGGTGAATTAAGTTCCTGCCCATGTTTTTGGAGCATTTCATTTCTGGTGCTCACAAATCTTATTTCCCAAATGGTTCAGTTGGAGAGAAATTCAGATTACCCTGTTTGTGCCTTCTTAAAATTGAAAATTATATGCTACTAAAAATGTCGTACTATAAAACTTTGGGCAGTAATTTTCAGTTGACACATAGAACTGCTTTTACCAAGTAGCAGTGTTTAAAATTATCTTTATGAGATAATTTATGGGAGAACTGAAAAGTATTACAAAGGTCTGACGGTTGGTCTAAGTTTGACATTTGATCTAAAATTTCCATTATAAGATAAAAGTATTTAGTCAGTTTGATTACTTGGATCGCCTTCTAGAGATAACATCAATATAAAGGCTGTCATCCTTCCAGACTCTGCTACTACTGACATTAATATCAACTAGCTTGCTCAGAGCTATGCATTTTGGAAACTAGTTTTAATAATTAGTGAAATCAATGAGTGTTTTTCACCATTTTTGTAGCTCATAGGGACTGCTATGAGCTATGGGGACTGCATAGGGACTGATATGAGCTATGGCTCATAGAGCTCATAGCTAAGGACTTCCAAGCTTAGAGGTAAGGTAAGATTTCATTTTCTACTCCTGGACAAAACCAAGGAGTTGCTTGTGCTTTAGCTGCCAGTCAGGCCTGAATTTATGCAGCTCATGGCTCTCTCTTCAATGTAACCTTTAATTTTTATCTTTACAAGTATACCACGTATGGTCCTTCCTGTTCTGTGAGTCCCCTCGATCAGTCACCTGCTGGGAACTGTTTGAAAAGGCTATGGCATAAATTTCCACAAACAAATAAATAGCAAAACTGCATTTTTTACGTGCATATTAAGGCTTTTTGAGTGTTTCAGAATGCAACTGTATGAAGTTTGGCATTGCCTTGGGGAATTTTTCATTTTTCATCATAAAAATTTCACATTATGTGGTTACAAGATTATCCGCTTAGTCTTTGTGAAGGATAATTATATTTCCACATTGCAGGGGTTTTGGTTTTCTCTTCTTAAAAAAAAAGACAAAGAAAAAAGCTTGGAGTTTGCACATAAAGATGAAAGCAGTGCCAGTTCATCAGGTTTTGTTTTTTCAGAGCTTTTTCACAAGATTACTTTTTCCTATTTTAGTCAACCTTATTCTCCAAATTAGAGTTATGAGTCACCTGTTCCTTTACAGAAAGGCAATAGCCTTTGCTTAATTCATTTTTTTAATATATTTTTAAAACAGAAAAAGATCTTTAAAATGCTTTAAAAGGTCTTTAGAATGAAGTGTTATTGACGTACCTCAACAAAACTTACCATAGGGGTAGGGGAAACAAGTATGTTAATACTAGAGTTATTCAAAAAATCAACCATGAGTTAGTTTTCCAAATGTCGTCAATTAATTAGTGTGAATATAGATTTTCTCCCCCCAGCCATCTGTAGATAAATGTAATAGAATAAAATATTGGCTTGACTCATGCATTAAAATGTATGGATGACATTGAAAAGCTAGCGTACAAATCCATTTTTGACAAATTTCAAGAAATTTAAAACATGACTGCCTTTCTAGTTCTTGTCACAGCATATCTGAATAATTTTTTAATTTTGCATATTGTGTGTTTGTGCCGAGAGTCTAAATAGAATTTAAGTGGCATTCAAAATTATATTGTATTAACAAGTGCATTTGATACTGAGTAACTACTAGGCTTTAACAGCGTAGAATTATTGAATTGTTTTATTAGTATAACATGATTCAGAATCATTCTTTCATGGCATCTTAGGCACAGAAATTACAAAATGTCTAAAGGCATTTCATACTCGGGTTTAACCCAGCTTGATCTTATAAAATGCTAAATATGGGCACTGAGTGATGCTCTGCAATATCCCTTTCCCACCATTTTCACTGAAGAATGAAAGTGTGAGGTGTTCTCAGCCAGTGAGCTCCAAAAAGACAAAAACAGCTTTGGAAAGGGAAGCAAGCCAGTAGACTGGAGATGTATGAAACACTTGATGAAGACATGGTGACCCATCCTTTCAAAGCACTTCAGTGCTCTTCCATGCAATAGAACAGAATCCTAATACCTTGGAAGCCAGATCTCTGCATTTTTATTTGCCCCAGATGGCCATTAGTTTAGGTTAGGAGCTGGTAAACGCTTTATCCTTTTGCTATCTCCTCTGACTTACATATTTCCCTTTCCCATGTGGAACATACATGGCAGAACGTGACAGTGGTCCCTAAGTGAGGTGCTGCTGGATACCCTGGAGTGGGAGCTTCACAAATTCCTCTTCAAAATGTAGCCATGGGGTGAACCATGTTCATTGAATTGAACACATCAGAGCAAAAAGTAATTTGTCCATTTTGCAGAAAATGCCTGAAGTTATAATAGTGCTTTTGTAAGCTTAATAATATGGAAATATTTTGCCTGAAATAATTACAATTCAATCAGTCTTGCATTTTGCCTTTATGCATGTACTATAAATGCATTGTAATTGGATTTGAATCTCAAATTTTATTAGCCAGCCAAAAATGAACTAGAAAGATACAAAATTTGTGTGGATTGATGAAAATCTTATTGAATGTATTCTTCAAGAAGATAAACTGTGTTCTTGATCTTGTAAAGACTTATACAAACTCTTAATTCTGTCTTTTGGCAGAACGCTAGTAAGGTACATTTATCTGCTTATGAAAGATCTGAACCTAAAATATCCAGTAGCTGTTATTCAGTTCCTTTCTGTATTTCTTTTTTTTTCTTTACGTTATTAATAGTTTCAATACGTAGAGATAAAACTGAAAGTGTTTTTCCTTGTGCATGTCTAATTATTTCACACTCCTAAAGACTGTGTAAGCCTTTATTTAAAAAAAAAAAAAAAAAAAAAAAAAAAAAAAAGGAAAAGAAAAGGTTCTGTAAATGACCCAAGTTCAAAACCAAGCAATGTAGTCTTTAGTGTAAATGGAATTGCTACAATAGACCCCACACCATCTGCCTGGGAAATATTTTTAAAGACAGATTTTTTTAAGTAAACACTTAAATCCAGATTTTAAAAAACATCTGATTTTCAGCTGCACTGAGGAGTCAGCAGAAACATGCAGGGGTCAGCAGCTCAGTAAAAGTCTATTTAATATCTGGCAAGCCCAATTTAGCACAATTGCCTTAAAAAACAAATATTGCTTTCTAACTTCTGGTTTGTGATGATTCAGACACTACAGATAATTCAGGCCAACATGAGGATTTGGCTCACATTCATAATAAATAAAATTGATTTTCACTTCTACCCTGTGTTACAGCTTTGGTATTCAAGGATAGAAATGATCCATTATTTCCTTTGTGAACAATGTCCTATGAAAAATATTTTTAAGCACTTTTTCACACAGAGGCCACCTTAGAGCATAACTGTACTTTTTGATGTGCTCATAACAAATCAGTCATTAAAAATCTCACCCTTTCATATAGGGAATAATTTTACAAAAAAAAAAAAAAAAAAAAAAAAAAAAAAAGGAGACCACACCAAGTCTTCTAAAGACCAGTATTTCTCCTGGGACTTCCAGATAATACAGTATCTTGAGATCTAAAATAGCATTTAAATCACAGATTTTTTGCATACAGATCAACCGGGCAAGTTATACTTCTCTGGCACATGAATTATGTCACTGTTGAGCTTGCATTGGTAGCATGACTTTCGTTTGAGATTGTCCATAGACAGTCAGTGTTCTTGAGAAAGGATGATAGGTGTTGTCTCTACAAATAAAATTCACTTACTCATTTTAAGAGCATATGATGACAGAAGTAGGTTTCTAGGAGATTTCCTATATGAACAGAGTAACTGATTAAAAATGTATGAGCGGCACCTTAAATTCAGAGTTTCCATCTCTGTGTGTACCTAGCGTGACTTCTATTTCTTAAGGACTCAGGTTCTGCAAATATAAGACAAATTTTCTTTGTGGCTTCCTTCTGAGTAAATGCTTCTAGCTGGAAATACCTAGAGCAAAATGAATATCAAAAAGCAAACATCAAGTGTGTGCTCCTGCTGAGTTTATGCTTGTTATGCAAACCAGTGTGTAATCAACTTTAATTTTTTTTTGCACAGAAAGCGTACTGAAAATGGACTGGTATAGTCACTGGCAACAAACCATGCCATTGTTTATTCACATCACCTTTTGGGAATAGAGACCGTATCTTTTCTCTTAAGTGATGAGTCAAAACAAAACCACACAGTTTTTAGAGCAAACATTTGAGGCAGCTGTGAATATAATCATAGAATTGTTCAGGCTAGAAGGGACCCCAAACTCCTGCTCAAAGGGTAAAGTAGTGGGATTGCACCAATTTGGGGGGGTGCTTTTTCCAGATGTGTCTTAAGAGACACTCTTAAAACCCTCCTTTTTGTACTCTCATGTTAATTTGTTTTTAAATTTAAAAGCTTCAGTAATCAAAACTGACAGTGGCTAAAATACAACCAGAGTTTGGCAATTTCTGAGAATAGTTTTCATCTCAGATTTTAGAACTGAATTCCTATTATATTCAGTATCATTCCTGACTTGGAGTAAAACTGACTAAACAAATTAGAAGAGAAATTGATTTCTACTGCTAATCAGCATATTTTATGGAGTAAATCATTACAGTGGTCCACTCTTTCTTAGTAGTAGAGAGATACTTTCTTGGTGTTAACAGGTGCATCTGTTCTAGTCTCCCTCCATGAAACTAAATTTAGGAAATTAATCACAAATAGTTTATGGAACAAGAAGCATTTTTAGATAAGGGGAAAAATGAAATCAAAATAGGATCATTTTAATTCCTGTACATCATGAATTTTGTGAACTTTATGAATGCACAAGATGAGTGCAAATATTTGTAATAATGAACAAAAAGTTTGCCTTCAAGTTCTTCCATGTTTCAGAATAAGAAGGGAGCATCCAAATACTTCTTCCTAATGCACAAATCTTCAGCTGTGACCTGGGGTATTTTTGGCATTAGTGGCAGACCCTGCCACTTGGTAGGGACCTTGGTAGCCCCTCTTCTAAGAAGCTGCCTTGATACATTCTACACAGTGACAATAATGGCCTGCAGGAACCAGTGTGAGGCAACCAGTGTGATTTTCTTTTTTTCAGTTTCTTGTTGAGATGTCATTTTTCTCATCGTGTTTTGATGAGTACACATAAGGACATTTCAGGTAGAAATAAGTTATTGTAAAGATCCTTTCATGTTAAGAGTAGAACTTACACCCCCCTCAACAGGATGAACAAAAAAACTTTCTTTCACAGAGGTATTCCTACAGACATACCTTCTTCGTGAGGAGTTTCCACTTTAAATGTCTCAGTAATCCTCTCATTGAATGATGTTTTATTACTAGAAAGCAGATCAGGACAACATTCCCAAATATGTCAGATTTTCAGTTTCAATCCTCTACTAGAATGGATAACATAAGCAGAGTAATTAGTACCATAATTTGTTTTAGCTAATTGAACATGTAGGGGGAAGAAGAATGCACGCATTTTTTATATTTACTTTTAGATTTTTTGGTGAGGGTGTACATTTTACCAAATGCTTCCAGGGATTTGAACGTACGCAAAATGTTCATCTGTGCTGTTAGATTGAAGCGTTCTTTTCAGTAATTACACTGTAGGTATTTTATGAACCCTCCAGGTTTCTTAAAAGCTTAATGCATGACATCAATTAGTCTTTGATGAGAATTCTCAAAGAGATTTTAAATGAGAAGCAAACTATTTGCATGGGGAGCAAAAGTGTGCCTTCTTATAGACAGAATGAAAGAGAATGCCTAAAGTCTCTTTATGTTCTCTGTGCTTTCTTCTTGCCAATATGCTTTTTAATCAGCACTTGCAGGCTGTTTCAAATCACACTAATTACAGCAGTGGTTATGTGGTTGCTTGTTTTTATAGATAGTAGTTTAGTGGTTTACGTTTGCTGACTGTTGTTGCAATATGTACAGTCTGTCAGTGTCATCAGTGTGATCAAGTGTGTCTTTCTTTCCTGAATATGAATGGGGTTATTTTTGTTGTTGTTGTTGTTGTTTTCTTTTTTTTTGTTGTTGTTGTTCATTTGCTTTTGTTTTGTATAGTAGATATTAGATTAATTATTTCTTAAGCTCAATTAACAGCATACTCGTTACTTTCAGTGAGAAGAATGTTAGTCCAAAGCTATTTTCTTGCATAGGACTCTTTGGTTACTAAGTATGGATATGTTACCAAAGATAGTAGAGCTGGTAGTTCTCCAGTATTAGCCCTACACAATATTAAGTGATGATGCTTTATTTTTCCCCATTTCTCTCTGCCCCAAACTAGATTGGGGTTGCCTCTGCACCTCAGTTTATTCTGAAAAGAGAATCCTAAGGTGAAAGAAAATCAGGTAGGCTTCCCTGTTCATTTGTAAGCATCGTGTACCTTTTAACAGTGTTTTTAGACTCAACTGCAGGGTGTTTAGTGGTCCACGAGCAAGTGCTTCATGATATTGTTAATGTTATTGAGGACAGAACTGCCAGATGCTTGCAAACCTGCCTAAACCTGCAAGACTGAACACAAAGTTCTGCCTGACAGATACATTCATTGGTACAGCTCTCGTGCAGCTGATGAAACCCAAAGCCCTCAGCTCTGTACAAGTGTCTGGTGGTGTTGAAGAAAATGGAGTCACCACAGTCATGGTGATCAAAGTCTCCAGGCTGCAAGTGTGCCCATTCTTGAGCAGCTTTACTGTCAGATACGAGTGCTGTCTTGCTTTTTAGTGCTTCTACAACCCTTAGCAAGCGTAATAAATCCTTCCTGATCCAATCCCATTGATTCTTTTATTGATTGCTACAGTCAGTGTGGAGCAAGCATTCAACAAGGTCCAGGCCAAGGCTCTCTGCAGTGACAGAGGAGAGGCTCTGCTGGATGGCTCTTGCAGAGAGACACTTTGATGCCCAGCTTGGCTGAAAGAGTTTTGAGACACGCACCAGACCCATGTGCAGTCCTTGCTCCATCTTCAATTCATCTTCAGTCCAGGTCTGGTGTGTCAGCTGCCTTCAGTAGCTAGAAGGATGATGATGTAGAGAAAAGACGTTTTATATTTCCTGATAACTGCATCAGGAAGTCTGCCAGGCAAACCTTTTAATCATGGGAATAGTGTAGCTGAGTAGTGCAGGAGAAATTGTGGTGTGTCTATCACAGGAGACCTATGAGTGACAGGCTGGCATCTGTCTGGGGCCAAGAGCATCTTAGTAGAGCAAATAGATGGGTGACATCTGTGTTCCTGGTTTTCAATGATTTTATTGACATTTTAAAGCCTTCAGAACAGCTAGTGTCTCTCATTAACTGCAGACACAGCATGTGGCTCACCAGGGTTTAAGTTTCTTTGTGTTAGTGTGATACATTCAATATGCACCGCAGGAAAGGCTGCAGCTGGCTGGGGTAGCAGGAGAATCCAAAGTCTAAAAAAAAAATGGCAACAGTTAGTTACTGTAACTACTCTTCTCTTTAGAAACAGCAAAGTCATAGTAGGAATGATGTAATGATGTCTTGGGCCAAATAATCTTGAGAAATGCTGAGAATTTAGACAGCAAAAATTACAAGGAGCTAGAAGTGAAAGAAAAGCAAATCTAAAAGTATTCCACCTAGAGAAAAGTTCTGAGAAAGGAGAGGATAACTTTGAATAACTGAAGAGGCAGAAGGCACTTATTTTCTTTAGTTCCAAAGGAACAAAAAGTGTTGAATTTCTTCTACATGTCAGAGTAAACTTGGTGAATTTTGCCCAAGAAAAACTTGGGCAAGAACCAAACAGCCAAGAAAACTGGAGGAATCTTTAACCTGGAGGCATTCAAGGTTATATTAGTCATCTTTCTATAAGTCATCTTTTTATGGATAATGAGAGGAAACACATCATTTCCCCTCTGGCAATACTGACTCACTAGAGGAAAAAAAAAAAAAAAAAGTCCAAAACCAAATCTGACCAGAGAAATGCATATATTCCTGCCTTCTCTATGGTACAAACTGTCGGATACAACGTACATACTTCTATGTCAGAATTCTTTAGTTTTACTTGAGTATAACTCTTAGGTACAGTCTCATCACTTCCAGTGGATTTCATGCTGCACAATAGAGTATTCAGTGATGGATTAAAATATGTATCTATTTCTGGCTTGAATTTCACTGATTTCCTTCCATCAGATACCTTAGTTGTTGCCAATTTTTGTTTATTTAAACTTTCTGTTGAACAGAACGGTCTTTTTTTTTTCTATAATTTTTAATTTTTGGCTGAAGAACTCATGTGAATATTTCAAACAGTGGAGTTTTTGTAAATCACTTGAAAACTATAATAAGTTCATCATTGCCCATGATGCTGCTTCCAGCTCTTGATTTAAAGAATAATTTTTTGAATAGAAGAATAATGAATGGCCTCCTAATATATGTAACAAATATACTTGCTTGTCCATCAACATCATGCTTCCTCGTTCTCACAGGCATGTGTATAAACACAAACTGTTTCCCAGCCAGATGAACCAAATGCAAATCTTATAAATGTGTACAAACACAATGTGACCATACTAAATTATTGCTTGCAGATATTTTTTGGCATCACATCTGCTCTGTTCTCTGCTCCATTTTATGCTGCTGGAAATAAAATTTGGGGCCTTACCTGACTTTGCTGGAACTTTGCTGCTCAGCAATCTATTTTTAAGAGCAGGTGATAGCCCAACCATGCTGCTTCAGAGGGGCTGGAGTGTGGAAGGCTGGGACACTCAGTAAATCAGAAACCAGAGTGTTTGTGTACATGGAAATTGTTGTGATGAGATGAAGCAGGCGGAGGGCACAACAAACTGCAAGAGCAGAAAAGTACAGTCTAGAAGGCTTGAAAAGCACTGGTGCAATAGAATAGGCACGTTAAGCTGTTCCTCTTCAATGAAGTCTGCAAGGCATGCTCTTGTAATCACATGCAACAGCTGGAGCTTGAATTGCATTTTAGCTAAAAAAAGATGATGTTTATTTTGTATTACATCATGTAAATACAAACTATTTGTAAGTATGAATGATTAACAATTCATTTCATGGCATGATGTGTTAGTTATTTTCATTATGTGCTAATGCGTTCTTATTTTGTATTTCAGTTTGTTCCCTTAAATTTTTATGGAGCATTTAAAGATTGCACAGTGAACTAATATTACACTGCAAAACAACTGACATAACAGATTTCTCCAGAAGTTTTCTGTTATAATAATTTTTCTCTCTGAACACAATGTTGCCCCAGCTTTGAAAGCAGTAGTCATGCTGGGGAAGTGGTTAGTGGAGGTCTTCAGATTTCTCCCCATGATTGTACTAGAACACGATGTTCATCTAAATGCCAAAGAACTGAATAGTTACTAGAATTCCTTAGCTGGACAAAAAAGGAGACTTAAATGAGGTGCATTCAGAAGTGTGAAAAAGCTCTTTTGCATCTTGCTAGGCACGTGTACAGTCCTCAAGGACTGCAGTGGGTTTTTTTCCTTCTTCTTCTGCCATAGGAGCTTGCATCATGTTAAGCAGAAGTCACAGGCATCATTCTCTTGCAGCACTTCTGCAACAAGACTGAGACAGTGATAGTAATAAACAACATGATATTTTCCAGCTCTCTGAGAGAAAAATAGCATGGTATATATCAATTTTACAAGAACTATTAAATGTCACTGTGCAGTTTGAAAGCATTTTTGCCAGTTATGGAAAAAACAGCTTGATTTTTGCAGTGTTATAAGTTACATGCATTCATGTAACCACCATCTATATTTTTGCTTCTAGTGTCCTAGTTATGTAGAGGTGTCTGACTCCTATGGCTGGGGAACCAAAACGGCTGACAGAACTGACCTCCCTCATTGAATCACAGAATCACAGAATGGGTGAGGTTGGAAGGGACCTCTAGAGATCATCTAGTCCAACCCCCCTGCTCCAGCAGGGACACCTAGAGCACGTGGCACAGGGTGGCATCCAGGCAGGTTTGGAAGATCTCCAGAGAAGGAGACTCCACAACCTCTCTGGGCAGCCTGTTCCAGGGCTCTGTCACCCTCACAGTAAAGTTCTTCCTCACGTGGAGGTGGAACTTCCTGTGTTTCAACTTACACCCGTTACCCCTCGTCCTGTCACTTGCCACCACGGAGAAGAGCCTCATACCTTTCTGGTCCACTGGCAATAGAAAATTATATATTTCTAACTATGAACAAATGGATCAATAGCTGTGGGACAGACTTTAATTATATTTGAGAAATTGATGGAACATTTTGGGGCTTTTCTTCCCCATCCCCTCACTTCTGCCTGACAGTGGTGTACTTTTTCATAGGGAGACTCAGAGAAAAAGTATTTTGACCCATAGTTCAGAAAATTAAAAAAAAAAAAAAAGAATGGTTTAAGGGCATGAATGAAGAAGCCTGTTAAAAGGATGTTATAGAAAATAGGAAATGTATTACAAAAGAATAATTTCAAATATATATTATGAAGGGCTCTGCTGTATTTGCACCTTCCCAATACCTTTCCAGTGAAGAGATCCCTGGGGTAGAGTGCTGATGTTTAGCGAACCTCTCTGCAAGGAGCGCATGGCGGTAGATGCTGGTGTGTAGATGTGTGTTTAGTATTTCAGGCCCTGCTCCCAGGTGGTGGGTGATGCTCTAACTCCTGTGTCTTGGCACAGAGGGTTATGGTTGGCCCTCTGGCAGCAGCCGTTTCCACTTGCAAGAGGCAGGTGCTGAGATGACAGCGAAGCAGACTAGCAATTATTTTTTGCATACTAGCAAAATGCACAGGCATACATATGTGTTTAGTTTCGCCCTGTCAGATCCTAATTTATTTTACCCCTTGAAAGGGTTTTTTCTGAGCTGTTACAAATCTCATTGGAGGCTCTCTTGTACTTCTCTTCCTCCGTATTTCTGGGCTCGTGATTTTCCTTGTTATTCCCTGAGCTTCATTTACCCAGCCTGATTGTGTTTGGTTTTCCCACTTCTTTCCTTAATGAGTAGTAACACCTGTTGACTTTTTCTACTATGCAATACAGGAACTTGAATAACAAAAGTATGCACAGAAGCATGCAACTTGATTCCCTCAGGCAAGGTATTTTAAGCTTTTACAAATATGTTGTAAAATGCAAAAATCAACTTTTATGAGGGAGTGAGTGTTGAAGCTGAAATTGTAATTTATCCTTTTGAAGATTCCTCTCTATGCTTTTACTTAAGAAATATATTTCTTACATTGTATTTTATCCTTCCTTCCTTCCTCATTCCGTGCCCTCTGTAGAACCAAAAATTGTGCGAAAACTCTAGAAGGATGAGGAGGGAAGGACACACAGAGAGATTCCATTCAGTTCAGCAAGTTGTGTGAATTAAAAAAAAAAAAAAAAGGAAAATCGCATGTCTGAATGCATGAATAATTTATATTGTTGCTAATCTTTTTTATAAATCATCTAACTATTGTGATCTGACCTCACCACTTCAAAGATCCATAGTTCTAATTTTTATGGAACCTTCTAACTGCAAGGAGGCATTGGCTGTGCCAAAGGCATGTGGTGCTGAAAGCTGAGAAATGAGAAGTTGGGAAGGAAGAGGGATTCACTTAGCAGATGGATATCTGCTTAGAATCCGCTGCAGGGCTGTACGCTGCTTTATCTCAGTCTTGCTGTGAAACGTGGCCGCAGGTTTGTTTTTGTCTGTTTGCTTAGATTTCCTTCACCCCCATTCAAAATGGTCGTGTCAGTGACTTCGCTACTAAGAAATCTGAAAGCAAATAAGAAAACAAAGCAAAGAGCAGCAAGTCCCCATGCAGGAATTGAGGGAGAAATACTGGACAAATCAGAGAGAATTCATAAAATGTTGCTGCTCTCTAAATGACAAATCAAGTGGAAATGAAAATAAATGGAATAAATATGCTTTTGTTTGTTTGTGGATTGCATTTCCATGAGAGCAGTGAAAGCCCACAGAGCCCTGCTGTTCAACAAGAAAGCATCAGCTTGGCATAGAATGAGAAATGCTGTTTTATTATTTCCTAGAAAGAGCCAAAAGTTCTGTTTTAAAAATGCTAATTTGTTAAACTTGCTACATCTGCTTCAGAGTTTGTTCATTTGCTTGTTCATTCTCCCATGTCTACCTTGGAATATCTGTCTTTCTCTTGTCAGTTACAACAGTTCTACTTAGTAATTAGACTTAGCTACAAAATGAATTAAACCAATGATCAACTGATCTGGTATTAAATAGCACATGATGATCTTCTACTCAGCTATTTTTATGTTTTACAGACTCTGTTATTCACAGAGTACAAGCTGTTAGCCATAAAACTGTCCTCTACTAGCAGACTTCGTAAGTGGCAAATCGTTAACAATTTTGATCAAAAAAAAAAAAAAAGATTATTGCCTATTTAATGCCAGATTTTTTTTTGTTTGCTTCAGTTTACTTCAAAAAATGGGCTTTCATGCTAATCTGTTTTGGCATTGCTCTTTCTGAAGTCTGTCTAAAATGGTTAAAATTTTAAAGAATGTTTAATTCCTATTTTAAAGAGAGAAAGGGGAAATGCCTATTCCATGTGCATTATGTGTGCAGGAGTATGAGAGTATGTTTGTAAAGTTTATGCACCTCCTCCTTCATAAATCCCAATTACGCAGGAACAAATCAGCACTGCTTGCTTGCCAAACTTGGGATCAGATGTGGGGGGAGCTGCTTATGTCATCTGGGGGGAGCTGCTTATGTCTTCAACTCTATATTTGTGGCAATTCAATGCAGGTCTTAAGGTTGTATCAGTGTAAACTGTTTATAGTGAATTGTTTCCTGTTTCCCACCTTTTTTTTCTGCAGTTACAGCCTTGATCAGCTGTAAGAGTGAAGGGAAAATGAAAAATGAATAATTC
The DNA here is from genome assembly GCF_059628265.1 of Tinamus guttatus. NCBI lineage: Eukaryota > Metazoa > Chordata > Aves > Tinamiformes > Tinamidae > Tinamus > Tinamus guttatus. The sequence continues at coordinate 7,062,492 of NW_028288586.1, forward strand.
AGTATTCAAATATACAAATATTCAAATATAGTACGTTTTAAATAACCTCTGTAGAAAGCCGATGTCAAATAGAGGGGATGAGTTTAAACTTTATGCTTAGCTTATAAAAAACTCATGCTCAAGCCCTTGCAGGTCTTGAGAGCAACAGTGTGAGCTCTGCCCGGGCAGGGATGTGTTAGGGGGCTGTCTAGGAACAGGCTGCGAGTGTCCTAGCGCTTTCCCCAGGGAATGCACCAGTAGGCACACGTACCCTTCTCGTCTTATTCTCTCTGCTGCCTTTAATGAACCTTTGGCTGCCCACAGGAAGGCTGGCCGTCCCGAGGCACTCGTGGTTGTATCTGAAACTCTTGATCGATGGGTGCTCGTGCAACAGGAAGGACCAAAGAAACCTTGGGGAAACAGCTAAGCAGCATAGACTGCTGTAGGATCCCATGTTTATGTGTGATATCTGGGAAGTAATGGAAATTGTGTATTTTCAGTGGCTTTGTTTCACAGGTAGTTAGAATCTTCGTTCAGAACTAGCTTGTTTTTGATTCTTCTCTTGTTTTCCCCTTTTCTCCTTTTGCCCTTTCCTCCAGCTGTTTGGATGTGTTCTTGGTTTTGTTTCTGTTTCTTTCACTAAGAGTTAAATTACTCTTTGGATGGTTATAGCTATTCAGTTTTTGAAGACTGATTCTTCTGTCCCATGTAATTAGTGAAGCAATGTCACAAAGTGCACAAAGTGTAACCTTTGGAGGTTACAGACACCAGGCCAAGTTATAGGTATGGACTTCATCAGCATGATAATAATAATACTATCATATTCATATTATGGATAAAAGTGTAACAATTTCACAGAACAAAGTCCCAGCTTCATTTTCCTGACAGATCTGCCTATTGGTACTGTTCTTACAGTAACTGTCTTTCAATAACTCACCCTTTTCCTGGGACATAATCTGACGTTTACTTGATATGCTGTCACATTAGATATGCAGAGGCCAATCTATTAATTGATCCATCCCAGTATCTTCCCTCTGGCACCAGCCTGTTCATAATACATCAGAAACAGATAAAACTGATTTGAACAAAAGTCTAGGCTGAGTAATATCCCAGCCATGTAAGAGCTTTTATTGACTACGGTTTCAGGTTTTTACATTTCCTTTACCTGTTTTATCTAGTAGTTCTGTTCTATATCCTTTATCAAGATGTGCAATGTAGGCAGACTTACAGATAATTTAATTCACGTGGTATTCTTCTATGGCAAATACAAGTGCAGGTGGTAATAGTTGAACTCTGAATGAGTCAGAGAATTCTAAGGATATTCATAAGTGCTGGTCTTTTTTGTGTCTCACAAATGATAACTAGTGTTAAAAAAATACTGTGACTAAACAATAGCAGGTGAGAAAAGCATGTCTGGAGATTGCCCTGGACTATTCCTGCCCAGGAGTCAGGGCTCCACCATGTTATGCAAGTAGGTCAAAATCTTGGTCTCTTTCCTGCAGGATTCATTTGTAGGTTTTATATCAAATTTTAACTTTTAGCCTATTCTCTGTAGAGCTTAATTGAGGGCTTCTTTGAGAGAGATCTGCAAAAAAAGAAAGAAAGTTTGTTGCCAATAAAAGTAAATATACTATGTAAAATATATGCAAATAAACTATGTACTCATAAAGTTATTCAAAGAAGGCAATAAGCACTCATTAACATAACACATAGCAAGGAAATAAGCAGGAGTAAGAGAAGTAGTGGGAAGTTGTAGCTGTACCAAGAGGTGTAGATAAGTTCTGGCATTTGGCTGTCAGGCCCACTCACAAAAGGCATTAATGGTTCTTCATTATCATGGAGAAGATTCAGCTCAATGACAAATCGAAAGGGAAAGTAACATGTCAGGTGCATGATTCCAAATTGGAGCCCTGCCATTTGACTGAGAAACAATTTCAAATATAGAGAACCCAGATGCAATTTTTGAATGTGGCAGGATGATTTATGAGACGCGTTAAAGCTATCTCTTTTCCTGTTTACTAAATCTCTTTGCTTCTGCCTCTGGATAATATGCATTTCCTTCCCAGAATATTTTTCCTACTTGTCACTCATGCTCTTTGGCTTGTGATTATCAGGTTGTTCAGGAGTTTGGGCTGCTAGAGTTTAACAAAACAGGTGTTGGCGATTTCAAGAATCCATAGTCAATATTTCAGAGCATACATTTCCAGTTTTTCCTATTACAGAATGAATCAAAAATCTGAACTAACGAGTTATCTATGGAAAACACTGTGACTATACAGATTATCAATCAGCCATAATATTAAAAAGTGACTGCAGAAAAGTTTTTTTTTTTCTTTTTCCATAAAAGCAATCATGTTCTTCTATACCAGCCATGAGGAAATATTAAGCAAGTGAAACACAAAAATATTCCTAGGAGTTATTCTGCCCCCAAAATAGATAGCTGAACCAGCTCACATTTAGACCTGGGAACAAACGAGAATGCGAATATGCTCTTCAAGTTGTGGAAAGTCAGGTTGCATCATCATTTGCCACTGCCTTAATTGTTTCAGATACATACTTTTAATGGAAATCATAAATACTCACATACAGAAAGCTATTTCTCCCAGAGACTGACAGAAAGAGTAAGTTTTAAGAGTTTTTAACTAGGAGCTGAAGGGTGTCACACAGAGATCTGGGGTTTGCTTCATTGCCGCGTGGTGGATGAGCCAGGCAGGTCTGTGGGATGGGGCCAAGGCTGGTGTCTCCATTGAAGTACTCGGTAAAGCAGTTTCAATGCTTCAGGTTCACAGCGCTCACTCACTCTTCTCCAGATTTAGCTTCCTCTGTCTTGAGTGATTTGCCCTAGTATAACCTGTCTTAGGACACCTGAGATTGCATGTAAGATGTGTCCACTTTTCCACGTATTCCATTTTCTTCAGCAAGACCTTCAGCTTTCAGCATGGAAAGGTGCCTGCTGTATCCAACTGGAGATACTAATTCCTATTCAGTTTAGCCTCCTCAATAAGAACAAGTCAAAAGCATGTTCTCTGGATATGTGTTTCAAGGACATAGGCATAGATTGAGGCAACAAGCAGAGAAGAAGAGAGGTGTTCAAAACCTCTTATAGGGAGGCTGGTCCCTGTGTCCCTAATGAAAGCTTGGCAGTTCTTTGCTGGAACCAAGATACAACATCTCTTCTCAGTTCAACAAAGCATAGATGGCAATAAAGTAATTATCAAATATTTTTTCAAAATTTTGTTATTAAAATGTTACTGAATGCTTTTAAATGAGCTAATAATCACCAGGAAAGAAGTACTTATGTTTTCATGAAGTGCAACTCTTTCAAGTTGGCTGGAGCATTTATAACAAATTTCTAAATTAATGTCTTTCCCGTCTCTCTTCTGTTTTTACAGCTCAGTAAAATCAGAAACATTCAAATATGGCCTGTATTTTGTTTTCAGTTGTTTTTTATGCTTGTCTTTAGCATAAACGAAGTATATTTTATAGTTTTGTTTCTGCTGTAAGCCCTTGTAAACTTAGAAATGATTCAGATTTTTGGCATTTTTTTTCCTTGTTTATTGTTTAATCTGTAAATCACAGAGCTTGTAACTAGTGTGATGCAGTTGCCTCTGGCTATGACAGTTTTCTCATTTGTTAAAGACAGGTGCACAATATTACCAGACTGCCACGTTTTTGTCCCTAGATTTTGAGAGCTACTTCTCAGAATATTTCAGTAAAAAAAAGTCTGCCTCGTTTCCAGAAATACCAAACAGCTGCAAGAGGCGGTTAAGTCTTGTGCGTTGAAGACACCATGGTCCTTCCACCTGCTCTTTTCACTCCTGCAGTTGGGACCTGCAGTCTGAAGCCTCCCAGCATCATCCAGACTGTGGATCTGTGCTCCCCTGCCAGGAGCTTGGTCTGCACAGCTGGGCCACAGAGGCTGCTGGAAGAACCAAGGATTTGTGCGTTTTTATGTCCTTCTTAGACACTCCAAGCTTGCAGTCATTGACAGCACTTACTGTACTTATTTAAAAATTGCTCCATAACACTCTTTTTTCTTTCAAGCAGCTCTTGATGTTTCCTTTTTTTCTGACTTTTGTCCTTTGTTTTCTATTCACAGAGTGGTTTACAGACCTACTGCTTCCTGGTGTTCGCTGCCATCTGCTTGGCAGGAGCCACCTACCTCTTCTTCGTCCTGCCTGAAACCAAAAACAAGACATTTAATGAGATCAGCCAGGCATTTGCCAAAAGGAATAAAGTATCTTTAGAAATGCAAGAAATGAACCACTATCCAGAAGAAAGGAAATCAAGTGCAGAACAGGAATCAAACTTCACTTCTGCTGTGGACAAAGTGGAGACCAAGACCGGAATTGTATAAAATGTGAATGTGCTTTGGGGAGGGGGAGAGAAGCATATTCCTCTAATTCAGTATGTTTATGGCAGTGCACAACTTATATTTTTAACATTACAGCGTAAGCTGTTTCCTCCTTGAGCATGCTGTATGTTTAAAGTGAGTGTGAGTGAATTTGCTAGCAGCTAGGGCGATGCTAGAGGAAACGCGAGGCTGGAACAGCAGCAGCCAATTAATTAAATTGGAGCCCGAGTTTTTTGGGGTACCTGAAAGGCAGATGCTGCAGTCAGTGAGGTGGGAATCTGGACTCAGGGAAGGGAATGGGAGGTAAACTGCAACGTCAGTGCAGCAATGATTGGATGTGTGTGTGGTTGTCAAGGAGGAGGCAGCAGGAACCAGGGATGCCAAAAATCAATTCAAACAAACCTGAAATGATGTCAGCTTGCATTTTTCCATGTTTCCCAATAGTAATTTGAGTTGCACATGAAATTAGAGGACTTGAAGGACCACTTGTGGCACTCCCCTGCCCCCCATTCTTTTTCCAGCTCTTCTGACATTTTTGTTGCTTTTTTTTGTTGCCCAGCTTCTTATAAATGGAAGATCCCAAATCCCAAATGTTTTCCTCATCTGGCTCTTAAGTAGGCTGGCCTGGATTGATGAGACTGCATTTCTTGCTTATTTTTGTAAGACTAGTTATAGAAGCCTTGATGTGAAAGGAAAACTAAACTTCATGGTGAAGTGCAAGAACTGTAATAATAGGGAACAGAGTGCAGCATTCAAAAAAAAAAAAATCAAACACCAAATTTCCCAGCCTGTAACAGCAGCTAAAACATTTCTGGGGGAGAGGGAAGGGAGAAAGTGGGTTTTTTACCTTTTTTTTCAAGCTCTTCTTGAAACAAGACCTATGAGCCAAAATTTCCCTGTAACCCAATGAAATGCCATTTCTTAACAAAAAGACCTTCAAATTAATTTGAAGATCTTAATCTTCAATTAAGATCCTAACATTTATTTAAGCACTTATTTTCCTTCGGGCATTAGATTCTGAAGCACTGTGTCTAATTTATTTTTCTTAGTTTCTAAGCTACTTAATGTATTGGAAAACTTTTTTCAGAATCTGCTTAATTTCATGGTAGAAAGATATAGACTCTCTGGGGTTGTGTGAACTGTCTGGGGTTACATGATCCATTTTCTTCCACTTCTTTAGGCAGATCATCTTTCTAGTTTGTAATGGCAATAGTATTTCTCGACCCTTTTAAGTACCTGGATGCTGAGAAGGTCAGCATCCTTTAGGTACTTTTAAATTAAATAGCTATTATTTTAAATGAAAAGTCAGTAGTCTTGGGGCTGGTCTCTGTTAGGAGCAAGGTCTAATAAGCAAGTGCAGCATTTGTGGAGAGCCAACTGCTTCCACAAGGCATATCTACTAATGCAGAAAACCATAGATTTGGGGTGTTCTGAATATGTGTATATAGAAATATATATGTACACATATATACACCCCTATATATGTGTGTGTGTGTGTGTTTGTACATATGTGTGTGTGTGTGTGTGTGTATGCATGTAGTGGAGAACAACTTTCCAATGCTTCTTTTTTCAGATTTTCCTGTATTTAAGATGTTTATTGTTTTGTTTTACATTGTAAGTTAAAATCAGAGAACCTAATGTTCATCTGTTACTGCTGAATGATGTGTACAGTATACTGTGATTTATTTATTTGTGGCATATTTACTGCACACATTGTAAACTGACAATGTAGATAATCTAATAGGGCAATTCTACTATTGGATAATAGCAGAAAAGTGGTCTGATCTTGTAAACCAGGAATTATGCTCTTTTACTGGGATAGAGGCACAGTACTAAGAAAATGACTAAAGATATGAATAAGAGAATTAAGAATGAGGAATCAGATTTATAATATTGGTGCTATTAAGAAATTGAGTGAATCAGAATTATTCCAACTGTTGATCATATTTAGAAGCTAATCAAATACTACAGAGAAAAAGGAAGCAATGTCTTCTAGTAACCACTTGCAGAACTACACAGCAAAGGGAATGTCCTCTTTCAGTAACTTTAGTTGCCTATTCCAGGTACCCTTTGGGATTTTGAGAGGCTTGCCAAGTGGGGGTCTGTGTGAAAATCTGCTTGAATGCCACCCCTTCACTCAGTTTTAGGAAAGAAGGCTTTCCCTTCTGCCTTTAAGACATTTATGATTGGGCAAAACCTCCTCATTCCAAGCGAGAAGCATCTTACTTTGCATTTGGTGTCACTAATGGGATGTGATATGACCCCACATGAGGCAAGGGGCAGGGCTGGAATCAGTTGTGATCACTACAATTAGTATGATTTAATACTTAGTGCTGTTCTTCAGTGCATGTTATAGGCATGAGTTATTGGCAATCTTGCCACTGGATAACTTTGCTAACAGCCTCATATGGCAGTCATATTGAATCTTACAAACAACATGAAATCATCTTATAGTTATTCAAACAGTTGCATTTGGAGGCCAGATCTGAAGAGGTTAATACAGGGGCGGTTCAGCAGGTCCTCCCATCACAGCCGGGGCAGTCTGGACCGGGGGCTCTGCGTTGTTCTTTTCGGCAGCCCTGTCTGCCCAGCTCCTGCCAGACCCGACACAGGCACACGCCACATCCTCCCTTTCCGAGCTGCTACGGGAGAGCCGCTGCAGGCCGAGCCCACCTGGGAAACTGTCACCTGCCTCTGCTGCCGTTTGCTCGACTGTGCGGTACAGAAGAAAAATAATTCCAGACTCCGAATGTGCATCTGCGTAGGTGCTTTGCTCACTGTCTGAGGAAGGTGCTACAGACTCTTCTGCCTTGGGTTTTGTGAGTTTCTGAGGAAATTTCAGATGGGCAGGAATTGTACAACTTTCTCATCTCTGATCCTAAAGAGTTTTGTGTTCTTAAGTTTGTCCAGCAACATGGTTTTTTTTTTTTTTTGGTTGTTTCTTTTTTCATTTCTTTTTTTCCCCATTGTTATGTTGCTATATCTTCTCCAACAATGAGAGGACAAAATGGAAAATATGAAGCATTTATTATTTGCTTTCCTTGTTGAATGTATCAGGTTGTCTGCAGCCTCTGCCCTTGAAAGTGGGAATACTTTCCGTGGTACCACATTCGGTTTTCCTCTCTGTGACCGAGAACGAGACCTGACTTGACTGGGTTTCTTTGTACATGAGTACCACAAGTGGGTAACGTGTTTGATTAGTTATGACCACGCACAGTGATTACAAAATAAAACTTTAAAAATAAATTTAAAAGGTGTAGAATCTGTTCTGTATAAATATGGATCTACACCGCTGTCCAAGTTTCACTGAACATTTTCCTGTTTTGTTTTGTTTTTGTATGGCCTTCTACAAACCCTAAATCATTTCAAACTTCGTAGCAAGCTGTCTGGCTGCTTAGGAGTTCTTGGGAAGAAAATCTTTTCTGAACCTCTATATTTGGTGAAGCATTAGTTCAATTATGCTCCTCAACTCAGATTCCACCCTTCTTTCTTTCTTTCTTATATTGCATTTTAGGAATAAAAATCTAGATGCCAGTGCAAGGTAAATGATTAAAAATAGCTAGTAGCAGCAATAAAGTAGTAATAAGTGTGCATGGGAACTGTTGAATCTGGTTTGTAGAAAGTTGCCATTTGCTACTTTCGTGTTGCTAAAACTTTTCTTTCTGATGCTTCTTTCTGATGCATTCAGTCAAATGAATATTTTTGCCTCAAAGATATGCAAAGCCTGAGATGTGAAACATATATATAAAAAATTGAATTTCATACTTCACATCCTGAAGCCAATTTTCATTCCAAAAGGTTCTGTTTTTAGTGGTAGTCAATGCAAGTGGGACATGTGGGACAATTTTCATTTTTAAAGTGAAAAAAAAAGCATAAAAAAGTAATCTCTTTGAAATTTCTTTTGTTTCCTTTATTTGATTATTTTTATGTGCTTTTCCTTACAGAAGTTGTCATAAAAAGCTATTACAGCTCCCATCACCTTGCATAGCAGAAAAAACAAATCTGAATAAAACATTCTTGTGAGATGCTTGCCACCTTTTTTTGTCAGCCTGGCTCCTAGAAACAGGCTTTGGATACAATCTAAAAATTCAGACTATATCGATCCAAACTATGAAGTAGGTTTGCTAAGGAAAGTATTGAAAAGGCTCAGTCTGGGTCCATGCTTAATTCTCTCTGCAGAAGATGGTGTGTCTAAGTGAACCCTGTGCAGGCCCAAGCACTCAAGCCGCCTTCCCAAGAGGCAGGTTTCATGGCAAAGACTTAGAGCTTGGACTCGACCAGGTTCTCACAGCTCACTAAGCAATCATACACAACCCGAGCAACCACAGGCCTCCTCCACCCGAGCTCAGCTCTGTTACCTCACTTTGCCATCATCTGAGAGCAGCAAAGGATGTAGATGGCCATGAATTTATGACTTACGACCATCATGAGTTATGAGTTATGACTCAGCTCCTTCTTGAGATGTTTCTGTGAAACCTGTGCTCCAGTCAAACTCCTTTCAAAAGTGGCTTTCTCTTTTTAAAAAGAATAGAAAAGAAAGCATCCAGGAGTCTCTTATCCAGTGCTTATTGCAATCAACAGAAGTCTCCTCCAGTGGCTTCAACTGCATTAGGTAAAAACCCAAGGAAAAAAAAATTGTGTAACAATGTTTGCATACAGATAGCTTAAGTCCCTGCATCTTTTACCAACTGAAGTGGGAAGTCTTCTTTGGAGATAGGCAGGAAGAACAAAATCTGTGGATTGTGAGCTCTCTCAATATCATCTGCTGAGCTCTGAAGAGTTTATTCTGTTTTCTAGTCTGAGTTTCTCTAAAGTACATTGATTAGTACAGATGCTTGGCTGCAAACATAGCCCAAGCGCAGCATTGTACACAGGAAAGACTGTTCTTGGTTTGGGAAGCCCTACACATTTTTGCCTTCTTAGATGGTAAACTTGGCTTGCTTTCTCCACCTAGGAGAAAGAAATAATAATTCAGATGGCGCAAAAGAACTGATCTGATGTTTTTATTCTGTATTTGTGTTGGGTTTTTTTCCCCTTTGTCTCTCTGTCTCTATTTTTTTTAAGTGGGAGTAGAAGGGAAAATTGCAAAGCATGAGATTGAGTCTGAGATAATTCCCAGAGGTAAAAAGCAGAGGATAACTCTGCCAGGCCTCCGAAACAAAGTAATTAAGAGTGTGCTCTTGTAAGACTAAGGAATAATTTGTCTGCTGCTATGGAAGTTGCAACACAGATACATTTTTTTATTATTATTATTTTCTCTTGTTTACCTCAGTTCACAAGTAAGCCAAGCTAAATGCTATCCTGACCTCTTGAAATGTATTCCATCTTTTGTTTCAAATTCATTCTACCCAATTATATAAGTATTTTTTATACTTCAGAATTGAAATTGGGAAATTAAGTTACCTAAGAGGAAAGGCACACAAACCAAAATTATAAAAGTGATAAATACAAATTTCCATAGAGATTGTCATTTGCAAAGATGAGTTCAGAGAAGAATTTTTCTCTAAAATTCACTTTTGATATATTTTCTTTCCCGATGAATCAGACTCCGCAAACGACATATATGTATGTGTGTATATATATATATATTACACTCTCTTTCTCCTTTTACATTATCTCATGGTAAGAGTTTTGGGTGTTTTAATTCTCGTACTTGAAAAGAAAAAAAAAAGGAAAGAAGGGAGGGAGGGAGGGAGGGATTAAGAGAGGGATAGGAAAGAAAGGAAAGGAAGGAAGGAAGAACATTTGGATCTTATGCCAAGTTGCCAACTAGGTGTCTATGGTGCTGCAGTGTCTACACTAACAAGCTTAGCTATGAGGGTTGCATTCCTGTATTATTATTATATATATAGCACTATAATTTACTTTTTTCAAAGGAAAAAAAATTTAGGTCCGAATTCCAGGGACCTATATGTTGTAAACAAATGTGGGACAAATGTCAGTATAAGAAATTATATGCTGCTTTAGTGCAAAACCCTAATAAACCAAGTTTGGGCAATTAATAGTCTGCACTGGCTACTAGAAGGCCTTATCTTTTTAATTGGATAACAGGGAAGAAGAAGTTTTCAGATTTTTGTTGCAAGAAACAGGAATCAGTTTGACCCAAACCTAGAAGAAATATTTCTCATAATAGCTCCGTTTTTGAACATTGATGCTAAAATAATTACAAAGGTGTAATAAGAAAAGCATTTTCCTCTTCTCATATATGCTTCAGAGAGGAATTTATGAATAGGAAAGTGATCCTTCCTGGTAACTTTGGGGTTTTCTTTTGAGATATCAAAAGATGCATTCAAACTTTTTATCCAAGCAGAGTACAACCTTCGGATTTCCCTACAAGTATCTCAAGGAGCAGGACATATTAGTTTAGTGTTTAGCCTGAGGTAAGCCAAATATCTGGTGAAATCTGGGTTTGAAAGATCAAGTGCATAGCTGAGACAAATGATCTAAGCGGCTTAGGCCCTGCAGCGGATGATTTAATTAGCAGGAAACTTTTAGGAAGGAGACTCAGGTATCACCCTGTGCTAATGACGAACCTGCTGCTTAGGCCACAAAGGCCAAATCACTAATACTAATGTAGCATGTTAAATTCATGCTAAGCAGACACAAAGGGCTGGGCATCGTCTCTGAAAAGGGACAAAGGAGAAAGTAGGGGAGAACAATTATCTGAAGATTTCTAACAGCAAGGGAGAGTTAAAAAAAAAAAAAAAAAGAGTACGAAGAAACATGGCAGGGGAAAACAAACCAGAATGCAGGACAGATGGATGCTTGTTTTTACAGTACGTGATTCAGGTCTTATTCAATGAGCAATCAAAATAAATTTAAAACTAATAGCAAAAATTCATTGGCACAAATTGGAATTAACGAATTTTTATAGGATTAGATGTTTAAATTTATGATGAGTCACATTTAAATTAGGCAAGAGAAATAAATAAGAGAAAGGCTACAAGTAACATAATTTCTCTGAGGAGCTGAGCAGACTGTAATTGGCCATTCCATCATTCTTTCACCTTCTTCTAAGGTGTACAGATAATTATCGGACAGGATTTTGTTCTATGTGAGCTCTGTGCTCAGATACGCTGTCTTTTTTACAAGTTGCAATGAACCACAAGCTGACCTAGAATTCTGTGGAAGCAAAGAAATCCCAGCACTATTAAAAAAAAAAGAGTCATTCTCACAATTAATGTATCCAAAAAAAAAAAAAGTTTTCCTTACAAGGGAGCTTTTCAAATCTAAATTGGAAATGATGCATAGTGATTATCACCACAAAGCTGTGTACTGTTTTTTTTTTTGTTCTGTTTTAAGAGAATTCCTACATTTTAATGACCCCATTTTGCAAAGCTATTAAATGATACAAGTTTCAGCCTATTTTCATTGTTCATAGCCTTGTCTCATAAGTATTATAAATGAGTGTTAATAAGTTAGGGGAAAAAAAAGCTAACTCTACAGTTATAGTAGGAGGAGACTCAGCATATCTGACAAGTTTGTGTGGTTTCTGTGAACGGGGACAGCTGATTTGGCTTATTGAAAATTTAAGGACTTTTTATTAGGTTCTTTTAAAAAGAACTAAGTGTTGCCAAGTGGGGTCAGCTTTGCAATGAAAAATAATGGAGTTTTGCAACAGAATCCAAATAAAGTGGGTGATGCTGCCACGCAGAGCGTAGGTGGTGATGAAGAGATGATCACTTTGGAATGCAAAATCTCTCACACTTCTAAGACGATTTTTTTTTAAGATTTTTCTTTTTTAATTTAGAAGCAACAGAAGATTGTAACACATCATAGATGCTGGCTTTCACTGTCACTAAGCTACTCAGGGCTACTTTTAAAATATGAGTTTTGAAAGTAAAGCCTTTTTTTTCTTTCAAATTAAATTACTTTCTCATGTACACAATATTTGACTATGGGCTGCTTTTTAATACCACTTTGAATCAGTTATACCATACACACATTCAAAAGACCACCAGTAATAAGTTCATTCCAGCCCCGGATGATGGCAGCTGGAAGACTTTCTTTAAGTTGTTTCTGTTTCATGATTCATGATTAAAAAAAAAAAAAGAAAGAAAGAAAGAAGATACTGCCAGTAGCCCCATATGAAATAGATGCAGTGCTGGACTTCCAGGCTATAGTTCCTGGAGTTCCCGGTTTTAATATTAAGTATTGTAGATGTGAACTGAAATAACTGGGGAAATAAATGTGGGCATTAATCCTGAAGAAGGCTAGCTGGCATTTGACCCTTTGCTCCCATTGCAGGTCAGGGTTTCACTCAGAAGCTTTATGCAACACTGAATATTCACATAAATGTTCCCAGCAGTGTCAAAATGATTGATTACCAATGTAAATAAGCACTGGTCAGAAGGTGAAAAGTTTTCAGGATTCCGATCAACAGATTTGTCCTCTTCAGCAAACAGCCAATACAGCAGATATCACCACCAGCCCCTATTTTGAGGTCTTCTAAATTTAATATGCAGCTAATCACAATACTATTGATACCCAAGAGTGACATTAAAACCAGAACTACAATTTACTTTGTATTTTGAGATATGACTCTACAGGAATTAGTAGAATTAATGGATTTGCCTAGGGCAGTTATCTGTAATATTTTGCCTGACCTACATACCCAACTGGATGCTCGCTGTGCCCTCCTTACAACTGACTGGGTTGCATGAGCTGCTCCATGTTGTCATGATGCTGCTTCATCGCTACTCATTCATTATCTCCAGCCTAACAGAAGAACCAAACATTTAGTTCAGTCCTTTAACGCCTACTTGAAGTTAGGTAAAACTTTGCAGCTTACAGTGGTGATGATACATGATAAATGCTTCATCGGCTCCATGGCTTTTGAATTTCATATCAATGAACTTCAAGAGTTGCTTCGTTCTCACACTCATCATGGATAGAGCAGCTCAGCACTCAGCTGCACAGACCCCACACCATCACAGACAGAAACAGGACTGTGATGGGAATGGGAGAAACAGAAATAGCACTACTCACTTGCCCATCTCTGGCCCACTAGCTGCCCTGTGAGCTCGAGTGTAGCCTCAATACCTATAAAACCAAGCAACTTCGCAGCTAGCACGAACAGCCACAAACCTTTCTACCACCGGGAGAAATTACTGCTTGAAAAGACATGATGTGTAATGGTCAAAAGTTTACTTAGCTTCAGGTGTGATAGTGCATTGACAACCACTCTGCTATTGTGCAATGCTAGCTAGACTTTGCTTTTATTTAGTGAAGCAAGTACAGTTCTGCCACCATAGTGACTAATAGCTCTGCAGCGTCAGATGTATTGCACTGTGAAAACTGTAACACTGACTTATATTTTGGGCAGTTTTTCCTTATATGTATTCAGTTCAGCATGATGAATGTTCATCAGTTTTAAAAGCCTTTCATAGTTATGATGGTGGTCAGGAATGCAAGATTGTTTTTAATAGTTATTTTAGAATAACTGCTGTTCTCAGATGTTGCTTCTACAATATGTTCAAGCAATAGATCTGCACAAAGGACTGTACCTGCCAGATTTGCAGAGAGGCTTGCTCCAGAGTTAACAGTGCAGCAATGTGATTAGTCTGCCAGACAATTTACAAGGGCAGAGATCCCTGTGTGCAGAACAGAGCATGCACACAAAAATGGTCTGACAGGCTAATAAATGCGTGCAGTTGCCAGAGCCAATCAGGCAATCATGGAAACTGTACGAAAACCAGGGGCATAATTGAATATGTATTATCAAGTACACTGTTCTTTATATATACACACACACACATATATATAGGTTGCAAAGAAAGGCAATCTGTACTCAGATTGTAGTAACCCATAAAATATAGTAATCTTCATCTCCTGGCACATGTTTGATTAAATGTAGCTTTATTAAACTGAACAAACTCATTTGCTTTTCTAGATCAGCCCTTAGATTTTTTAATTTAAACTATTTATATATCTGTGGAGAGTTGAGTGATTTTCTTTCCTTAGTTAGAAAGGCAATGTTATATAACTGGTCACTGAAATAGTTATATTCCTTGAACTGTAAATGCAACAGCACACAACAGGCAAAGAGGATTCTAGTTCCCTGTTGATTTTGATTTTTCCACATTCGTTCCCAGTTATTGATGCAAAGGGTTTTGTAATAACTATCATCATGCTTACTCAATGTCCATGTCCTTCCATGCTGTTAAAAATTAGGGCCAAATAGCAATAAGCTTCAAAACATAGCTCTTGTTGAGTTTAGAGAAACTCAAAAACATTGCAAATGAGTCCTCATGAGCTATTTTCAATGCGATCCTATATAAAACATAATCAGAAATCCTCACACAGCTTAACTAGCAGCCCTGAATAAGCACAAATTTATATGTTCTCGTTAATGCTGAAATAGTGACACTCTTCTGTATTGCTCCATTTATACTGGCAATAGAAAGAGAGCCATATCAATCTAGTAAGGCCCATATCTTTACATATACTCAAAAACGATGTTCATTCATAGGAAAAAAAAATATATGATGAAGGCAAGAACATAGGTCCAGTCTGTTGCTCCCAAGATGTAAGGACATGTAGCACCCTGCGCTGCAGGGGCATTTTGGAGACACCGTGACACCACTATGCATATAGAGGGAGAAGTTATATATTCTTAGTTAGGTCTGTTTTGAGAAGACACCAATGTATTGAGAACATACCCTTCTTTAGTTGCAGCGTCTTACGTTAAGCAAGGTTTCCATGGTGCCTTCTTTCTTCATCAGAAGCACAAGGAGAGATTTGCAATAGTAACTAGTACGCTGTTTTGGATCTCATCCGTTGGCTTAGGCATCATTGATACAGACAGTATATTTTGGTTTCACATGTTCTTTACGAGACTCGCAAGTTTCACATTTTTCAATCAGCCTGTAGGCCCACAGCATGTGTAAATCGCTCCTCAGGATCCATAATGAGATGCCATTCAATCTGACTGGTAAAAGTTAAAGCAAATCACATACCCCAAAAATATATTTTAAAAACATGGTTTTGTGATGGTGGCAGACATCAGTCTCGGAGGAAGGAATGAAAGAACTGGGATTCAAAGGGGAAAATATTTTAGAAAGAAAAACATTAAGGAGGCCCAGATACATAAAATATTGCTGCACAAAGGAAATTAACTATTGCTTCTGTCCATGGTGGATAGAACAAGAGCCAGCAATTTCAAAATCTTTATAGCACTAAATACTGGAATACGCTGGGGAAAGTTCCTCTCTGGTTTAGTCTAAGGAATAATGTGTACACAGGTGGTTTAGATAGAGCTAATCCTTCTTCGATACAGCCCTAGAAGGCTGCTGTGAAGCTCCTTCAAGTCCATGGCCTATGACTACCTTGTGCGACACTGCCCAGGCCTCGCAGGCCTCGACTTCTGGAGCACATTGCTGGCAGGAAGTTAAAAGGCAGCATAAAGCTGACAGCATCGCACCACAAAAACCAGAGGGCACATAGCAAGCCATGGATGCAAAAACCATCTCCCTTGCTCCTTTGTAGTGTCCCTGAATCCCCACGGCCCCAGTGAGGAGAGAGCAGACAACAGGGAGCTCGGGAGCCATGGATCGGACACATCTGCTTCGTGCTCCCTGTGGGATCACCTGTGTTCTGCTGCTTGAACCTCCCATCACTTTCTCCTCTTTCACGCTATCATCAAGGCCTCTCAGTGTAATTTCGCTGACTGACAGGACGCAACAGATAATTGTTGAGTTTTTTGCATGACTTCACATGGAAAAATCCTCTCTCCTGCTAATTTACAGGAGCAAGCTGCAGCAGTGATCATTTTTTTTTCACTTGTTCAGAGCTTATTTAACCTTGATATTTATTTTAAAGTTCAGCAGGGAAAAAGTTAGTCATAGCCACACCAATTCTTCCAGCATTACTTCCAGGTAGCTCTGCCTCCAGTGTGGCTAACCGCTGGACTGCAACACTCTTTCCATAGACACCAGCTTCCCCTCTGGACTGTGAGGAGGAGAAATTGTTGGAAATTACAGAAAACAAGAAAACATGTTAATCTGAGGTTTAAAATGCTGAACATATCAATCTGGACAGTCTAATTACATCTGAGACTTTACAGCATTTTAAAGACACATTTCAACTGCATCATATTTTAAAGCCAGGTGACGAAAAAGTTTCCGCTGAATGATTTTATTCTCTTGGCTCAACAGCAGTTTTTGTTGATATTCTCTAGTGGGACAGCACAATCCATGTCCCATGGGCTGCACCATCGGGTACCGCAGGTGAGCTCTCCTTTTATATGGTAGTGGCAATATGGTAAAGGAGGGTGTGAACTCCATCATCAACCACCCACCACAAATTTTCAAAGCATCTTGCTGCCTGCTGGCAATTTGATAGGCACAAGTTTAAGTTTCTGAAATGATTCATGATAATATAGACTTAAGCAACAAATATCATGCTGAAAATAGAGAAAATCTGGACTCTCTTCAATATATGTCACATCTGCTCCATGATAAGAATATGCTGCATAGTTGCTGCAAAGTTGCTTTCATTAGCAAAGGTAGTTGGAAGAGCTCTCCATCTACTTCCAATAGTTACATAATGCTTCACTGTAAATATTTATACTTTAGAAGAAAGATACCCTATAAAGCACATTTTAAAGATCACCCTCAAGAGCATATTTCTATCAACTTTCTAATATTTAGAATGCATGTATCAGGGTGACCTGTGGCACATGAAATGCATGACACCCTCTGAACAGCTCAGCTAATGAAGATAAACAATTAAGTTTTTGACGCATTTAATCGTTACTTCTGGTCGGGGCTGGTACCCACTTCAGTGCAGGATACCCTGGGCATGGAAGGGGCCTTCTCTCTCTGTGCTGTCATCATTTCCCATTATTACCATTATAAAGGGCAGCTTGCAGCATAGATCTGTCCAGCTCATGGTTCATTGCCCACACCTCACTCCCAGCCATTTAAAATCTCTCCCTCATCCTCAAGCTAAGCCACAACCTCAATAAGACTCCAAGACTAGTGAATACTCCCAATTCCTGGCAGGTGAGGAAACATCTCAGGCAGCTCCTCTTGAGGGTCTTCAGTTTGGATTTTCCTACAGCCAGCTGGCTCACACATCAAACTCATTCTCCACATCAGCTGCATGAGCCTGGGGTGGCTGCTGTCATCTCCTGCTTCTCAAACATTGCCAGGGCTCCTCTTCTTGTAGTACATGGTTTATAGCTGTAGCCTGGACCGTTTAAAAGCGTGTACAGTGTCACTTGGGTCAGGAGAGCTAGTGACTCCTGCCGCAGAGAATTTAACTGAGGTTTAAGTGTCGGTAGCAGTGCTCATGGCTGGGTGCAGAGGAGACATCGCTGTGCCTGGCACCCAAGCTCCTGGCTGACCTAGTAGCACCTACAGTGCAGCACTAGCAACACCAGCACCTTACGCGTGGTCCTACCAGCCAGCAAAATTATTTTGCCCCTAGGACTCTCCCTCACATATGAAAGGATGGTGAAAAAGCCCTCATGCCCATATTCACCAAGTTGCTGCTGAATATTTAATCTTCACTCTGACAGCACTTTGCTGTCTGCTACAATGTCTGAATGATCCCTAAAATTAGGGACAGACCCTGAATCATATTATGTATAATAAAAAATATATACCTTTTTTTTTACATTATTATATGGAATCTAAAGTTTTCTTCTAGTTCTCCAGTTCCCCAGTGCCTCTGTCATGCTGGGCACACAATTACTGTGCTCATTTTGCTGCTCACAGATTAGCACAAGTATTTTGCAGTGCTTATTTTCTTGTTTTGTTTTGTGTTTTTTCCCCTTTTTCATATAGTAGTAAAGAAGAGTTTTTTCAAGGGAGCCTGAAATTCATTTGAGCAATAAAAGAAATGGTTAGATTTTGAAATGGAATGAGCTAAGCAATGAGGTGAGCATGGGCCATTAGCATCTTTTGAAAACTGGCTCTTCGATAAGTAGCTGAGGTAAAGCTGACTGCTAGAAAAGTTCTGGCCTCAGATCTGCAAGCTCTTTCAAATTATTCAAAATAATTAAAAATATTTTGGTTTCACCTGGATTTTAAAGAGCATGAGTTAACTCGAGCAGCAGCTTTTTTGCAACAGCAATCATGCAGCGACCAAAACTTCCTCAGCCGAATTCCTGTACAACTGTTCTCTAGACTCTCTGTACTCTAATGATCACCTTCCTGCTTTAAATGTAAAAAAAAAAAAAAAAAAAAAGAAAAAGAAAAAAAGAAATATATGATATATGGGGGAGAAAGGGAAGATAACATGAATTACCTAAATTACTTTTTCCCAATGTCTTTCCTGACATTGTCTCTTTTGTCAGAGGGATCAAGGTTGCTGGAACCAAAGCTTTTAATCACATTGTGTCAGAAATATCAGACTGCACAGCTGAAAAAATGCATACAGTTTGCAGGAAGACTGAGAAAAAACAATACCTGGATACCATGGAGATAAGTGAATGATAGGATTATGTCGCTTTCGCACCCAAAGGTACTGTCCCAGATGTAACCAGGGCTTTATTTCCAAGACTACATATATAAATTTTAGATCAAGAAGGTGAAAATAGTATTAATCTTCCAAATTCTGTTGAGCCTCTGACCATTATTGTGCCTATGTAACTCTGCATATGTTAGTCCCAGTTTTATTTTTCACTAAAATGGTATTAAAATCCTAAAAAAAAAAAATTTTTAAACTCTTTTCTTAAAATCTTTTCAATTTGCTTTAATCAGTAATTATTCTATGGCTGGAAATGCTGTGTAGATGTTATTACTGCTATTCATAGCACATGTTCAATCTACATATATAGTTTCCTCTGATGGTGACATACAAATAGCATGTCTCGTGCTTTGAAGATCATTTGGCTCAATTTGCGCAATGCTTGCAGATCCTTCTAGTCCCAAAAGATAACATAAATATAAATTATTGTTTTCATAGGTTGATTTCTTCAATTAAGTATAGACTTTGCTTAGGCTCAATTTTTTTATTCATGGATCTTTATGTTGATTCATAACATAAAACAGGACACTAAAGTGTGATATTAATTGCTTCCATTAAAAGCGCAGATAATCAAACTGTTCAGTACACAAGTTTTGATTTTAAATATAAATAATCTTAGAGGTGAGCTTTCAAAGTAATTTGACAATGGAAAAATTAGTATTGCTTTCAAGGTTATCAGAATCTATTTTCTATTGTTGTTATAAATTTGAGAAAACAATGATAAATAGATAAGAATAAAGTAAGTAAAATATTTATCCTAGTAGGTTAGAATGTGTGGACATGTTTTTAGCTAGTGGAGTCAGAATTTGTGGCATTGAGACCTATAAACATGTATTTGGACAAACAAGTTTTTTAGAAACCATTTCCCTGCCATCTTGTATCACCACAGGAAATTATATATAAGTCTTGTCCGATCATCTTCCCAAAGTTGGAGAAAGAAATATCTTTAAACTGTTTTAAAATAGCAAGCTGATAAGAAAAAATGGTGCATAGCTGCAGAAGATGAATTTGGTCATTCTGAAACTCTGTTACTGCAAGCGCTTCCAGCCATTGATCACGTCCCCGCTCCATCTATGGAGGGCTGGCTGCACTATTTGTAAGCAGCTTAGCTCAGGCAGGAGAGAGGCAGCAGAAGACGCTCGTCTGATTGATTGATTTTCTAGAGACAAAGTCAACACAAGTCCTGCCCATCGACATCGGCATGGCACTACGCATAACTCCGGGGTCTGCTCCTGACAGCGGTGCCGCACTCCCGGAAAGCCAGCACTCAGCGTGCCAGGGCTGGAGTTTTTTAAGGACGCTTGGGGTCGAAGAGCTCTCCTGTACACACAGGCCCCGAGCCCACCCTCACCCAGAATAAACTGACATCCTTCCATTTGCTTCAGGAGCTCCAGGTATAACACCCTAGGTTCTGGAACCAAGTCTGTGGTATTATGTATTAATGCTGTCAGAGAAAAGCATATTTTTCTATCGGTTTCAAAGACGTTCTACAATATGCAATCAGTTAAGTTCCACAATTTCTTACCTACAAATTCTTGATTTCAATTCCCAAAGCACATCCTATTACTGTGTAATGTCACACAACTCATTTCCGGGATCACTCTTCTGTCCTTTAGAGTAAAATTCATTCTTAGTACATTCTGCATATACTTCAGAAGAACTGTGTAAAAGATAGTGAATGCTGCACTCTGGCCCAAGACTTCTATTAAAATAAGCCAAAACTAAGTTTATTGTGAATATGAAACTAGCTATAGAGAAAATATGAGTCTGTTCTGCCAGCAGACAAGATAAATGTCTCCTTATTGCATATCTCTATTTTCACTCCAGCAGAGTTGCAAGATATATTAAAATCTGGAGGACACCATCTCCTTATCCCTCTCTTTGGAAAAGCTTTTAATTACTATTTACTCTTCAGTGAGTTGATATTTCTTAGACTCTCTTCTGAAGTCCAAGGCTCATGAAGCTCGTCACTCCAGCCCTATATAACTCTTTGCTTAATTCACACTCAAGGGTATCTTATTGCACTGCCAGAATTTGTTTTGCAACTGAAATTTTAATGGGCTTCAATAAGACCAGCTGATGTCTAGTGGAAACCTGTTATCAGAGGTACCAGGAAACCTGCTGCTTTTCCGTGCCTGCAGGTTGTGAGGCTGCTGAGACCCTGTTGTGAGCAGTGTTAAATTACAGAAAACATCCTGAGTTAAGCCTTGCCTCATGCCAACCAGACATCACTGGAGTGTCCCCCAGGCAGAGCCAGGCAGGTGGGGCAAGCTCCCAACCATTGCGAATAAGCAGTTTTTCATTTCTCTGTCATTTCTTCCTGCAGAGCACTCTGATGAGTTAGTGCAGCTAATAGGTCACGTTTCCCCTCTTTTGGGTGACAATGCTTGTGCACAGCACTACTGGGTCTCACGTAAGTGTTATGCAAAACTTCCTGATTACATCCTTTCACGTATGGAGCAGGAAAACACAGATAAAAGCTTCTAGGTCCAGAGCTGTCAATATTTTTCTATTTACAGGCTCCTAAAAAGTTTCTGCTAGATGCACATGCTGCTGCATGTGGCAAAGCCTATTGACAGTAAATCTACTCTTTTAGATACTTTCTTGTACTTTTCAAAGTAACACAATCCCCCAGCAATCAGCCACAGGCAAAAACCATTTTTCTAAGCATAGTGCTATGCTTTTAGTCTGAAAGCCATCTCTCAGTTCACGATGTTTTTCACATTATCATACTATACTAGAGCTCCCTAAAAGAAAACAACCTTCTTAAATCTTTGTGATTGCCAAGGGACAGGATGGCAAAAGGTGATTCCCTGGGATTAGGAAAAAAAAAAAAAAAAGAAAGAAAGAAAAGAAAGAAAAAACAAGAGAGAAAGAGAATGCCGTAGTTCCTAAGTTCACCACTCCAAAAATGACTTTCAATTTGACATGCCTGAGTGGAAAGAGCACTTGCACAGACTCTGAACTGCAGCTCTGCTTTGCTCAGGAGCTGCACTGCACAGGTCAGGTCAGTGAGATAGGCAATGGGGAGCAAAACAGAGAATACTGACAAGTCATTTGCCCTCTCAGAAGAAAAAGAGAAGAACCATTCTGACATAAATCTTAAAAGCCTCATGAGCATTTTCTTCTTAAAGGGCATAAAAGAAGAGCAAATATAATCATAGAAAAGTGTCTAGAGCCCCAGGAGGAATCTGGGAGACTCTCAGAGGACCTGTGTATGAAAAACACTAAACACTAAAGCAACTACTCTATTATTAAAGAAGTTCCCTGGGGATTTCTCAAGAACGCAAATCTGATGGCTCCCTGCGACCAAAGCTATCGTTGCTCTCCAGGGAATCTCTGCTGGGACATAAATCCAAAGCCTGAAAATGAAGGGAGATGATTTATTGCGCTCTCTCAGGTGGGCTCCCATCCTGCCTAGAATACCACAGAATGACCACTTAAACCCTGAACAAGGTGATTAGAGGAAATACTGATTGCAAATAACCTACCACCAACTGAAGTCCAGTAAGGTAATGTTTTCTGCAGCTTGAAAGATTCAGTATATGCTAAAGACCTTAATTAAATCATTACACGTATGCATTTTTAAAAGTCATGACACAAACCCTCATCACATTTCTCAATACATTTGCCAGTTTATTTAATTAGTTAATTTTGAAAACAAAAGTCAACTTTACTAGAAAAGCGACCTATTTTGCATTGTTTGAAGGTGTTGTGGAGCACTGCTGAGGTGTAATCAAAAGAGCAGCTGCATTCTGAACAGTCACAACTGCATGTTTAAAACAGTAATGCAATAAAATAGTGATTATCAGCTACATACAACAGTTAATGCAACAAACAGGATCAGATGGTTTCTAAATCACAAGATGTCCAAAAATAAATAAACAAATAAAAGAGAAAAGATGTGGGAGAATATCTTAAGTGAAGCCTTCGGCTTACTGGTAAGAAGGTATAACTGAAATTATAAATGTTGTTTACTTGCTTTCTGTACAGTTTCATCTTCACTTCACCCAGCAATTTATCTTCCAATTAATAATGTTAATATTAATTAATATCTTCCATTAATAATGTTTTAAATATGTCAGTTATTTTCAAAGAACCATCATGTCTTTTTCAAGTAAGGAGCTTCAAAAATAATTTCTTTCCCACAGCTCATTAATAATACACTACTATTGAAGTATTTCATGCTTCATGGTGGCAAGTTGGACCAGCATATTTATATTTTAAAATACAGGAATCACCTCAGCAAAACTTACTACTAAGTAAAAACTAACTGCAAAACAAAACTTACTACAAAGTAGGGATAGCTGTTTAGGCTAACAAAGTCAACCTGAGGCACTTCTACTAGCACTTTCCTTCCTGCTGCAGCCAGAGCAAGGAATAAAAGACTGAAGCCAGAGAATGTAAGTGGGAAGAGAGCTTCATTCAGATGGTTGCAAGTCTGAGATGGGATACTCACTCCTACTTCTCAGAACAGCATTAAAGTTAAGAAGTTAAGACTTCTAAAGCATTGCGAAGTCAGGGGGAACATGTCCCAGGTGTCTTTGTGATCTTTTCCTCTTTGAATTAAAGAAAATCTTTAGATCTTGTAATCTAGGGGGAGGCAGAAGAGGAGAAACCACATTATACTTCTGGTCCTTTTAGTTTTCTAAATCACCTTCCCTTCTGAGGAAGCTGTGATAACTGTTTGACATATTTCTCATTAATTTAGCAAAGCAAAGATCTCCTTAGAAAAAGGAAAAAAATACTCCTTCATTAGACTCGGTTCCTTTCCTCTTCGGTGTCTTACTTCGACTGCATAAACATCCTCTCCAAATCTCCCCCTTCCTTCCTCCATACATCAGCCTGTCTGTAGGTGATCACCCTTTCACGAACCAACCAGCCGGATCTCTGCAGCTGGAGCCATGTTGCACATCTCCCATTGCTCCTGTCTCTCCAACCTTGGCTCCCTTTCCCCTGTTCTCCCTATCTACTTCATTAATCTACCCCAAAGATGACTGCAAAGAGGCACGGGCTGTTGTGATGCTGGTGTGCTTTCTGTTCCCCCCATACTCAGGCAGATACCTCCTTGAGAGCCCTGATAGCTCTGCACGGAAGATTTATCCTCCATCTGCAGAGAAATAAAACATTAAATCTGTGTTAAGGGAAGAAGAAGCTTTCTGATCCCCCAAGCCACGGACAGTCCAAACCATTGTGCCTGTGGTCACAGCTCTGAGGTCAGAGCTGTAAAATGACTGATATTCTTAATGTTCACGAACCTCAACTTTAGGCTAAAATCCTGAAACCATCTCAATTTTTCAGAATTCACTGGAGTAGACTGGATGAACATGACCATTTTACTGTGGAATCCTGAGAATGTTCTGAATA